>NC_080427.1:51623735-52223735 GCF_029873635.1 Malania oleifera | reverse complement strand
CATGTAAATATATCCAAACCAAAGCACCTTTACCCAAAGTTAACATATATCCTATTATTGGATCACAATTCAATGCCTAAGCCTGTCAGGAAAGTTTAAGTTGATCGAACCATGGAGAGGGGGATAACAGTGAGAAATATAATCAACTTATGGACCATGATTTGATGCCTAAATCTATGTGGAAGGCTTAAGTTGAGCAAACAAAAGGATTTTATAACAAAAATAAAAGATAATCAATGTAATACTTATAGACCATGATTCAATGCCTATATCTATGTGGAAGGCTTAATTTGAGCAACAAAGGGATTTTAACTTATGATAATTAAAGAAAATGAAATTAAAATGTTAACCTAAATTACTCAAGGTTAATTTAGAAATGAATTTTCCATGGACCATGGTAGCTCAAAAAACTTTATGAAGGGGGAGCCAAAACCACCAAAATATAAGACACGTCAATCAAAAAGCATCATACATCTATATACTCAAATCATGCAATTAATCTTCCTGTCATAAACAATGAGGATAAATAAAATCATCTTTGGATCATAATCAACATCAAAGTAACTCATATGCATTCTTCTGCTTGGTATCCTGTGTGCATTAAAAACTGAGCATCCTTATGCCTATTGCTTTAAGAGATCCAAGCTTTTAGAGAAATCAGTGCAGAGAATAGTTTGGTGATAATCTTAAGCTTCTGGAGATATCCAAGCTTCCATGGTGCAATTTTGGTGAGTCTTGGTACTTCTGTATTTTTGCACTCCTCACAGTAGCACCATCTCCCTCTCTTTCTCAATGCTCCTGAAGGAAGCACCCTATGGTCTTAACAAGGTGCCTTAGGATTAGAGTTAGGCTCGGAAGGCCATCCAAGAGTTCAAAATAGTAAAGTTGACCAAGGTAAAAACTAGGGTCATCTTAAATGTAGGGTTCCATTTTGAGGGAAGAAGAGTTTTCAAATGCATAAAAGAAAAAGAATAGGGCATGGTTGTCTGGATTGTTGAGCTAAAGGGATGGTTGGCGTTAAGTGTGGCTTGGCACTGCATTGTGTCTTAATTTTGCAATTATATGGCCCCAAATCAGGCCATTGAGCCTTTTATGTTGGAAAACATGGAATTAGGTGCTCATTCACTTATTAATTTTAAGCATAGTTGTTAGAATCTTATAATTTGCGATTCGATTCATAGAAGCATATCAGTTCCTTATCAAATAGATTCAAATCTTACTAGCAAATAAAAAAACAACCAAATCTATCAATTCACCGTGCGGATCTAAGAATCCATTAGAATCCATGAATTCACAGGATTTAAACCAATCATATCTTTTGACAGAGTCAGCTGGTTTAAAACCCCAAAAAGAGCATTTCCTTTTTTTTATTCCTTTTATTTTTACAAAAATACCTTTCATTCCTTGTCTATATCAGTTCTGTGCTGAAGAAGAAGAAAATAGAACTTTAGGTCTTATGTTGCGTTCCTGAAACCACTCACTTTTGGAGTAGTGTTTTGCCATTGAGAAGAAGGGGCAGAACACTCATCTACTAAGGTGGTACTCATATTTTATTGTATGTTAAGATTCAAAAGTTGGTTAGTAGTTTGTTAAATTTTTATCACTTTTTTTTAAGTTAACTATTTTTTCTTTTTAATTAAAAATGTGCATAATGTATGATCTTTTTTTAGTTGTTCATAAATACCAAGAGCTCAGTTTCATTATTTTTTGTTCATTCTTTCCCTTAAATAACACTGTTCGTTTTTTTCAGTTAATTTTTCTCAACTCACTATTGTTTAGGGAAAGCATCTACATGAAATGTGATTTGTTTTGTGATGGTATTTCCATCTGGATTTGCAAAATTAATTGCTTATTACCTATTAGAATAGTTTCAAATACCAGACTGGGTCCGACTTAGTGGGACTGAAACTGGTCACCCAACGTGAGGGTATAAGACCAGAAATGTGGTGAACCGTGGTCAAACCGGCCAGACCCAGGTGGCTCAGTCTAACACTCTGAGCTGGCCAGATTGACCTGCCTCATTTTTTTTTTTTTTTCCCAAATTGTGTTATGTGGAAACAGTGGAAAGGCATCGTGATAGAACTTAGTGAGCTCAAGTGGGCAAGGAAAGAGCCTTGCCACCATGCCCGTCACTGATTTCTGCTTAAATTGAACACAAAGTATATATATAACGTACATCTACACGTCTTGACAAATATTTTTTGATCAGATTTGTCTTGACTTATACAAACACACACACACATATATCATAGACATGGAAAACATTATGAGAAGGAAAGGAAAATATGAAAAGGAATCCAAAATTTTCATGTTTGGTTTTCAAGAAAAGTGAGCAAAGTATATAGCAAATCGATGAACAATTTTTTGATTTTTCACATCATTAACATTTAATTTTTCTTAATTTTTGATCATATTAGAACAAATTTTGACCTTCAAAAGTATTTGATATAAAAGAAAATGCTATGGAAAATGAGTTTCCTTCATATTTTCACATCATTAACATTTAATCTTTGATTGTTAAAAGTAAAATAATCTATGTTGACCATTCTCCTTTTTCTGGTAGGTGGAGATTAAGAAGGCAGAGCCAAAGAAACCAAACCCACCTGCTGCTCCATCCAAGCGTTACAATGATTCTAAGCCTGCATTTGGCAGTGGGTATGGAGATGGCTATGGTGGATTTGGAGGTGGTGATGGTTTTGGCCCTGGTTCCTACAGGTCAGGTGGAGCTTATGGGGGTAGAGCCACTGCTTACGGCGGATATGGTGGAGGTGACTTTGGTGCATATGGAGCATATGGTGGAGCTGTGGGTGGTATGGGGGCGTTTAGGGGACAACCCTCTATTGGATACTCTGGCCGTTATGCGGGAGGTTTTAGTAGAGGTTATGACATAGGGGGTGCTTATGGTGGGCCTGCTGAGAGCTATGAAGGATATGGTGGTGG
The DNA here is from genome assembly GCF_029873635.1 of Malania oleifera. NCBI lineage: Eukaryota > Viridiplantae > Streptophyta > Magnoliopsida > Santalales > Ximeniaceae > Malania > Malania oleifera. Next base: position 52,220,795 of record NC_080427.1, on the reverse strand, counting down.
CAGCAGTGGCTCAGGTGGTGGCTATGCTGGTAGCTATGATGGAGGCTATGGAGGCTATGGAGGCAGCAGTGGAGGTTCATTCTTGGGAGGTAGAGGTGGTTATGGTGGTGCAGGGGGAGGTCGGTATCATCCGTACAGCAGGTAGAGGGGGGTCTGGAAAGGGAAGACGAGCTTTAACCATTTTAGTTGCAGCATGAGGTTTCTCTTTAGGTGTTGGCTCTTTTTTTTATTCAAGAGGCTCTTTGATCTGTTTACTCGTCTTAAATTTTGTTTACAAAGGACTCAACGAACAAATTTATTTGGCCTATTCTGACTTACATTTATTTGAGTGCTAGATCATCCTGTTGCCAAAAAAGAGTGCCCTCTTATAATTGTAGTGACCATTTTGCACAGGCGTTTATGATTTTTTCATGTTTAGTTTTATTCAAGAAACCTGCAGAAACAAACTGAGCATTTCCATTATCTCTGGTTTATTCAAGAACCCTGCAGAAATAAACTGTGCATTCTTTTTGTGTTAACTGCATAAATATTGAGCAGTTGAGCTGTGGCGGGTTGGATTTTAATCTTGCATGCCAGTTAGGTGTATTTGTGGAGTTTTGCCTCCACACTGACTGGAGTATTCATGTATTCATGCAGGCCATTGAAATGCATCAAGTATGAAGTTTAGATTTTGGATTTGCAAACAAGATAAAAGAGTATAACATTGTATTGAGTTTGTTAGGTCAAAGGGTTTGGCTCTGTCTGGTTTTAGGCCAAATCAGAAACCTAATTGACCTTGCATTTTTTACTAGAGGAATCAAACCAAAATTTGCAGAGCATTGTGAAATGGACTTTGGGTGGTTTATTTCCTTTTCTAACATATAGTGGTGATGGGGCACGGTGATATGCTCGATGACCTGTTCTTGCGGTGGTGGGATGGTCGAGTGGCTCGTATGAGGGTGCCCAGCTTTGATGTGATGAGTTCTGTGTGCCCTGTGAGCCCATCTGGTGATGCTAGTTGCTTGGTCAAGGAGTAAAGGTCTTAAGGACCTTGGGGTTTAGAATGCAGCAAGGTGAAAAACAAAGGCTTCTAATCCTAATATTGCCTTTGGAAGTATTTTCAAATCTTGAATTTAGATATGGATGAATTTGAATGAGTTTTATTGTAATTTTGCATTGTATTTTATATAAATTAAAATAAAACTATCTTGATTGGGATGAGGGTACTAATTTTGCATTTGAGATTAAATTTGTGTAGATTTAAATAAAATATATTATAAATTTTATCTATTTTTGTCTAATTCACACATTAAATTCTAATCCTTCAAATTTATTCTTCTATACACCAAACCAAATTAATTAATATTGGGGTCTATATTCATATGTGACGTGTTGCATAAATTAAATGCAACCTCGAGGATCTTTGATATGGGTTGGGTTCCCTTGTCCTTGAAGTTCCAACCACACAATCCCACTCTTTAGAATATTGTGGCTGCCCTTTTTTGCAGTCTGCGCATCCGTCCACTACCCATCACTCCTAAAAGGAAAAGGGTAAAAAAAATAAAAAAATGCTTTTGTTGGGTAAAATGAAAATACTCAGATAGACCTGAAAGACACTTATGCCCTCTAGTCCCATCCTTAATTTTTTTTTTTAAAATACTAAAAGCTGCGGCGTAAAATTTGAAAAATATGAGACAAGAAAGAAAACATAAAATAATCTACATTTTAGCATTTTAGTTATCCACGAAAATAAGAAATAAAATAAAATATGTATAAAATAAAAAAAAAAACTAATTTTATGCATAATTAAAATTTATTTTTTAAAGAATTTTAACTATAATAGAATAAATTTTTATTTTTCAACACTATATATAAAGAGAAATACAACATAAAATGCATTTTCTTGTTATTTTTTTTTTCTTTTGTCAAACACATCCTTGATCCAAATTGGGTCGTAAAGTTTCAGAATTTTCACATACTTTTCTTGACGTAACATTTTGTGAAGTCTCAAAAATCTTACGAATATTCCCTAAAATGTTTAGTAAGGGGATTCGAATATTTTTTAGTGTTTACAAAAAGACTGAAGAGGGTATTATTGTCTCAAAACTTAAATGTATAGGGAGGCTCGGAAATTTAGATTTGAAAATTTTTAAACTAATAGAAAATCTACACATATGTTGCCAAAATCTAAGAAGGATCCATATTTTTTTGTCAAATTTTAAGGGAAATTAGTGTCTTATTACATATAGAAAAGTAACTCGTTTCTCTTATAAACTTTTTTCATCTCCTCAAGTTGAAACTTAAAACTTTTAACATGAAAATCTCATTGATGAAATAATAACTATTTATTCTCCATATCTTTAATTTTAAAAAAGTAGTAGGGATGTATGAAATTTATCGAAAAATCATTTGTCAAATCGAAACTGAATTGTTTGATACTTTGATTTGGTATTTCGATTTTGATTTTGAATTTCATAAAAATCGACTCTCATTTTTGGGTTCGCTAAAAAACAGAATCGATATATATTATTTCTTTAATTTTGTAATTGAATACATTTAATACATAATCCACATGAATAAAAATTTAAGATTGAAATTACTCACAAGTCGCATTGCAAAATAAGAGTCAGAAATTTTAAAATAATAAAAGGATGTTATTAATTTTTTATATAAATTTTTAAAATTAAAAAACAAGATAAAATTTTTATAATTATTGCAATTGTTATAAATAGAAAATAAAAGTATTTAATTTTTGTTTAAACTTTTTTAAAAAGTTAACCTAAAAATTTGTTTTCAAATTAAACTTACCCTTAACTTTTTTATTAATAAAACTAGTGATCATCTTAATGCCTTTTTTATATACTATTTAAGAAAAAAACCATTTCTTTTAATGCATTTAAAATTAAAATAAAAAACTAAACTAGTGGTTAAATTAGTAAATTCAATTCATTTTCCTCACATTTTGTCCCCGAAAAAATTATTCACAACTTCCGTGACTCCGTCTTCCGAACATTTTTTTCAGGTGAATTTTTCAGATTTCTGATGTTCCATTTCCAATTTCTTCCTCCGACGCTCACACTCGGATTTCTGGCTTCACGTTTCGATTCTCTTGCTCCGACACAGCTGCAGCTCAGAGAGATTGGCAATGGCGTCGTGGAACCCAGTTGCAGCTCTGACGGTGAGAGAGAAGGTACGAGATTCCGACATTCGTGGAATTTCTTTTAATTGCAAATTTAGAACCTTAATTGAAAATTTATTGATTGATCATGGAAATTGATGTAGTATTCGTCTGGATATTGCCCTTTTGTTTTCTGGGCAGCCACAGATGCTCCAAGTTCTGTGCAGAAAGAAAGAGCGCGACAGAGGAAGAAGAGATAGAGACCACCACTACCCTTACAAGGTCATTGAAATTACGCCTCCACCAAAGAGCCTCGGTGTTCGTTGTTTCCCCCTCGTAAGTTCTTTATTTCTATCATTTATAGACATATACATACATGTCTCCTGTTTTGAGTTTATTCAATCTAAGATTGGTGTATTCGTGAACCCTCCGTTTCTTCTTCTTTTTTTCTTCTTTTTGTGATTGTTGTCTGGGTGGAGGGGTTCCTGCAATGCTGCAGCTGCATTTTCCCTGCAACTCAATAGAGCTTAGATGAGAAAATCTGAAAATGAGTAAAATCTAGGTGGATGAGTTTTATTAATGTTATTTCAACCATTTGGAAGTGTATACAGTTTTTCTTGATTTTGGGAAGTTTCATTGCAGTGCATACAATGGATTAAATTTTTTTTTCAACAATAAGATTCTAATCTATTGTGCATGTGGAGTGCTGAGAATGAGGATTGATTTTGAGGAAAATGTGCTTTAGAAGCTTGGTGAGTTGGGGGGGGGGGGGGGGGGTGGGGGGGTGTTTCCCCAATTTTTGGTTTCCAAAAGTAATAATGAGAAGGTAACACCTTTTTATTGAAGTTTTACGAAGGTTGGAAGTGATGCAAAATGATGAGACGAGTAGAGAAGAGATTGCTTGAGAGCATTTGGAAATAGTGGAGCATTATGGCAGGCCTTCCTTCTATTTTTTCTTACTTTATCCATTGAAGATTTGCATATCAACAAATGCAATGCCCTCATGAAACCATTGAAATTTCACTTGCAAAACAACTAATTACTGTGCAATTCCTATCAAGTTTTTGAATCTTGTAAACACAAATCTGTTAGATCTTCTGAGATGTTTGAAGCTTTCAGGGAAAGCAACATGGTACATATATCTTTAATGTACTAGTAATGCTAATAAAGGATGTTTGAGTTAAATTATTCTAGAAGTAACATTTTTTCTGTGCTTCACAATGCATTTGAGTTTTATGTAATGACACAATTCCTCATTAAAGTTCAACCCAGATGCATTCCTTAGGGCTGTAACAGTTTCTTGTCCAGAAGTTTTGAATATGTGGAAGCTTAGGAAGCTATCAGGGTCATCTATTGGTGCTTGAGGAGTGGCAGGGAACGTTGCACATTTCCCTTAGAGAACTTATTACAAACTTTTGGGGGGTTTCCATTTTGATCTATCCTAAGGTTTTGCAAGGTGCATATGGCACTATGCGCATCGGTGGGTGGGTATAGAAATATTTCTATATGCATAAACTCTTGCTTTAGAAAGGTCAAGTGCTTTTTAGAGCATCATGAGCCAAACTGAAATTTGAGCATCATGATAAATAAGTTGTTGTAATTTGGGAATTAAGCTAGTGGTAGTGGTGGCAGTGGTGGTTCGGGAGTCACACTGACTTAAGAAAAACATAAAAAATGATTCATATCATATAAGTCAATGTGATTATATCCATCTCAAAAAAAAGAGGAAAAACAAATGCTCAACTATAAGCATTACTTTTTTTTTAAATTTTTTTTCAAAGCATATAAAAATACATATGAGAAATATATGTAATTGAATTTTTGTTCCTACATAGATAGATAGATAGATGTCTAATGTGATTAATGGGAAAGTAAATAATAACAACTATACTTGGGACTCAATAGGTTTTTTTATTGTTAGGATTTTTCAAGAAGCGTAACTCATCTCTTATTGTTGTCAAGTTAGTGAATAATCCCTTATTGAGGTATTGTAAGTTAGCCTTTGAAAATTTAGTCTTATCTTATAACCTCTTTAAGGGGACGAGAGTTAAAAATTCTCTAGAAGCCTAAAAAATATCACTATTTTGAAAAAACCCCAAATTAAATGCGACAGTGAAGCAAGTAAGCAAAGCACAATGAAAAAAACTACAAAGAAAACACCAAAATTACATAGTTTATCTTTAAAGCTTACATCCTTGAGTGAGGGTGGAGAGAGTTCCTCTATGAACCAAAAAAAATCTCTTAATGCTCAAACCCTAATCACAGACACAAACGAAAGGTAATTCTGTGTGTGTGTAGACCTGCAAATACAAAACAAAAATGTATTGTCGGGCTGGGTCAAATTTTATCGCCCCTTGCTATTGAAATCCCGAGTATCCTTGACAATATTGAGTAAATTAGGAAAGTGAGTAAATGTAGAAAATTGTGTATCTTTAGGGAGATTGTTTCCTTGTTTAGAGTCTTTGTTTGTATTATATATTGTAAGATTGGGATGTACGTATTTTAAGAATTCAAGAAATATTGAAATTGAATTATGCTCACATGGTATCAGAGCTAGGGTTTCTCGACCTTAGCTAACGATGGTCAGCAGCACCAACAGAGGGTCGACCTTTTCTGGAAAACCCGACGGGGATTCGGAGGCTACATTCACTGGGGGTTTGAATGGGTTGGACAATACAACCTTTCCTCTCTTAGTGGAGAAATTGAACGGAAAAAACTTCTGTGAATGGGCTCAATCTATGTGATTGAGGGAAAAGGGAAACTGAGTTACCTTACTGGTGAATGGAGGAGGCTAGACCCTATCGATGCTGTCGCTTTGCAAAAATGGAGGTCCGAAAACTCCATGGTCACGACTTGGCTCGTCAACTCAATGAAGCGTGCGATTGGAAAAATCTACTTGTTCTTGCCTACGGCAAAGGATGTTTGGGATGCCGTTCGTGAAACCCACTTTGATGTCGAGAGTTGTTCACAAATCTTCGAAATCAAAACCCGGTTATGGCAGATGAGGCAAGATTATAGAGATGTCATAGAGTATTTCATGGAGATGACCCATCTTTGGCAGGAGCTCGATCTGAGCATCGAAGAGGAATGGGAGTGCTCCGGTGACAGCACGCGATAGAGGAGGCTCGAAAACAAACGGGTCTTTGAGTTCTTGGCCCGCCTCAACCGAGATCTGGACGATGTGCGGGGACGAATCCTCAGCTGGAGACCTCTACCTTCAACTTGAGAAGTATTTGCCGAGGTAAGGAGTGAGGAGAGCAAGAGACGAGTGATGCTAAGGCCCCAAGGAGATCGTATCGGGCCAGACCTGTCCTGTCTGTCCAAAATTTGAGTACGAATGGGAATGGGCCGAATCCCAATGGCCTTGATGTCTCGGCCCTTATATCAAAAGGCCCTGTTGGATTTGGGAAAAGATCACAAAAAGGTAAGATATGGTGCGAGCACTGTCGAAAGCCAGGTCATTCAAAAGATACCTATTGGGAGATTCATGGAAAGCTTGTAGATTGGAAGTCGAGACAATATCAAAAATATCATGGGCATCAGGCTATACTGACAGTTCAACTGAAAAATCACAAGGTGAAAAAACCAATAATACCACTCCAAGTGGTGTATTTAGTCCTGAGCAGTTGGATCAGATATATAAAATGTTTTTGTCAATTCAAACATTGGGTTAGTCTTTCACTGACTCTCTAGCTCACCGAGGTCATTTTTTGTCAGCCCTAAATACTATATCCCATTACAAATCACCATGGATAATTGACTCGGATGCATCTGATCATATGACTGACTCTTATCAATTGTTCTCATCCTATTCACCATATACTGGAAATCTGAAAGTAAAAATTGCAGATGGATCTCTATCTCCTGTTGCTGGCAAAGGAAGTATTCGCATATCTGATTCTATAACTTTAAAATCTGTCCTACATTTTCCTAAGCTATCTTGCAACTTGTTATCCATTAGCCAGTTGATAAAAGATTCCAATTGCTCTGCTAAATTTGTTTCATCCCATTGTGTTTTTTAGTACCTATCATCGGGGAATACGATTGGCAGTGCTAAGGCGTGTGAGGGACTCTACTACTTTGAGGAGGCAAATACGAGTGAACAATGTAATACTGCAATTTGTGATTCTGCATCTATTTCTAGAGATAGGGAACTTTTGTTATGACATTCTAGGATGGGTCACCCAAATTTTCAATATTTAAGACGTTTATTTCCTTTTATTTGTTTAAATAAAACGTCTTCTGATTTTCAATGTGAAGTTTGTGAGCTTGCAAAACACCAGCGTAATTCTTTCCCAAAATCCACATACAAACCATCCCGTCCATTCACTATGATTCACAGTGATTTGTGGGGACCCTCACGCTCCCCCAATCGCATCCATACAAAATGGTTTCTTACATTTATTGATGATCATACTCGTATTTGTTGGGTCTACTTGTTGAAAGATAAAACTGAAGTCCGGTCTATCTTTGTTAGTTTTCACTCCATGATTCAAACACAATTTCAAACTCGCATTCAAATTCTATGTACTGATAATGGTATAGAATATTTTAATGATATTCTGGAAAATGATCTTCAAGAAAGTGGAATTGTACATTAGAGTTCTTTTGTGGATACCCCTCAACAAAATGGGGTCGCTGAACAAAAAAACAGACATATACTTGTAGTAGCTCGGGCATTGATGTTTACTACAAATATGAAGAACTATTTTTGGGGCGATGCTATCTTAACAGCTACACATCTCATTAATCGAATGCCGAGTCGAGTTCTTTCCTTTACAACTCTTCTCTAGAAATTCCAGGAATATTTTCCTACCTCTCGACTTCACTCTAGTCTTCCTCTGAAAATCTTTGGATGTATTGCATTTGTTTATGGTCATGCTTACAATTGAGATAAATTGGAACGTTGTGCCGTTAAATGCGTCTTTATTGGTCACTCTCCTACCCAGAAAGGCTACAAATGTTATGACCCAGTCTCCAAAAAAATGTTTGTTAGCCTTGATGTCACTTTTTTTGAAACCACTCCTTATTTTCAGAAGCCCTCTCTTCAGGGGGAGAAGTGGAGTGAAGATCGGTTCTTTAATTTCTTTACTAGTAAATCTATGCCATCTAATGAGTCTCCCATTGCTTCATCGCTGACCCATCTATTGCGTCTCTCATTGTATGTCCTGACCTACCATATACAAATGATCACTTAAACTTGGGGGGAGATGCAAAAAAACAAAAGGAAATACTTGTTTACTCTAGAAAGCCAAAAACAAAGCACAGGGAGAATCTCATACCTGAGGCACCAAAAGAGTTGAACCGGTGATAGCTCCGAGCAACCATGAGTCGATGCCCAGTCCTGATCAGGTAATCAATGATCATGAGCTTTCTTCTGATAAGTCTACATCTAATGACATAAATTTACCCATTGCAGTCAGAAAACAAACTAGGTCATGTACTCTATATCCCTGGTCAAAATACATGTCCTATAAAACTCTATCTACAGGGTATCGTACTTTTTCCTCTAACCTTGATAGGATAAAAATTCCAAAAGATATTCAGGAAGCTTTGGAAAGTCCTGAATGGAGGGAAGCCGTTATGGAAGAAATGTGGGCGCTCGAAAAAAATGAAACTTGGAATGTTATGAACCTGTCGAGTGGAAAGAAACCAGTTGGTTGCAAATGGGTTTTCACAGTGAAATATAGAGTTGATGGGACAGTTGAATGATATAAAGCCAGACTCGTTGCAAAAGGATTTAACATTGACTGCACGGAAACATTTGCACCAGTGGCAAAACTAAACACAGTTCGGGTACTCCTGTCATTAGCAGCTAACTTAGATTGGCCACTACAACAACTAGACATTAAAAATGCATTTCTAAATGGTGAGCTAGAAGAAGAAGTCTACATGACTATACCACCAGGATTCAGTAAGAAAAATGAAGAAAATAGAGTATGCAAACCTAAGAAATCCTTGTATGGACTCGAGCAATCGCCCAGAGCATGGTTTGACAGATTTGCAAAGGTAATTAAAAATCAGGGATATCGACAAGGGCAATCAGATCACACTATGTTCTTCAAATAGTTTGAAAATGGTAAGAAAACAATTCTGATGGTATATGTTGATATAATTCTAACTGGAGATAATACAGTGGAGATGGAAAGATTAATGAAAGTCCTAGCTGCTGAATTTGAAGTTAAAGACTTGGGACAAATGCGATACTTCTTGGGAATAGAAATTGCTAGATCAAAGAAAGGCATCAGTGTCTCTCAGCGAAAGTATATCCTTGATCTTCTAACCGGAACTGGCATGCTTGGATGCAAACCTAGTGAAACCCCGATTGAAGCAGTAAAGAGAGTCAAAGAATGTGGAATACCAGTTGAAAGAGAAAGGTATCAGAGATTGGTTGGTAAACTAATTTACTTATTGCACACCAGACCCGACATTGCATTTTTGGTAAGTGTTGTAAGTCAACACATGCATTCACCCAAAAAGACTCATCTAGATGCTTTGTATAAGATCCTCAGGTACCTCAAGGTTTCTCCAGGCAAGGGACTCTTCTTTAAAAAATGTGAAAGCAAGGAAGTGGAAATCTTCACAGATGCGGATTGGGCAGGATCGGAAGAAGACAGAAGGTCAACCACTAGATATTGCACCTTTGTATGGGGAAATTTGGTAACTTGGAGGAGTAAAAAACAGAATGTGGTGGCTTGAAGTAGCGTTGAAGCTGAATTCAGAGCAATTGCACAGGGGATATGTGAAGGACTATGATTATGGAAACTCTTGGAAGAGCTACAGGTTCGGTGAAATTTCCTATCAAACTCTATTGTGACAACAAAACAACCATTAGTATCTCTCTCAATCCAGTTCAACATGACAGGACTAAACATGTGGATGTGGACCAACATTTTATCAAAGAGAAGGTTGAAGAAGGAATCATCTGTATGACTTATGTACCTAACAAGGAACAAACTGCAGATATCTTTATTAAAGGGTTAGCACGACAGAACTTTGACGATTTCATTGGCAAGTTGGATATGATTAATATCTATGATCCAACTTGAGGAGGAGTGTTGAAATCTCGAGTATCCTTGACAATATTGAGTAAATTAGGAAAGTGAGTAAATGTAGAAAATTGTGTATTATTCTGTAGGGAGATTGTTTCCTTGTTTAGAGTCTTTGTTTGTATTATATATTGTAAGATTGGGATGCACATATTTTAAGAATTCAAGAAATATTGAAATTGAATTCTGCTCACACCCTTGCATCCTCAAAAAACTCCATGTAGCAACAAAAATAGTAAGTGAAAGGTGATGGGTCCTTCCCCTGTTGGGCTCGACCTTTGGCTTTGCCTAGTGAAAGAAAGGGTACACTAATGTGCTAAAGGTACTCAAGACACATTGAACAAATACCCACATTTTCTTGAATTCTACAAAAGTTTCACACCACCTAACAATATAGCAAAACTTTACTTCTTCTTTCCTACAAGCCCTTTAAGGGAAAAAAACTCATCAGCAGCAAATACCAATAAGGTCCAAGCACTAATAAGAATTGGCTTTGTCATTGTATCCGCATGATTATCTTCCATACCAACCTTGCTAAAAATCACATCGCTGCATGATAGATAAGCCCGCACAAAGTGTCATTTCACATTAAGATGCTTAGTTTTCTCATGAAACTTTTGAATTTGAGTATAATGAGTGACATTCATGTTATCAAAAACTACAATAGTTGACTACTACAACATACTCTAGATTTCCAAATAAGTCTTTCAACTATAAAGCTTCCTTTGGTGCCTTTGTAATTGTTAGATTTCCGCTTTATCTTAAAGCTTAAGCTGTTAGGTTGTGGGCCAACAATATATATCAAGCCTTAACAGTCCCCCACACTTGCAGCCCGACAAAACATAGAGAGATAAACAAATGATAAACAACACCCATTGTAGGGAATGAGATAATTCTTAACAAATATATAATAAGTGTGGGCAACATGACTAGACCTAGGACCTCTTGGCAATTTGGATATGATACCATGTTAGATTTCCATTTTTCCTAAAGCTTAAGCTGTTAGGTTGTGGGCTAACAATGTATGTCAGGCCTTAATAGTAATCTCCACATACTTTGCCCTAGTAGTGGACAATGTAGCAGAGTGTAACATGACCTTCCAACTAATGGCACCCATGGACAAAGTAGAGACATGTTGATGTAACCATGTAGGACCGCAGTGTTGGCTAATCTAAGAATACTAACTAGAATGCACTAAGTAAATCTTGCCAACAGATCGTTACAACATTGCAAAATTCAAATTATTTTCATGGTCTAAGATGCAACTTTCACTTGTTTTTGGAGAAGTTGAGTTTTAAGAGTTTCATTGATTCATATTAGGGCAGTCTTTTGTATAAATTAATTTTTTGGTTAATTGAAATACAATGGGCCTTTTCCCAGTGGCGGATCCAAGAATCTTGGCTTGGGGGCAAATTATATATAATAAAAAAATTTGCTAAAAATAATTTATTGTATTTATAATTATTACTTCTTTCATTTATTTTAAAGTAAATCATCCACTATATTAATATCCTTGAATAACAAAGAAAAATGGTTTCATTATTTATAATCATGAGTAAATAGATCCCATCAATGCTAAAAATAAAAATAAAAAGAAATAAAAATAAAATAGTTACATCACTAAGAGCACAGTATATACAAAAAAAATGTATATGCCAAAGATAAACATTAAACTAATAATCCTAACCGCTCTTTAATAGCATAAAAGTCATCAATTATGGAATCAGTACTAAACTGGTGAGCAATTTCGTTCTTAATGTATATAACCAAGGTATTTGCAAGATACTCATCTTCCATCTCATTGTGAAGCCTAGTTATAACTAGACTCATAGTTGAGAAGGCACGCTCGGTTGTAGCTGTAGAAACAGGGAGAATCAAAACAAGTCAGATCGATCCATCAACAAGAGGATAGATTATAGACTTTCTTGTTTTCACCCGCTCTTGACATAGTTTAGAAATGGTTGCCAATTTTTGAAACTCCGCGCACCGAAAAACATCAAGCTAAAATGTTGCAATTGATATCTTAAATGCAACTTCTCTTGCTTAGTAAAATCCTTAGGATAAATTTTTTTTGCAAGTTTGCATATATTATCAACATTGAAGGATTTGTAACCATCCCTTGGATCCAATGTTGAGCTAAGAATAAGCAGCTCTATTACATCCTCCTTAAATCTTGTGTTCAATTCTTGCAACTGAGAGTCGATAGTAGCAAGAAACACATCAACTCAAAAATGATGACCTAATGTAAGAGATTCTATTTTATGACGAAGTCAACCTCAACCTGCTGTATATAAACAACTCATGTCAAGAATGCTTATCTTATGTTTTTCTTAAAATGCGAAACCTTTTCAAACACTGGATCCCATCCATCTTCTCTAAGCTTTTGAATGAGACGTTTGGTTGTTGATACTAAATGCATTGCAATCACTATATCTTGAGATTTGCATTGTAATGCTTGACAAAGATCATCAGTGATCTCCATAATCTCTCTCATCAATGAAGGATTAACACAAACTCAAAAGAAGTGATTGCGTCATAAGCTGCATTTGCATCACCTTTTTGAGAAAAAGAAGCCCCTTCAACAATTATATTTTTCAATACAGAACAAGTGGTTGCAAACATATTTATCAAGTTGCAAATAGAGTTCAAGTGAGAACTCCAACGAGCAACACCAAGACATTTAAGAGTGCCAACTTGATTCAATCCCTTACCAGCTTCAAGCTCTTCATTAGCAAGTAGCTTTTCAATTTCTGAAGCTTGAGCAACTTTCAATTGGTCATGTCGTTTGCAAGAGGAACTAGCAATATTCACAAAAAATGCCAACTAAGTGAAAAAATGATGAACGGATAAAACTTCTCTTGATGCCCCAACTAATGCTAATTGGAGACGATGAGCAAGGCAATGAATGTAGTATGCATAAGGACACTCATTAGAGAATAAAGCTTGTAATCCATTCCACTCTCCATGCATATTACTAGCCCCATAATATCCCTAGCATCAAATTGTATGCTCAAGTTGTGTCGAGATAGTAAAGATATCTCATTCCTTAAGGTCAATAATGTTGTATTAGACACATGGACAAGATTAAAGAAATGCTCCTGAACATAGCCATCAATATCAACATATTGCAAAACAAGAGCCATTCGCTCTTTTTTTGATTCATCCTTTGCTTTCTCCACGATAATGCGAAACTTTGCATTTCCAATCTTCTCCTTAATGGCCTTTCGTACTTTACCAACAATGACTTGCAATATCCTTTTTTGAATTCTATGAGAAATGTAGGATGCATTTTGTAGAGCACTCTGAAGTACAACTGATGCTACATCTTCATTGTAAGAGGCTAAAATCTTGACCATTTCAATAAAGTTGACTCGATTCATTGAATATAAGCTTTCATCATGACCTCCTAAGGCACAAGATTGAAATGTTAGCCACCAAACCACATCAATTGTGGTTTTCAACCTCATTCGATTATTAGAAATTTGTTAGTAGGTTAGAAATTTGTTAGGAGGTTTGCTTTTCAATAATCTTTTCAATGTGTTGTGCTTGATTTTGAAGATCATCACATCATTTTACAGCACGTTTGTGTAATGAATGAGGAACTTTCCCAACATGATTTAGAAACACACTTTTATCGATCGTTGACTTTCTTCCGAGATCGAATTCCTTCAACAGTAAATGCACTGGATCCAGGAGAACCACCTGGCTTGTCAAAAAGATAGCAAGGAAGATAAAATGCAGCATCTTTTGTTGGAGAGTACTCCAATCAATCTGGAAATAACTTGTACCAAGATGCTTGAAAACGACGATGATGTTTATCATCGAAGGGATAACTTGAAGAGAGATGTTGATATAGTCCGACTTTAATATAAGCTCGTCGAATCTCATCTCGTTGATTTAGAGGATAATCCCATATAGGTGGATGCTTTCCTGGATCGTGTTCCAAGGCAGAAAGATCAACCTCATTTGATTGGATTTGGGGAGCTTTAAAAGGGCGTTGAGAAGAAATTAAATGTTGAAGATTTTACGGAGATTGAGGCGCAGAAGCAGAACGTCGAATTAGAGTTTGTTCGCTCGTTTCTACATTTTGAGAATCCCTTCTTTTGAAAAAGGCATCAATTGTAGTTTTGTTTACCATGATTCACTTAGTAAAATGTTTTCAATTTATTTCACTGCACATTCAAGCATAAATAATAAGTAATTCTTAACAAACTATCAACACTGAGAAAGTACACTAGAGAAGGGAAGCATGCTAGAAATCTAACTTTCAAGGGGATTTTACATGAATTCATAAATATAATTATCAAAAAAATTCTCAAGCTCTCAAGAAATTAAGCGAAAGTATAAGAGAATGGAGGTACCTCTAACTAATAATGCACTTCCCTAAAAAGCTGAAAAAACACAAATTTGTTATAATATTTTATCCCTAAAAAGGCATTTTAGATACCTCTAATAAATTTTTTTTTTTTAATTTTTTGAGTTAATTTAAGTTATACAACAAAGACATAATAATTCCAAACATGTTTTGAATTATCTAATTGACATAAAAAGTGTTATCCGCTTTTTTTTTTTTTTTCAAAACACAAAAATACACCACATATGCAAATACATAACAAAATTACAATTTACATTAATTACATAACAATTTCAATTTTCACATCCACCCAAAACAATTATGTCATTATTTATTTTAATTTTATGAAAAAAATAGTCTACATAATGATTATTTTACATGCTCTCTAAATATTAAAATATTATTACAATAAATTGACATAACAATTGATAAATGAGAAACATTACTTGTAATAAAAATTAAAAACTATCTTTGATTTTTGATTTTGGTAACTTATTATTATGATCATTTAATACAAAAAATTAAATTTTGTGTGTTAAATCATTTATTTTTTTACATAATTTTTAATTAAAACTAAAATCAAATGAACATGTGATTAAAAGTAAAAAATATTCATTAATTTTTTAACATTTTGTAAAAAATAATTTATTTAAAATATTTTTACCATTTTTTGTGACATTAAATAGAGGCTGATGCTCGCCGTCGCTTGTGTCGCCCACTGGCCCCACATGCTCCCACTGCTACTGCCTGCTGTGTTGGTCGTTTGTCCAGCAGGCTCCCGGAAGTGCTGCTGTCAGCTGCCTAAAAACAAAAGTTGAAGAGTAAAGGGGAAGTTTAGGGGTTGGTGAGGGTTGAATTTTTTTAAATAAACAAAAAAGAGTAAAATTACCAAATCACCCTAAAAAGTAAAAAGATACTAGGTGGGGTCCATGAAAAAAAGAAAGAGGTAATAAAATACTAGGTGGGGTCATGGAAGAAGGGTTAATCCACAAAATTTAATCAACCCACAGTTCAAGATTTACAACATGAAGTCAATAATATAAAAGAAGAAATAAATGATATCAAAAGACAAATGCGTAATTTGCAAATTAAGGTGGATTTACTTTATGACAAAGAAGAAATTTATTCTGAAAGTGAGAAAGAAGGTAAACAAGAAAATGACGAAGAAAAAGAAGCATTTTTGGGATTCCTATCAAAAGTAAATATTCATAAATGGTATACTAATGTAAAATAAGTGTGGTGGGGGAGGGCTGGATGCACGTGGATTGGGGTTTCGGGCAGACTTTGGGCAGCTTTTTTGTGTTTTTTTTTTTGGGGGGGGGGGGGGGGGTGGCTAGTCTTTGAATTTCGCTCTCCTTGGCTCCAGAAAAGGCCTATGTAAATGGCCATGAGTATTGAAATTCAAGACATACTCAACAAGTGCAACAGCCACCCCTGTCCTAACTCCTAATTCATGTTGGGTGAGGCCAACTATACAAATCCTTCTCCATCAATTTGCACAATTTAAGGCAATGTCTTTTGAAAAGTTGGATTGTACTAAAGTTTTTCTTACTACGCTGGTTCAAGTTCTCTAACATCAATTAGATTACTCTCTCCTAGGAGTTTTATTTGGTCTATATTAGTGCCTAAAGCATCTTAGGACTAGTTTGGTATTGTTTCAGTTTTCTGTTTTTGTTTTCTTTTTTTATAGTGAAGAAACAATTTATGAAAGCATTTTTGTTTATGTTGTTAGTTTTCAGTTGTTTGAGAAAAAAACACCAGAATTTATAGTTTTCAATTGCTTTGGCAACCTGTTGACAAAATATTTTAATATCTAGATTTAACTTTTTTGGATTAAATTATTCATTTTATACATGCATTTTTATTAAAATGAAAATAAAATGATCATATGAATTTAAAATATAATTAAAACAAAGATGTCCATAAAATTTCAAAAAAACTAAAAAATAATAAAATTAATTTACAAATGAGTATATATATTTACAAATGTGTATATATATACTATTTTTCAATTGTCATGTACAATCAAATTTTTCTTGTAAGGTGAATTTTGAAATATAACATTTAAGTACAATAATTTATGATAATTTTTTTTATTATTTTATTTTTAATTTATTATTTTATAGTTTTATTATTTTAAATCATATTTTTTAGTTGTTATTTGATTCAAGGAGAAAAATGAGCATTCGTTTAATCACGGTTTTAATTTGTTTCAATTTAAAAATAGTGACCATATAGGTTGTTGGTTTTTGGTTTTTAGTTTCTATTCTGGTTTTTAATTTTCATTTCTCATTTTTGTTTTCATAATTTTTGGCATTGATGCCAAACAGCAGCCCCTTAATCTTCCTTCCCTTATCTTATCTTTTACAAAATGCAATACCTGGCTTATTAGAGATGTGTAAAGGGTGCAACACATGTACATGGGATTCATGGGAAGTTTTTACAAAACGCTCATGCTATTTATGCATGCATTGAATTCCCCCTAAAACCACAAATCCACACCATATAAAATGAACAAGACATGAAGAAAAAAACCATTACCATGATGTGATGCTAGCATCCTAGGAGTCATCCTAGTGGGTAAAGCTTGGGACTTTCATGTTGGAGGTTCCAAGTTGGGAAGGGTGGGAGAGGCTATGAGATGGGAAATAAGCTATACCTTGTGTAGCCTAGGCCCCAATGTGGGCCTCCAATTGACCAAAAAGGATGTATGCTTTATATGCGAGATACTCATTTTGATGTAGGACCAAATGTCAGTAGAGAATCAGCTAAAATTGTGAGCAAATTAAGGGAAATCTGAAAGAAGGTAATAGATAATAAATGGAATAAATAAAGAGAAGGGGAAAAATCAAAGAAAGACTTAGTTTTGGGCTTAATTCTTAATATTCAAATATTTGCCTAAAGAAATTCTTAGGTTAGACAGCCTAATCATGCCATATTTTAGACAACCAATCATATCCCTAGATTTTGAATGAAACTTTAACCGTTTGGTTGATTTAAATTCTTCTGAAAAATTACTCAAAATCATTCAAAATCCAGGAATATCAAAAGTGGTTTGGAATTACCAACGTGCCCCTGTAACTGGCAGACAGATCATGGATGCTGTCCTCATTGCAAATGAGGTTGTGGATACCTATTTAAAAGGAGGAAAATGGGGAGTGGTTTGTAAATTGGATATATAAAAGGCCTTTGACCATGTGAATTGGAATTGTTTGCTTCATATCCTTGAAAGGTTGGGTTTTGGAGAAATGTGGTGCGATTGGATCAATCACCGTTTCTCTGCCCCCTCATTCTTGGTGCTTGATTATTGGCTGCCCTATGGATCATTTCAGATCTTTGCACGGTTTGAGGCAAGGAGATCCTCTTTCCCCTCTCTTACTTATCTTGGTTATGGTGGTTCTAAGTCATATGATATCCAAAGAAAATGACAACAGCCTGCTTAAGCTGCTTAACATCGGAAGGAGCATCCTATCTCCTTTTTGCTGATGACACTATTATCTTCTGCAAGGATGATCCTGAGAAAATTCTTATTCTCAGATGCATCCTTCTTGAGTTTGAAGCAGTCATGGGCCTGAAGGTGAACTCAGGAAGAGTGTTATCATTCCTATGGGGCTTTGTGACTGTGGCCCTCTCCTCATGAGCATCCTAGGCTGCTCGGAAGCTTTCCTATTTCTTACCTTAGCCTCTTGCTGGGATCCAAGTTCAAAGACGAGGGTGTTTGCCTGTTTGGGATCGTTTATTGAAAGATTTGAAAGGAAGCTGGTTTGTTGGAAAAGGAATTACCTTTCCAAGGTTCGCAGACTCACTTTTATCAGAAGCACCTTAACCCAATATCCCCGTTTATTTATGTCTCTGTTTCTCTTCCCTAGTACAGTAGCCAATCATTTGGAGGGCATTCAAAGAGATTCCTTTGGAGGAACAAGGAATTTAAATATCATCTTATGAGGTTGGCCTTAGATCCCTTTTTACTTCTGGGGGAAGTCGTACTGGAGGTTCATGTTTGAGAGAAACTTGTTCTGGCAGACTACTAAATATGGCCTTCGCCACAATGGTTTGGCCTCCAGGGAGGAGACCGATGACTGGTACAAGTGTTTGGAATTCATCTGAAAAGGGTGGAAGAACTTTTGTTCTCACACTCATTTCAGTGTTGGAAATGGGGCAGATGTGTTTTTTTGGCAAGACATCTAATGTGGTGGCTCCCATATTAATGCCTCATTTCCATCCATTTCCAGACTTTGCTATGATAAAATGCCCTCATTTGCAATCACCAAGAACGCTCAATCCATGGGATTGTTTGGAGCATTCCCTTGATCAGGAATGTTTTTGACTGGGAGATTGATACTCTTGCTAATTTTTACAGCAGCCTTTACAATGTTCTGAGCCAGGACTCCCCCAACAAACCCATATGGTCCCTGAACAAGGAAGGAACTTTCACTGTGAAATCTTATTACAACCACCTTAGCTGCCCTATGGAGTGCCACACTTCTTTTCCCTGGAAGCCCAATTGAAAACAACAGCCCCTTCAAAGGTTGCTTTTCACTTGGGACTTGGGAGGCAGCTCTGGTGAATATCCTTGCTCTTTACAACCTCCAAAGAAAGGGCTTCTCAACTGTGAATAGGTGTTTCCTGTGCCGTGAGGAAGTGGAATCTGTGGATCACATCCTCCTTCATTGCCCCTGGACCGGGAATATCTGGAGCTTGGCCATTTCCATTGTTGATTAGAATTAGGTCATTGCAGCTTTTGTCAAAGGTGAGATTTGGGCTTGGAAAGGGATCTGCTCGAACAAGTCCAAATGAGAGCTCTTTTGCTTATTCCTCTTGCTATTTTTAGGCAGTTTGGAAAGAAAGAAACAGAAGGGCTTACGATGGGACAGCCTTCTCTCTGCAGGCTGTCAAGGATAACTAGATTTCTTTGATCTCTAGCTGGGATTGTGGATATTTGAGAGGGACTTCTCTATACTTGATGTACTTCAGTGATTGGTGTTTTGTTTTTTTATGTGATCTCTGTACCTGATTGGCATCTTCTTGATGCCCTGCTTTTTTTCTAATAAATTTTCTTTGCTGATAAAAAAAATGATCGGTTGTCTAAGATATGGCGTGATTAGGCCGTCTAACCTAACAATTTCTCCTGCCTCTCATGGTTACACATCAAAACTTTTTGTAGGCTTTCCTCTTATACTAAATATTAGATTCCAGAAGGAAACAATCTCTAGGAAATAATGTCAAATCCTAGCACATAATTGTAATTTCAATCTTTAAATCATAAAGACCCTTGATAATGTATTGGATTATTTCCCTAAAAAGTCCTACTATAAACTTGCTGCGATAATAGAAAAAATCTTCACAAATAATAAACTACAAGATTGCACAAAAATCCTAAGAACGCTAAACATGATGAGTTGAATTGCTGGCCTTGAAGCTCATGTTGCATCATTCTCCCCTGATTGGCAAAAATTTGACCTCAAATTTGAAACATTTGAAGGATGAAGAATTGGAGAACTAAACAAATTTGTGGTGGAATGATATAACCCATATTATTGAAAAATGAATATGAATGCAAGTGATCAGAGGTGTTGAAGATAAACTTATTGAGAATTATAATTCCACATTCACAATCCCAGTCACTTCTTTATCCTTGAACTCAACAAACTTACCTTCCATGGTGTCAACATATTTTGAAGGCTTACCTCTACCGATGTAATCTTCAAACCGTCTTGATACAGATGGAAAACTCGAAATTTGGCATTGGTATTTGGGGATGTTATGTCAGTCAATAATATATCAACGGAGTTATCACTAACCTATTTTGTCCTAGGTGAGGTTGGAACACCTATTTAATTACTACCAATTGATTTAGTCGACTAGCTATTCCTAGGGTCCAAATAACCAATGGTCAAAGGTCTATAAACCAAAGTTTGTCTTCGAGAGTACATTTATGCAAGTCGAAGGTACTAGAACCTTATGCACCTGTTTTACAAACGGTACCTACTAAGCTTCATCTAATCACCAACCCACATTATCATCCTTCATGTTATTAAAATTACATTGTCTTTAGATATTGTTCCACCTTGCATTCTCACAGTATTTTGATTTAGAATGTAAGACTTCCCTCACCTCAAGAAAACTGATAGGGAGTGTTATTGCGCCCACCCATGGCATCTATCATTAGATTTTCATTAATTAATATTTGGAATGTTCATGTATTCATATATTCATACCATTCAACATTCAAATAGAGATTCAATCATGATTTTATAACAAGGCACCGTCATATCATAGCAAAATAGCATCACATGTCATTAAGGCATTAAGTTCAATTCAAACCATCATGAATCTAGACAAACTTCAAAAGAATATCACTCTACTGAGTATGGCACAAATCAATCATCCTTACATTTGCAAATAGATAAATGTGCATAAAATGAGGTACCGAGGGCTGCTGAGGCTTAGTTTTCATACATTCTTTGATTCTCACACTCAAATTAGGATGTAAATGGGATCAAAAAACTTTTAAAACCTTGAAATTTTAGTATTTTTTAAGAATTTTCTACAAATTTATGATTTTTAACAATTTATAAAGGCTGAAATTATAAGAAAACTTAATAATAAATATTTAAAAAGGACAAAAATTAACCTAAAAATTCCTAAATTAGAAAAAGGTCTTTGAAATTACTACACAGAAGAATATCTGAAAAAATTGAAAAGAAAATATTTTTGAAAATGGAAGCACAAATTAAAAAATAGAAATAAATAATAAATAAAATAATTTAAGAAAATGATTTAAAAAAAAGGAAATTTTTATTGGTTGTCTCCTATTTTTCAAATTTTTTTGCAATTTAAAAATGTTTATATCAACTTTTAAAGTTTAAGGCAGATTTTTTTAAAAAATAAAATAAAAAAATAAATAAAATAGGACAGACCCGTTGACTGGTCCAAGGGTTTAAACCAACGCGCACACACACGACATGCGAGGGTGATGCCGGCCAGAATTACTCTTTTGGCATCATCTCCAGTGACTTGCCGATGACGACGCCAGAATTCTAAAACTTCAAATATTCCGTTTGGCTTCATTTTACCTCTAAATTGAGTGTTGTCACCTCCATTCAACTCCTTTCGACCTCAGGAATATTTCTGACGAAAAAAAATCCTCCTAAAACACACGATATCCACCTTGTAACTCACTTGGCCAACCGTCACTGACGACCATGGCAACGGCCGGATTTGGGGTGTTCTGGAACCTCTTTGGCCTATTTTTTTGTGCTTTTTGACGCTAGGGACTTTATTTTTCTTGTTTTTCACCCTTTGAACACCCCATGCTGCCATGCATGTAAAAGATGGGTTTTTTCGAAGCTCTCTCCTCTCCTCTCTTTTCTAGTCGGCGAAGGCCTCTGGACCTATGCTCTATGTCTTCCTTTGTTCTATCTAGCTCTTCTTGTCCTATCCCAGCCCTAGACGCACACATGGCCTCAAAATCCAAGCTTTGGCTTAGCTTTTATGTAAACTCTAGATTAGCATACCCTTGAATCAAAAACACCCTTAAGGCCTCTGGACTCATTCTCTATGTTTTCCTTTGTTCTTTCTAGCTCGTCTTGTCCCATCCTAGCTTTAGACACACGTATGGCCTCAAAATCCAAGCTTTGGCTTAGCTTTTATGTAAACTCTAGATTAGCCTACCCTTGAATCAAAAACACCCTTAAGCATGCTCAATTGGACACTCGTGTGCAATCAAACCCTATAAATCAAGATTTTAACACAATATATGCGAGAAAGATTGCAACTTTGTCTCATACATGAAAGAGAACATAAAAATCTAACCTTTGCCATACTAATATGATGATTATGAAACCTAATCATTCATGCACACTTAAACTCATGAAATCATGCAAAGGGGTTTTTCCTTGAATGAGTTTTTCCTTCTCTTAGCTTCAATCTTCAATCTCTAAGCTTTAAGCTTTTCTCCTCTATCTTCTTCTTTCTTTATTTATTTCTCCTCTCTCCTCTTGCTCTCTCTCTCCCCCCCCCCCCCCCCCCCCCACTTGGAGTGAACATACACTCCAATTCCTCTTGTTTGTTCTCTTGGAGCAAATGTAGACTCCAATCCCTTCGTCTTTTTTTTTTTTTTTTTTTTTGTATCCTTGCATGACCTATAACTTCTTATTTATAGAGAAAAGACTTGAATTAATCTTTTAATTCAAAATATGTCCTTTTAGAGTGAGGAAACCCCTTCCTTGTCCTAAATGGGGCTTTTGGCAACAAGAGAAAGCTCTCCCTTGATTAGGAGCTTATCCTTATCTGGGATAATTCCTAAATTAACTCAATTAAGGCTCAATTAAGCCTTAAAAGTGCACGTGAGGGTTCAAGTTTCAAATTTATGAAGAAAGACTTTAAAAAAGGGGAGTGAAACTTCCATTAGACTCTCTTATTCTCCAATTAAATTCAATCCGGACAAAATTAGGTATCTCCTCATGGATAGCTTAATCTTTGCAACTTCCTGCTCGAGTTCCCTTGTGGAGTCTTTGGGCTTAGATATCAACTTTAGCACATCTCTTATGCCCTCAAAGCTTGTTGCTAATACATCCGTCACAGCTTGGGATTCAACAGTGACACACTATAAATCTACCAGACTCCTGTTGTGAGAGAGTTGATTTCTTAGCTCAATAACTATTGGAGTAGTTTGCTCCGTAGTAACTAGTATTGTATCAGGGGTACCTTGTGCATTTTCAGATCCCTTCTTCTCCATCAATTCACCATAGTTTTTTCAGCTTTGGATCCTCTCCTTCGCTGGTGCATATTGACACCTGGCAGCTTGCAAAAACAATGGCCATAATTCAAAAATACAAGACATGGTTGTTTTGTGGCTAAAACCAGAGGAGAGGATTAGGGGGAAAAAAAAAAGAAGAAAAGAAGAAAGAGACTGATGCATCCTTGCTGAAGAAGCTGCATCATAAAATTTCTCCACTGCGCTTGTTTTTTGGGAGCCAAAGCCAGGCTTGCAGCCCTACATTTTGTTCAATGCCAGATGATGCAAAGGGAAAAAGAGAGGAATTGGAGAAAGAAGGGGGAAGGGATGATGCTGAACTAGTTTGGGCAACCCGCTGCTGTGGTGGCAGCAGCGGTTCTCAGTGGTAACAGAGAACTCCAACGGTGATGAGTGCAGGTGCAGTGGCTGATTTCTTCTGTCAGTTCAGGCAGCGATGGCAAGCTTCTGAAATGATGGAAGCATGGGCTCTCCAATTTCAATTTCAGCTGTCAATGATGCAGCTCTGCAACGACAATCTGTTTACAGATCCACGTCAGATGAGGGAAAGGCAGAAAGAGAGGAAATAGAGAAAGAAGGGGGAAGGGATGATGCTGAATCAGTTTTGGCAACCAGCTGCTGTGGTGGCAACAGTGGTTCTTGGCAATGGAGAACTCCAACAGCGACAAGTGCAGGTTCTTTAACAGAGCTGCAATATCTAACAACTAATGTTTATGATGCAGCTTCTCCAGCGAGGATGAATCAGTCTCTTTTTGTTTTTTAATCCTCTGCTCTGGCTTTGGCCATAAAACAACTGCATCTTGTCTTTTTGAATTATAGCCATTGATTTCACAAGCTGCCAGGTGTCAATATGCGGGGGGTGCAGAGGACGATGATCCCCTGCCCCCTGTCAAGAAGAAGATCTGAAGCCAACCCTCTTCTTTTTTCTCGAGTTTACTTAAAATTGAATTAGACCAACTATGTCAAGGCTGGATCGGTCCTGTTTGGTACAACCTGAGTTGGGTTAGACACCAGATTTGGCTTAGCTAAAACAAAATGAACTGGTCTATGAATAAGAAAGTTGGGCCTAGGTTTTAATATGTTGGCTGACAGGTAGGTTTGGGCTTATATGTTTTCAGCCAATAAAATTTGGGTGTGTTTAGGTTTATGAACTGGACTGATGGTTGTCTGACGCCTCTATTGGTGGAGATAATGGTGGTTTGATGATGGTAATGAGTGAGGATTGAGATAAGGCTCTGACACCAAATTGATGCAGGACCGTTTGATGGCAGAGAACCAGAAAATGATAGAAAATTGAGAGGAAACTAAAAGAAGGTAACAAAAAATAAATGAGGAAAACAAAGAGAAAGGGAGAATCGAAGTAAGACTCAATTTAGGCTTAAATCTGAAATTCAAATCTGCCTCTCATAGTTAACATCAAGCCTTTGTATAGGCTTTCTCATGATATTAAATAAGGAAACAATCTCTAGGAAATATTGTCAAATCCCTAAAAATTAAAACAGCACATAACTGTAAAATCTTTAAATCATATGACCCTAGATAATCTACTTGATTATTACCTTGTAAAATCCCACTATAAAAGTTCTGCGAAAATAAGAAAAAGGGCAAAAAACACTTACCTTCCCTAAGGTTGGGCAAGGACCTCCCTTGAGGTTTTAAAAATTCCATTGAACTCCCTTGAGGTTTAAAAAATATCAGAGGTTTCCCCTGAGATTTGTCAAAAAGACACAAACCTCCCCCAAAATATTTGTCTTTTTGCAAAATACAAGGGAAGGTTTGAGTCTTTTTAACAAATCTCAGTGGAGATCCTTGAGATTTTTGAAACCTCAGGGGAAGTCCTTGTTTTTTTGCCAAACCTCAAGGGAGGTAAGTGTCTTTTGCCCTAAGAAAAATTATGAAAAAAAAATAACTACAAGATTGCCTAAAATCATAAAAATGCCAAACATGATGAATTTGAATCGCAGGCCTCAAAGCTCATAAACGTTAAATCTTGATATACTTTGTTGGTCCATAACCTAATAGTTTAAGCTTTTAGATAAAGTGGTAATCTAACATGGTATCAAAGTTGGTTACTAGGAGGTCCTGGGTTCTAGTCAAGGTCTTAAATTTCGATTTCGACTCAAATTTCGAAATTGCAAAAGTATGGAAATTTCGATTTCGATGTTGATTTCGATTTTGATTTGAAAAAATAACGGAAACTAGCAGTAAAGCATGGAATTTTTTGTGAAACTTTAGAAATGGTTAACAAACATAAAAATATAAGTTTTAAGACTAATATATTACAAATTAAATACATCTATGTTTTGTATGAGGTGGAAAAGTTGTAAAATAGTATGTATATCAAACATGTTTGTAAGATAATGTATATTAAACATATTCATTTAATGCAAAAGAAATTCATAAATCATTTAAATATTATTTATTATACAAATATTGATAATTTAGACATGAATGGTTAAATAAAATATTACTATAAGTTTATTTTTTCATATAATTTTAAAAGCACTTGTGAGAACCTTTTGTTTTAATAAAATAAAGAAAATAAATTAAAAGAGAAATTTCACTTCACTATCGAGGTTTTGATAAATTTCGACAAATTTTGCTAAAATTTCGAGGTTTCGATAAATTTCGGATGATTCGTTGAGATTTCGACGGAAATTATGCAAGACGGAAATCGACTGCCATTTCGATTTCGAAGGTGACGGAAATCGGAAATTTCGACAGTTTCATGGAAATTTAAGACCATGGTTCTAGTCTTGTTGCCCATGTTTATTGCGTGGTATTTAAAAAAATCATTGTATTCCGTATAATGGGTGATATTTTCGTGTCTTTATCTCTCCATGTGCTGTCGGCCTGCATGTGCGGGAGAGTGTTAAAGCTTGATATAAATTGTTGGCCCCCAACCCAACAGCTTAAGCTTGTAAGTAAAGTGGTAATCTAACAATAACATTCTAGTCAATCGACCTTGCTTTTTTCACAGCCTCCAAAAATACCACATGGGATGCGAAGGACCTTAACGCTATAGTTTCTTCATATTCATCCTTCCATCCCCTCCTTGATTCTACATCACTTGTACTTCTATTTTCATTTTTAATTAAAAAATTTGATGTTAAACACCAGACTCCTTACACAAGCAACCCTAGGTAGCATGGATTATGCCTCTTTTTCCATAAGTTGTCCCCTGTACAAATGGCCTCCCAACCGGTGTCCACACAGGAAATTACTTTTTCTGAAGCTTTGGCCTTTCCAAATATTCCACATGAGAGACAAGATTTCTAGCATCATGTCTTGGAGTAGGACTTAAGTACTTACCTTTGAACCTCCCTATTTTCAGTGAACTCCATCTCTGCCTATCCTCTGCTCTCACAAACTTTACCAAAGTCTATTAGAAGAGGTATCTAAGTCAATAGTTCCTCTGCCCATGGTCATGACTAATGACCTAATTAAGGGCCAACTCTCTATCCTCACCATCAAAGTGTTGGAGCTTAGTAATTAGCGCCACATCTCTAGGTCATAGATCTTGCCAAAAGCTTATTCTAGTGCGCCATTCTTTGTGAAGAAACCTGTATGCATTAAAAAAAAAAAAAAATCATTATTCTGTGCATGATTCCTTTCCACTCATTTCCTCCATGAGAAATTCTGAAAATATTGGCGTTTAATCTTTTTGGTAAACTTTGTTTCAAACACTATGGATGGTGGCAAAAGTCGAAAGATGAAGGGTCAAAGGGAATTAGCGAATTTGAAGAGTTCGATAAATTATGATGGAATGGGTTTGAAAAGGGGGCTTCTTGGATCATTTTGTTTAGCTTTATTTTGGGTTCTTGTGTTCTCTTTTGTTTTCTTTTTGCTTTTTCCCTTTGGTAAGTGTTCTTCCGTGGTGGACTTCTTGTCCTTGCATGCAGTAATTTCTCTCTATCTCATATATATTCTTTTGTGATATATATAAACACTTTTCATGGAAAACTTCCACAACCACGTATTTGTTGGGGCATTGTTGTATGAAACATAACTCGACCTTTGATTAGAGTGCACAATTCACCCTTCCATCTCCCTTGTTCAATGTGCCCATAATGGTTACTGCTTGTCAATTTTGTCAATTTGAATAGCAATTTCTCCTTCAATGTAAGCTTCCATTCCAATTTTATATCTTTATGTTACCGTTGGTTCACAAAAAGTCCATTCCTTGGAATAGAATGGAATAAGTTGGGAATACAATAAAAGTTGTCCAGGGATATAATAATTTAGAAAAAAGTCACTTATACAAAAGTTTGTGTTATTCTTTCAAACATGGAACATGATAGAAATAGGCATTCCCATGGTGAAATTTTGGAATCATCATTCCTTGTCTATTCCATTGGGAAAAATTCATCAATTTTTGCATTGTCATTTGCTTTAATCTCTATCATGAAAATACATCTTTCGGAATCTATCAAACCCTTGTATTATAATCTTCCATCATGCAAGGATTGTAAAGTTATTCTAGGTGAAAGTCTAACCACACAACATAGAGTTTTATTTTTAGATATATGTATTAAAAAATGGAAGAAAAATAATAAAGTAAACCAGTTTAAGAGAACTAAGTGGTGGAACCTAAAGGGGGAAAATATAAGAAAATTTAAAGATAAAATAATCAAAGATGGGGATTGGACTATAGAGGATAGGATAGATACAAATACTCTTTGGAGTAGATTAGCTAGCTCTATTAAAAAGATAACAAAACTGTTTTAAGGAAGCTAGGGCTACATCGCCGTTGCACGGGGGGTCTCCATCGGCTCTCCATACAATTCACATCGACTCTCTGACTCGAAGGCTCGTCTTTGTTCGCCATGCCGTCACTGTTGCCGTGTGTAGAAGGAGAATACACCGTCGCCGTTCATCCCTTGAGAAAAAGTCTGAACACGGGGATATTTTCATTTTGGGTTAGGGCTTTCAAGTTGACAGTGAGTACGTTCGCATCGGCTTGCTTCACAACCTGCATCTCAGGCACCTGCAGCAGCATCATCCCATTGTTTGCTGGACATCTCACCCTTGCACTCGAGACCACATCATCCCAGCCTCCTCTCTCTCGAAGGTCGTCTTCCGCCGTCGACTCCCGTCACCATCGTCAGAAGAGATGCCGTCAGCCCTCACCGCTACCATAGCCATCGTCAAAGGGTAACATGTTGTTTCTAATTTAACTTGTTGTAAGCTTTTTTAACGTGTTGTTGCTACTTTCCTGGGTTGCCCATGGTGGCGACTGCTCCACCGGTGACTCCCTTGCTGGTGAGGACCTTTGAACCTTGAGATACACTTGCAAAAAGACGTATTCTTAGATGGTAACAAACACGGTGGTGCCTACGTTCAGAATGCCAATGCGTTATCTTGTGGATATTAATGAGGAGAAGGGATTCATTTTTACAAAGATGGAGATGACAAAGGCGGCTGAGGAATTCCGGTTTGCTTTGGTCCTGAAATTTTCACGCTCTAGGCCCTCAATAGATGTCATCAAAATTATAGTGCTTAAAACCTGGGGGCTATTGGAAACTCCAATGGTTAGTTTCATGGATAGTCACCATGTTCTTGTACAATTGAGATCTAAGAGGGACTTTGTGCATGCATGGGCCCGTGAAGGAAGAGTAATAGATGGGTGTTCGTTTCGGTTGTTTCATTGGACGAAAGATTTTGATCTGGAAAGGGAGTCTCCTTTGGATCCCCAATGGATATTCCTACTTGGCCTACTGATCCATATGTATCGCCCGGATTGTCTTCAAATCCTAGCATCCATATTTGGTCGATTTTTAGGAGTTGATAATTCGACTTTGAACAAGACTAGAACGTCCGGTGCACGGATATGTGTAGAAATTGACCTTCAAGAGAAACCGGTATAGGGATTCCCCATTGTTGTTTCAAATAATAAAGTGATTTGGCAAGAGGTAAGGTATGAGAAGTATGGCTTCTATTGTTCCAAATGCTGCCGTCAAGGACACATAGAGGTAGTTTGCAGAGATGGAGAAAATAAGGGCAGGAGGGATAAAGAAATTACTTGTGTGCCAAAGAAAATGTGGAGAGAAAAGGAGAAAAAGGAAGTAGAAGGACACACAGGCCTCCCGACGCCCATTAATGCAGAGGCGAAGGCTGTGGAGTCTCATGTGAAGGAACCAGAAGAGTCGGGGGTGTGGAAAAGTTGTCGGTGATTATTGAAGTGCGGGAGGAAGGTGAAGTGAAGAAGGACAGTACCGTTAACGTAGAGAATGATACACAACCAAAGGATGGCAATACTGAGGAAGCGGGATCAAGGCACGAGAATTTTGTTCCCGATGCTCAAGATAAAAGGGCTAGTGAGACACAGGTGGAGGCAACTACTTTGGTGAATGAGGAGATTTACATGGATTTGGAGGAGGATCAAGCCTTGATTTGTGCATGTGTGGAGGAGGAGATGATGGGAGTGGATGAGAACTTGGTGGGGCAAGGTGGTGCAGGGGGGAACGTCTGAAGTTTTAAAATTAGAGTGTGTTCAACCCCCAAAGTTAGATGGGACATCTTTGCCTACTTATGAATCAGACTATGATGTTGATAGACCTATACAACCGTTGAGTAAGAACAAACATTATGATTTTGATTTGGATTTACAGGTTTCTTTGGCAACGTTGAAGGACCAGCTAAGACAAGGTGTGCGTCATTCTCGGCGGGTTCTTATCCGCCCCTCAAAAATTAATCTATGATTGACACAATGCCAGTGTGGAATGTAAGAGGTTTAGGAAGATCGAGGAGGAGGTTGAAAGATTTAGTTAGATGTCACCGAGTAGCTATTGCTGTGCCGTTCTTGGAGGATACCAGGATCTGGTTAGCTAGTTGGCATGTCAGGGAGAGGAAAGTGACTCACTCGAAAAATGAGCAGTTTGGAAGCTATTCCAAGTATAGGAATTCAGTCGTGTAATAATTAGCCCAAGGGCGTCTTCTCAAGGAATGTAGTTAAGTTCCAAATTTTGCGTAATTCCAAAAGAAATTACAAAAAGAAATTTTTATTGAACACAGTTCAGATTCGGGTGCTTAGAATTTTTGAGATTTTGCAATGAAATTTAAACCCTAACTAAAAATTATTCATACATAAAAAAATACCGATTAAACACCTGACTCAAGACCAAAAAGATGAAAGAAGATAAACCCTTCAAACATTCACTTAAATAAAAATAATAAAAGACTAAACTTGATAATATGAATAAACTCCAACTAAATAAAAATACTAGATTTTATATTAAGGCCAAGAAAAATTAAAGTCTAAAACAAGATTACTGAATAATAAAGAAAAAAAACACAAACTTTATTAATAAAATACCCAAAGCAATTATTGAAATCCTAAAACAATATTTAAAGAAGAAAAAGACAAATTAAATTAGCAATCCCCAACAAACTTAAGAGCATCAACTATTTTAATGCAATAAATAAATAAAAAATATGGAATTAATAATATTAAAAAAAAATTAAAACTTTTGAAATAATTTAAAGAAAGAGAAGAGAGATGAGAGAAGAGAGAGAAGAAAGAGAGAGAGAGAGAGAGAAGAAGGAGAGAAGCTGGCCGTAGCAGCACAGCACAGCAGCGGCAGCACGGGTTGCTCCTTCATGCACAGCACAGCAGCACGGCAGAAAGGAGACAGCAGGAGCAGCAGCAGCACTCGGAACAGGGAGCAACAGCAGCACAGAGCAGAGCTCTTGGGTTCCTAGAGGGCTGAGGGAGAGGAGAGAGTTGAGGGAGACAGGAAGAGAGAAGAGAGGGCGTGACAGAGACTAGAAGGGGAGAGACAGAGAAAGGAAAAAAAAGCTGAGAAAGGAGAGACAGAGAGGAGGGTTGAGAGTTGAGGGGTTGATAGAGGAGAGGAAGAGAGACAGAGAAAGGGAAAGGAGGAAAGCTGAGATGAGGTAGAGAGAGACCAAAAAAAAAACTTTTAAAAACCCCCTTGAGGAAGCCCTATTCCCAGCGTGCTACTCCCCCAGGCCCTTCAATTCGGCCTCCAAATCCCACGCTCACACCCAGTGCATGCCTTTGCATGGCCGGGTCACATCAGGCCCAAAGGCCTCTCTTCCATTTTTTTTTTTTCCGTTTTCTTGTTTCTTTTTGTTGTTTCCCAGCCCGACCTCTTTTTGTTTTCATTTTTATTTGGCCGCTTCCCAGCTTTTTTGTATGTGTGTATTCGGCCAAGCCCTTCACGTGCATGGCTCGATCTCTTCATGCATGCACGCCCCTCATGCTCACGTCCACGTATGCATGGCA
Source organism: Malania oleifera (assembly GCF_029873635.1). Taxonomy (NCBI): domain Eukaryota; kingdom Viridiplantae; phylum Streptophyta; class Magnoliopsida; order Santalales; family Ximeniaceae; genus Malania; species Malania oleifera. Next base: position 52,189,289 of record NC_080427.1, on the reverse strand, counting down.
GGTCTTCATTTGGTGCACACGGCTTCAAACAAATGCTTGCATACAGTCACGTGCACGGCTCAACTACCTCACATGCATGGATGCGGCCTTCTTGTCCTTTACTCTCACAGTTCCATGCATGGTTCCTCTTGCTCACGGTTTGTAGACTTGTACACGATGTCCCTTTAATATTTAACGCTCACAGCTCACGTACACGTGCTTCCTTCATGTGCATTTTTAATTTCAATTTTAATTTCCAAAAATTGTCCTGCAAATATAAAATATCAAAAATCCATAAATTATTGAATAACGACCCAAATATTAAAAATGGAGTTCAATGTTAAAATATGGGATATAATAGGCATTTAATTAAAATTATAGTCTTTAATACATGAATTTAAACGCCTAACTACGCATCTTTTGACGCGTAATCAGAAGGCACCACTATGAGATATCTAGAGTTTGCTTCTTTACCTCGTCTAGTTAGAGACATGATACGACTTGACAAAATTGGTCTTCCTAATTTAAGAGTCTAGTGTGTTGTTTTGTCTTCGTTTCGTTTTCGTTACGTTTCGTTTTTATCTGTTTGTAGCTTGCTTTGCTAGAACCACGGTTTTCCTCCGCCATAAGTGAGGGGTTTTATAATAAAGAAAGGAGGTGCTGCTCTCTTTTATGGAAAAAAAAAAGAAGAAGAGGTGAATCAAGGAGAAGATTCTTAAATAGTAAAGAAAGTTGGCGGTGGGATAAAAATGTTCAAAAAGCCGTAAAAACAAAAAGAATTTGGTATGAAATGTGACAAAAATGTAGAAACATGGATAACTTTGAAAAGTATAAAAAGGCGAGGAAAAATGCAAAAAAGGTCATTAGTGAAGCTAAACACAGATCATTTAATAGTTCGTATGATAGATTAAATACAAAAGATGGAGAAGAGATATATTTAAACTTGCTGAAGTTAGAGAAAGGAAGAGTAAGGACTTAGGAAATGTAATATGTATAAAAAGTGAGGATGATATTGTCTTGGTCAATGACGAAGACATAAAAGATAGATAGCAAAGTTACTTTAGTAAGTTGTTTAATGAAAACCAAATAGAAGGCTTAAAACTTAGAATTGACAAATGAGGAAAAGACAAAAAATACTTGAGATTTATTTGCAAATTTAGAGTTAACGAAGTTAAGTTTGTACTAAAAAAGATGAAAAATGGAAAAGCTATAGGACCGACTAACATCCCAATTGAAGTTTGGAAATGCTTTGGTGGTAACGGAACTATATGGTTAATTAATTTATTTAATGCAATTATAAAAACTAGGAAAATGTTAGACGAATGGAGGAAAAACACTTTAATACCTATATAGAAAAATAAAAGAGATATTCAAAATTATAATAACTATCGTAGAATTAAACTTATTAGTCATACAATGAAATTGTGGGAAAGGGTAGTTGAACAAAGATTAAGGTTGGAAACGAAGGTCTCAGAAAATTAATTTGGTTTTATGCCTGGGAGACCTACCGCAGAAGTTATATATCTTTTAAGAGGATTAATGGAAAAGTTTAGGAAAAAGAAGAGGGACTTGCATATGATATTTTTTCTTAGAGAAAGCGTATGATAGGGTACCTAGGGAAGTTTTATGATGGGTTTTAGTAAAAAAAAAAGTATATATAGTAAGTATACTAGATGTCATTAAGGATATGTATGATGGAGTAATGACTAGTGTAAGGACTATAGATGGAGAAACTAGAGAATTTCCAACCACCATAGGTGTACATCAAGGATCTACTTTGAGCCTTTATCCTTTTGCTTTAGTGATGGACCAACTGACTAAGAGCATTCAAGATGAGGTTCCATGGTGTATGCTGTTTGCAAATGATATTGTATTGATTGATGAAACTAGGAGTGGAGTGGAGGCTAAGTTAGAACTATGGAGAGAAGTTTTGGAATCTAGAGGTTTTAGAATAAGTAGAAATAAGACAAAATATATGAAATGTAATTTTAATAATGGTAGGAGGAATATTGGAGACAAAGTTAAACTTGATGATGAAGAAATAAATAACATTTATAGATTTCGATACCTTGGATCTATTATGTAAGCTGAAGGAGAAATTGAAGATGATGTAATTCATAGAGTTAAAGCAGATTGGGTAAAATGGAAAAACGCTTCAAGTGTTCTTTGTGATTGTAGAATACACTTAAAATTAAAAGGAAAGTCTTATAGGATGGCTATAAGACCAATTATACTATATGGATCAGAATGTTGGGTAACGTAGAACCAGAATATCCAAAAAGTATAAGTTGTCGAGATGAGAATGTTTAGATGGATGAGTTGTATAATACTAAAAGATAAATTAAGGAATGAACATATTCGCGGTAAGTTAGGTATAGCTCCTATAAAAGATAAGATAAGAGAGAGACGACTCAAATGGTTTGGACACTTGCAATTTGCAACGTAGGGCACATAGTGTGCTTGTGAGGAAGAGTGAGTTAGTTACTGTGGGCGGCAGTAGAAAGGGTAGGGGAAAACCTAAAATAACTTGGAATGAGATAATAAGGATTTAATAGCCTTGAATTTGTCAAAAGAAATTGTCTATGGTCACATAAATTAGCGGAACAAATTCATATAACTGACCCCCTAGTGGGATTTAAGGCTTGATTTGGTTGTTGTATTATTGGGAATAGACATTTTGTGAGCCAAACGTGACCTTAGTGTTAAAAGGTATTTTGCTGCGCTTATAGTATAATCAGGTTTGTCTGTATTTGAAATTTTCCTTGATAGGTGAGATCAATTTTGTAAAAAGATCTTTATAATTTGTTTTAGTATATAGCAGAGTGTGTATGCCAGTAAGTCTCTATTATTGCTTAAGAAAATGAAGAAATAAATGTATTTAGTTTATAATGAGTGAAAAAAATAAAGCATTCAAGAAAGAATTGTGATTGGTAGAGTCCAAAACAAACAACCATAGGCAAGTGTAATTCTCTCATGCTATGGTAGTCCATTTCCCAGTGCTACACACTAGTGAATTGTTGTTTCCACAATCCACGCACACGCACGTATGATTACTATGAAGCAAGTCTAACTCCTCGCTAAAAATCTGTTGCTGTCCAGTTCCACCACCATTGCATGCCTTCAATTATACAAACATGAAAATTTTGGAAAGAGGAAAGCAATTAAGCAAGGAAATGTAGGATGACTTTTCTTGTTTCCTTCAATGCTTCCTGGGGTTTTATGTCTGGAGACAACCTAAAAGAGCCACGTTCAAATTAAAGCAGCACAATGTTTTGGACAAAGGGGCAAAATAGGTCTCAAATGCTCAAGGCTCCCACCATATATTTAGGTCAAGGATAGAGAAATTTCCCATTTTTGATTGTTTGTGGAAAGAATGTACCTTTTAGAGAATTTGAGAAAAGTGTGATCTAATGCAGTCACTGAGATAGGTTAATGGTGGGAGATGCATGATCCCATATTGTTTCGAATGTCAAACCAGTGACCTATCTTGCTCAATCTTTTTTGTTTGTAATGAATTAACTGCCAGGTGTCACTTCATGATTTATCCTTTTTGGGTAAAATTACATTCATGATTTCAGAAAACCAAAAATAGCTGTAGATTCATTCACAAAATTCAATGAACGTTGCTACAAAACTTTAATGACCTTGTCTGTCATGTTGTTGACATTAATTTCACTCATTTTGATTAGTAGGGCCAACATAATTGGTATAATTGGAAACAGCTAAACATGATATTGGAATTGGGGTTATATATGTTGCATTTATGTCTTCTACTTATTGTACTTTTTCTCTACAACAGAACCTGCAGTGTGGGGAGACTGTGACAATAGAAGGCCAAGCTTATACCATTTCAGCTGTAACTCATCGTTACCAGCTTCGGAAGGGAAAGTACGAGCCAAGCGAGAAGAGGCTTGATGTTCTGTCCACAGGGAGATACATACTAAACTTATATCTAGAAAACTTGCTAGAACAATCGTGACCTGCAGTTTTGGATAAGACAGGTCTCCCAAGATTAAGAAGCGAATGAAGCTTGGCCTTGATGCCTAGCTCATGTTAATAAATTTTTTTCTTACTGTAGTTGAAAATTATTAATCTGTATATCAGGAAAACTATTGATCCAGAATAGGGCTCGGTACTACTAGATGGTGTAGTGGATAAATTGTATTTTCATTCTGTTGTTATTATTATTATTATTATTATTATTTTGCTTACTTGGCTGCTGGTGTATTGTTGTTTTAATGTACTAAAAGAACATAGTAATACCATTATATAATCAAGGCTCTTCGGAACTTCCCTCTCTCCATCACTTTTAACTAAGTTGCTAATCTTATTTTTATTTTTATTTTTATTTTACTCTTTATGATTGCACCAGATTGCAGGAAAAATCCTACATTCAACTTTACCCTTTCTTATACTACCTCAACCCGGAAGTTGAAGCGATGCAGCAGGAACCCATACACATGCCTTTGTGGGAAAAGTAGAACTTCCAACTCTTCTGGGGGCATTGATGCATTGTCCTTGCCCAGCCCTAATACCGAAGCACCAGTGTACCACTAAAACGAGGAAGTTATAGCTCATGGACACTGCAGAATTTGCATCACATGGTTTGGTTCTATGTCCCACAAGAGTGTGCAGGGTTAATTCTATGTGCATCTTCCCATTCTACTTATTTTTGCTATTATCCTGAAGAAAAAATCCTGTTTTGCTACGGTAATATATAAGAGTAGTTGGGTGGGGCTGTGACCGAGGTCGAATGAGATGATATTTATGTTTAGCATATTTAAGCTCGGTTCATTTATTAAGCAAGAAGGGCTTAAGGAATAGCATGAACAAAATCACATGATTGGAAGTAACTAAAACTAAGACATAAGTGCACACTCAAAAAGAGCTTAAGGATGTTTTTCTCTTTTAAGAGAACTCCCTGATCAATCAAAGAGCAATTTAATGAAGGAAATTCTCCTATTCTTAGGCTAGGGCTGGCCTGATCTTTTCTCACTAAGAAAAGACTAAACTTTCATAGATATAAAGTTAGGTATGAAAAACTCATTCATGCCCATATCTTGTTTCTTGAAAATAGCAAACTAAATGGAAAGACGTGATGATTATTATTATAAAGGGCAAAATATACTTATTTCTCATGAGGTTCACTAAAAAGATAAGAGATTTTTAAAATCCCACAGATCTCTCCTCAAGTTTGAATCTATGAACACTCATACCTCTCATGTATATTTTTTGTTTGTATTCAAATGGAAGTTAAAAAAAAAAATATATTTTTTCAATCATGCCCTCAATTAGGGGTTGCTAGCTTTTTAGATGTGATATGGCTCATTTGTTTTTTTTTTTTCGTTATCAACCTTATTTACATAATACCTTTAAAAATATTTTATTTTCAATTATGCCATCAATCAAGACTTGTTAGATTCCAACACGTGATGTGGCTGAATTTTTTTTCCCTTTTTGTCCTTATTTATAGTGTTTTAAAAAATATTTTTTTTTTCCTATTTTGCCCTAAATTATATGTTACCAGCAGGGTATAATTTGCCTTTGAAGATATTTTTTTTTGCCTTTTTGCCCTTAATTACATATTACAACATGATTCATTTGCCTTTGAATATTTTTTTCCCTTTCTTTACCCTTATTAAGTCTATTTCACTTTGCCTACCTTCAAAGAAAAAGAGAATGGAAATCAACTTTCAATGTTACATCAATATGTAATTGAAACAAAAATAATAAATTTTTGACTTTCATTGCTACAATATTTATGTGACTTTGATTACTAGTAAACTTATTTGTTTTACAAATGTCTAAAACAGGTAATGATTATTATTAATTAGTTTGTTTTAGTTATAGTGTATTTTTTACATTCCTCACATTTTTAGACTTTGCCATGAGTCAATTCATACTTGCTTTTTTTTTTTTTTTTTTGCTAACAAGATGAGTTCTAGACTAATACTAAGCGTGCAATAACGAGAGCATATTGTAAAAGAGTATAGACTAGTTGCCAAAAATTTATTATTTTTGTTTCAATTAGATGTGGATGTATGATTGAAGGCTAATTTCCATTTGATGGAGATGTCTCTTTTGTTTTGAAGGTAAGCAACGTGAAATGGGCTTAATAGGGGTAAAGAACGGAAAATATATTTCAAAGGCAATTGAAACCATACTACATCATGTAATTAAGGGAAAAAATATTTTAAAAAACAAATTGTACCATGCTAGTAGCATATAATTAAGGATCGAAAAAAATTATTTTTAAAGGCATTATGTTAATAAATGCATTAAGGCTCCTAATTGAGGGCTTAATTGAAAAAAATTATTTTTAAAGGCATTGTGTAAATAAGAGGAAAAATAAAAAAAATTAGTAACATCACGTGTAAAAAACTCATAGCTCCTAATTAAGGGCATGATTGAAAAAAAATATTTTTACAAAATACTTTTAAAGACATTTTGTAAATAAGGGAAAAAAATTTCAGCTACATCATGTGTAGGAAACTAGCAACTCCTAGTTGAGAACATAAATGGAAAAAAAAAAAAATTTTGTTGACTTCTGCTTGAATATTAATAGAAAGCTGACATGAGGCCGAGGATATGAGCATCCACAAATTGAAACTTAAGGGGAGGTTTGTGAGATTTTAAAAACCTTAGGAGAGGTCCTTGTATTTTTAGCAAATTTCGGGGAAGGTGAATGTCTTTTGCCCTGTTATAAATTGAACCTAATTCTATTCAGTCTAGTCCACTCTAATATAGTAGCGCACCCTAATTCTTCAAGAGCTGATGCATATCAAAATATTTTTGCATTGATGAATGTTTGATCACACTTTTTACCTGCTATTTACCTCCTATTTTTTTGATTGGACAAGATTGTACCAATTTTACATATACAAAAGAAGGGGAACAACTCAAATTAGTAGCTAGAAGTAAAACTAACATGCATAGAGGCTCTCTAAAAGGGCGTAATTTTTTTAGAGATGGAGCCTTTGTTAATGCAAGAATTTGTCCCTCAATAATTGGAAGAGTATGTTTGAGTAAATATAAAGGTAAATATAAAGGTTGTAAGAAAGCACAATAGCTATTGATTGAGCGCGATTAGGGACTTGAGTGGCCTATTGAAGAATTAGTTGTATGGAGACTCAACTGTAATGGCTAAGCATGCAATTGAGTAAATTGTTTTTAGTTATACTTCTACTAATATTATCTAGGTTGTTTTTTATTTTGTTAGATAACAACATGAAACTAGTTTATTACTTGAGCATGCAGAAATTGGGAAGGTAGATCATTTACCGGACATTTACCAAATTACTAATAACAAAGTTTCTTTTAAGTTCTCTGTTGATTCTATGAGTCATATCCCGTTTTGATAATGACAAATCATTTTGTATCTTACCTGTACTCTAAGCTTTGAACAGAATTATTCGTAGCACGCACAGATGGTTAGGATATACTAGATGTCATAAGAAACTAAATGTTCATATTACAGGATGACACTTGAAGAACAAAAGGAATAAAGACCAAGTTTCTCAGTTGTAATTTCAATTAAATTTTTGGGTCTGTAATATTAAATGGTCTGTAATAATGCACTGCATGCATGATAGGATTTAATGCTTAAAGGCCATAGTCTGATCTTAGGTCCCTAAGCACTTCATGAAAAATCCCTTAAGCTAAAATTTATACTTATACAATAGGGACAAACTTATAAGGTCAAATTAAGGGCATACCTTGACTTTGCAAGGTGTTCGGTCGACCGATCTCTTGGCGTTATAAACGCCTCAGTCGACCGACCTGGCTAGAAGTCAAATGTTTGATTTGACTCGGCCAACCAACCTATTTTTGAACTAAGCTTTCATAGTTGACCGACCTTTAAAATTGACCTTGTCTATTGCCCCCAGCCGACCGATTCTTTAGTTCAAAATCACCTTGGCCGATCATTCTTCAAAGATTGGCAGACTAAACATTAGGCCAGGCGACCAAACCAACGAAGGTTTGGAAAATCGCCTTGGCTCTGCCGGCCAACCCTTGCTGCGGTAGACCAAACCTCTCGGGTTCGCGTATTTTTACCGCGATTAATCAGGGTTAATTCGTAATTAAACTTTTCCAAAAATATCGGCCGTGTCCCTAACGGTTATTTTTTTGGGAAACTTATTTATATCCCTTCATTTGTCCAAATTAGCAGAAGATTAGCAATTTGATTAGCAAAATTCTTTCGGAAAATTTATTGTTGCCATGTTGCTTATTCTTTCAAATTTAAGCATACTTTGTTACTCTCTTCCATTATTTCTTGCTAAAATTATTTTAAAAGAAGAGAGCATTAGTTTTATACTCCTCATTTGCAAATCAATTGCAAGTTGAAGAGAGTTGTGTTGTTGATTGTTGTGTGCTTACTCATACATTTTTTAGCTTATACTCTCACATATCATATTCATTTGAAAATATTTTATGAGAGTTTGCTTTGAGAATTTTCCCATATTATTTCATATTGATAAATATTTTTGGAAAAATTTCCTCATAAGCTTCTGAGTCTTTTGGCATTTTCATTGCAAAACTCAAGAGCTCCTTTTGTGCTTATTGTTAAAAATACTTTTGTAAGCTATGTTCAACGTCTCCTATATGTTATCTTGAAAATATTTTTGGAGATATTATTACAAGTTTTAGATCTTTGAAGTGTTCATTATATACAACTTTTAACTCCAAGATCATTATCTCTTACATATCTCTTTTAAGAGATATGTTTACAAAGACTCTATTGAGCATAAATCCTTATCATAGGAGAGTGCATTGGTTATATTGTGGTACATATCTACTTATGTAAGAAGCACTTGTTATTGTACACATTTATTACTTGTTGTATTCCAGACGTGGCTTGAGGAGGTGGTGATCTAGCCTGTAAGGATCAGTTGTATTTTAGGTGTGGTTTGAGGGGGTGTTGATCTAGCCTGTAAGGATCTGTTGTAAAGGTTGGGGTTAGCCCTGTAATTTGACCTGGGGTTTTCTTTGTTCAGTAAGGAAAGAGTGTTGTAAATGGTATTGCTCCACCTGTAAGTGGGCATTACTGGAATCCTTAAGCTGGTTAGCTAGAGGCGGGGACATAGGCACAGTTGCTGAAGCTCGATAACATATCTATTGTCACTCTTATTTTACTTGCTTTACATTTTTGTGCTTACTTGAATATATTTATCTTCTCCTTGCATCGGTTGAATTGAAATTGTTTAGAAAAGACCTTAGGTTGGGGTATACTGCTATTGGTAAATCGACCTTAAAATTTTTAAATCTCCAATTCACCCCTTTTTGGGATTGCACCAATTACAGCAATTGGTATCAGAGACTTGTTGCATTTGACTTAACTGCTTTTGTAAAAGACCACAATGGCTCAGGTTGGTGTATCCATGTTTAGTGAGGGTCGATCACTAGTAAGACCTCCATTGTTTTGTGGCAAAAAGTATAGTGTTCGGAAAAAAAAATGTGTTGACCTTATAGGTCATATCCAATTTTGATAATGTCAAATACTCTTAGTATTTGATGACTTTTAAGTTTGTGTGCATGATCATACTAAACTGGATCATATTGATGGCATGTGGTAACTTGAAGAAATATGAAGACCCAGCATATTTATTGTTGTATTTTTTTATCATTGGGTCTGCAATAATTTCAGTTTAAATGGGTCTGTAATAATCTATGCATGTTATGCATGTAGGAAGTAAGCTCATCAAATGATCATACACAGACTATAGAAAGACCTTAGGGATGTCGACCGACGCCGGATTTTTTTGGTGTCCTCAAAAGACCTTAGAAAAACCCTAGGTCCTAGCACTAGCACATAAGATGTCCCCAAAATCACTTAACATATCAGGGGAATTAATTGAAGTAAAAATGAATATAAATGCCAAATCTGTGAGAGGTCGGGCGATCAAACTCGTGGCATTCAAAATGCCTTGGGCTACCGAACCATGGACAGGTCAATTTGTTGACTCTTGTTTGGTAGATCGAACCATATTGTACACATCTTCCTCAGTAAACCGAACCCCTATCAGATCACTTTTCACCAACCCGGGCGCTCGAACCTTAGCGTTCAAAATAGCCGCGGGCGATCGAACTTGTGAGTTCGGTCAACCGAATGTTGGACCGGGCCTTGAACCGCGGTGTGTTTGAGGAATTGCCTCAGTTAGCAAACCGAGCCCATTTTCGGGCACCCAAACCTCGAACAACACCTTTTTGCACTGTGTCTTTTCGGGCACTCGAACCTTGGGTTGGGCACACGAAAACTCTCGAGTTGTTTATTTTTTTACCGAGGTTAAAGTGGTTAAATGGGGTTTTTTTTTTTAAACCCTTTTAAAACTTTTTTAATAATACCCATTGAGTCTCCAACGGTCATAATTTTGCTTATGCCTATATATATAAGCTCATTTGCAAAATTAGTTATGGATTAGCAATTATGATTAAGCTAAAATTCTCTCTATTTTTCAAAACCCTATTTTGCTCATACTACTCCCATACGCTCTCCCAATCCGATTTTCTTGATTAAACCAAGCTTAGTGAGAGTGCCTTGAGTGCTAGAGATCCATCCTATCTTGCTTAATACTCTCAACATTATGCTTGATTGTTTGTTGATTTTTGAGAGTTAAGCAAAGAGTTATCCCACGGATTTTATTTGATAAATCTAGCGTTAGGAAAAACTCATTAGCTCAAGGATCTTTGCATTGTCATTACAAGATTCCTTTACTATACTTTTGGTGTGCAAATATTTTACAAGCTATATTATTTTTTAAACAACTCTTGAGCCTATTTCATTGAAGAAAATTATTTTTGAGTTGATTTGAATATTGTTGTAGCATCTTTGAAACCTTGATTTATTATTAAGATTTGAATATCTTGTTTCAAATAAATAGCTTGTTTATACACTCTTGAGCATACTTGTGATTATATCTTGTTGAGTGTTGCTTGCACAAAAATCACATCAATGAGCTTACTGTTCCTATAATATTGATGTGCATTGATTATACTGTGTTGTATTGTAGTACATAGTTTGCTTAGTTGAGAAGCATATTTTCGTATACGTAAATTTACACTTGTTGTATTCTAGGCGTGGGTCTGAAGAGGAAGACTAACCCTGTGGAATAGTCTCGGATTGGCTTAGATCCGGTTAAGAAAGCTAGGTGCACCATCTTGGTAAGGTGTAGGTTGAGGTCAGTCCTGCTAATTGACCTAGTTGTAAACGGTGCCGCTCCACCTATTAAGTGAGCCGTAGTGGAATCCTTGTGCTGGTGAGTCAAGGCAGGGATGTAGGCACAGTTGGCCAAACCACGATAACATATTGTGTATCTGTTTATATTTCCACAATTTATATTCCTGCACGTGTATGTTATTGTGTGAATGATGCGCATGATTTAAATTTCCTCATATTATACTTATCTATGCATTTGAGATTATATAGACAGACTTTAGGTTGTGTAATACTGCAAATGTCTGGTTAAACCTAGGGAGAAATTTTAAATACCCAATTCACCCCCCTTCTTGGGAATACACCAAAGCCAACAAAGTGGTTATCTTTATTCAAACCATTGATTGGAGGGCTTGGAGAGTATTTTTAGTAAGGGGGCTTTATTCCAATGAAAATCATTCAAAATGTTGAGTTTTCTAAGCTTTTAGAGAAATGAATGAACACAATTTAAATTTAGTGCAAATTAATTCCTATGCCATAAATATGCTATATTGTGCTTTAGATGATAATATTTTTGATGAAATTATAGCATGTCAAAGTGCAAAAGAGATCTAGGAAACACTTGATAGGAGATATGGAGAAACCGACAAAAAGGAGTCTACTACTCCAGAAGCATCCTGCTCAAACGTTCAAGGAGCATACATGTGCTTTATTGCTTTAACCAAAAAAAGTTAAATTTCTCTCCTTCTACTTCATATTGTGTTGATCCATGTAAGGATTCATATGCAAAATCAAGTAATATATCTGATATTGAATCATGTGAAATTTCTGATAGTGATTGCATGCCCACTTATGAGAAATTGCAAAAAGAATATGTTAAAACTCATAAGTTTCTTGTTAAAACACGGAAACGATATACTGAGTTGAAAAACAAGAATGAGGTAGCATTAAAAGATTTAGAATCTAAAGCTCTTGATATAAAATAAAGGGATTTGAAAATCATGAAATTGGACAATAAGAATGCAATGTTGGAAAAAGAGCTAAATGATGTGAAACCCCAACTTTCCATTGAAAATAAAAAGGATCTTCATATTTATGATCTCGAAATTAAAGCAAACAATATGATCAAAGAGTTTATAAAATTACAAGCCTTTTGCAAAGGGTTAAAGGAGTTAAAAATTCAAGGCCTAGAAAGAAAATTAGAAGACCAAACTAAGATTATCCACAAATTCACTAAGGGCCAAGAAAACTTTGAAAAATTATTAGGCTCTCAAAAGATGATTTTAGACAAAGAAGGTATAGGTTATAATGACATTGAAAACAGGAAAAGAAAGAACCTATACATAAGGTACTTTGTAAGAGCATCTAAATATTATGCCAGTAGCTCCTCCGCTCCATATGATCACACTACTTGCATTTTGTGCAAAAAGAAGGGCCATATCAAATTTGATTGCCCGTTCAAAAGAAAATGTATGAAACCTAAACAAGTGTGTAGAATCAAAGAAATGTCGGGTCCTAAACCTCCAAAGCTTAAAGAAACATGGGTACCGAAGAAAATCCAAAAGACTCTACCTTAGGTCCTAGGCTTAAGAACTTTATCGTGCTCTTCACCTACTTTAAAAGAAAAATAAGTTTATGGAAGGGATATTATTTGAGTTTTATGGTCAAAACATAGAAAGGACAAATTTATCTTTATTTTCTAAAATTAAATGCTTAATTTAGCCTTAGATATTAAAATCTGAAATTAAGCATATTTGTCCATTGCATTAGCTTGAGTTTAGGGAAAAGAATCCTACACTGCATACTATTTAACACTAAAATGGAGCCTTAGTGGTTTAATCTATCCAAAAAGCTTATTCAAGAAAAATTCACATTCTAATATTGATAGCTTTCCACACACTTAGAATGAACATCTTTAGAGGAAAGTAGTCAAATCTCAAAGCAATGGTGGGTTCTCTTCACAAGCTCTTGAATTTAAATCAAATCAAATAGAGCCTTTGAATGGTGTTGAATGGCTAAAATGATTGCACTAGGCTTCTATCTAAAAGAAGACAAAATTTTCAAGAAAATCTATGCATGAGGAATTAAAATTGGAAGCCATTCGAATCTGTGTCTCACAAAATTCATAGCTAAAGTTAATCTTGAGAGCATAAGTTAATAATGATTTAACTGCATAATTAATGGGGAGTAGTAGTGTTTTAAAATTTATCTGATAAACACGTTATTGTATTGTATTTTTGATTTGTTTATTGTATGCATTGGGATAACTACTGAAATTAGGAATAGCTTCCCAAGAGGGGGGGTGAATTGGGTTCTAAAAATTTCTTTTAATTCCTTTTAAGATACCTTAAACTTCCTTTATTTCTTTTAACCAATTCGTGACTTATTTGTTTAATTCTTTAATCACTCAAGTGTTAGAGATGGAGCCAGAAACACAGCTGGAGACGCGTTGAGATGAGTCAAAAAACGCGTGGAATTTATTCTCCATTTAATCTATTCTTTTAACTTACAATTTGTGATTAAATTGTATTGATTATCATTTAAAATCCAAGCCTATATAAAGAAGTTGTGGATGATATTGTATAATACTATAGCTCAGAATAGCACAGCATAGCACAGTGCAGAGAGAGCACAGAGAGTGCAGAGAGAGTTGTGAGGAAGAAGGGAGGAAGAGAGAGAGAAAGAGAGAGAATTGTAACATTTTCGGCTAGTTATTGAATAGTTGGTGTGTGCTCCATGGACGTAGGTCGTTTTTTGACCGAACCACGTAAATTTCTTGGTCTCACTTTCTTTTGGATGCTCACAGGGTCCTAACATCAAGAACTTAGTTCTTTTATCCAATCAATACCACAATTAAACAACCAATCAATTAAACACAATTTTCAAACTAGACAATCAATTTATTTGCCAAGCACAAGTTAAACAACAAACAACCAAACCAAGATATAAAGTATTCAGCACTTTGGTAATATAACAACTCAAGATGGTTGTTTGTTTATATTTTCCAAATTTGAACCTAACCCTGTAGTGAATGAGAATTTATGCTTGCTGATGTAAAGCCCTGTATAGATGAATCAAATTACTCTTTCCAAATATTTAGAACTCAAATAAACTCTTGGTAAATTTATCTTTGGGGTGTTAACCAAGTAACGTACTCCCGTATGGGGTGTAAACCAAGTAACATACTCCTATATGGTTTCCGCAAGATATGGTGTAACCAACGTACTCCCTTTCGGTTTCCGCAACCCAAATAAAAATTGGACTTTAAGTTTACTTGATTTCCAAATATGCGTAATATGTATAATTTAGATATTTAAATCATCCACGCAGTTGTATATGAACTGAAAATAAAGAATAGGGAAAGAAAGAGTGAGACAGAGATTTTTACGAGGTTCGACTTCAACACAGCCTATGTCCTCGCCTTTGGCAAACCACCAAAGGATGTACTAAAACCTGTTCCGTTGATGGGTGGAACAAACCTTTACAACACTCCTTTGTTAAGGCTAGAGCCCGCCTTCTCCAAATGATATCCCCTCGTTCGGTCACTGCTTACATAGGTTAGAGCCCGCCTCTCTAAGCAATATTTCCTTGCTTAGCCAATGATCCAAACAACCCTTGGAATTGTCAAAGAACTACAAGAAACAAGATATAATCTGTGTACAAGTATACTCTCTCAAAGAGCAAGTTAGTACAATTTTAGCACTATATACATTGAATGTAAAATATCAATATGAAATACAATGAAGCTTAAGTGTAGAATTCACCAATATCCTTCTTAGAAGAGGATTAGAAATAGGAGTTCAAAGGAGGAAGGATTAGCACTTCAGAATATCCAAGAAAAATAGATTTGTAATGAGTGAGCAAGAGAGTTTTGAAAGAACAAGAGTGCTTTCAGCTTTACAAGCAGATTTTTCAATTCTTGGATGTATTTTGATTTGCAAAACCATGTATTTATAGGCTTTCAAACTTGTTTCAATGTTACAAAAGTTTCCTTAGAGAGTTTCCCAAATTTTTAGAAAGTTCGGAGCTCAAACGGCTGTATTTTAAAATATTAGAATTTAAAAATTTTGTTCGTTGAACAGTGTTCAGATGTCTGACAGCAGCGACCTCGTTTCAGTGTTTTGGACATAACTTTTTCTGTATAACTCCAAATTATCTGTTCTTGGTGTCAAAAGAAATCTAAGAAAAAATTATACAACTTTCATGTTGAACACATTTTAAAATAATGAGATTTTGATATATAAAAATTCACCTCAATGTGGCTGTATAAAAACTGACAGCATTTGGAAGAACTCTCTTTTTATGCTTTTCATTCAAAAAATGATTCTAACCTTTTTAAAATAATTTTTGATTTTATAAAAATATTTTCTAGATATTTTAAAAGGTATTTTAGGTCCAAGAAGTTAACCTAGGAGTTTCAAAATATTTCAAACGATATTTTAAACATTAAAGTACTTACATGAAAACTTCTAAGACTTTTCTGATTTTAGGTTCTTGAGTCTTCATACTTTGTCCTTGGATTGAGTCAATCTTTTATTCAAGCTTTCATATTCTTTGAGCTTCCTCACTTTGCTTTTCTTTGGCTCTTTGGACTTTAATATTCCTTGACTTTCAACAACTCATTCATGTCCTCATATTCTTTCAAGGTTTCATATATCATCTTTAAATCCATGCTTTGATCTTTAAATCCATGCTTTGACTCTTTTAAGTTTCATTTTATCCTTGTGAGTACTTTGACCTTGTTTTCTCATATATGAGCCCTGAAATATCATTACTCACACAAATACATTAAATTTTATTTGTTTGTTAGCATCAAAACAAGATAACAAGATTTTAAACCTTGTAAGGCCAACAACTACAAATCACTATCCATTTGTGCTGAAAGATTTATTTTATCTGATGGATGGTTGTTCTGTCTATGAACTGCGCCTGTACCATATTGAATTGCATGCTTGAATTGGAATGTCATCCGCATGGCCGATGCAGATTTGTGAAATGCATGCTGTAGAAACAACCAATATTTTTTAGTGCATGATTTTGTGGACATCATGATGGAAAAATGAACTATTTACAAACGACATGTTGCCCGTTCTTTTTAAATTTTCCTAAACTAATCTAACTTGCATACACATCATCTGGCTTGGGAAAATCTAGTTCATGGATACTCTTTTGGTCTCAACTTTAAATTTTGAACTTCATTGAGGACCAAAATGACCAATCATCTTGTTTTAAAATTTATATCAATTGGTTAGATGGTAATCCATGAACTGGCTAAGTGAAAATCCAATATGCAGTGGCCTTGTGCTAAATGTCTATAGTGTGCTATATGTTGAAGTCCCGTGTGCTGAATCATTATGAAGGATGAATGCATAATGATTTATGAATTAAACCTCATCCTAAATTGAAAATGCTTTATGTGTACTTCAGAAAATATAGGAGAGCTGAGCCCTATCATTAGAGAAAAAGAGCTTTAATGTAACATTCTTGTGAAAACCATGAGCATCATATCCCATTTGTCTTGGAAATATGAGATGATATGGATTGTTCTTGGAATTTATGAACCTTGCATGTCTTAAACTTTGGTTTTCTAATGCATATTAGTTCTACAGGTTTAAACTTGCTAGATGGATAAAAATGACTTAACCTTATATCCAATAAAAGCATTTTATGATTTAAGACCTTTTGCTTATACTGTTTTGCATTTAGTAATATCATCCTTGATAAAGGGGAGCTTCTGTTTTGAAATTCTATCTCTTCTGGCTCACCCAAAATTTTGGCTTAGATCTGTATTGAGTCTATTGTGGTATGATTATTTAAGCATAATGATTGTCTTGAAAATCTAGAATGGAAGAACAATGCTTGCCACAAACTCTTTTACTTAAGACCCTGCTATATGATCTTGCACTAGAGTTTCACATTTGATTTCATATGGTTGCTTTTTCTGGTTATATTTCTGAAATGTTCTGTGTTTAATTGCTCACCAGAAAAATCTTGCTTGCTTGATCATTGTGCTAAAAGTGTCTTTTTCAGCAAGCACAATTCCTAATACTTGTTAATTATTTCCAAAAGGAGATTCCTTTTAAAGTTTTTTGGCAAGAAATGATCTTATAAACGATAAATTTTTATCTCTTGATGCTGGTTTATAAGCTTCAAAATATTCATGACTTATATTAAAAAAATTTAGTTTTTTTCCTTCATGAAGTTCATCAATTTTAAGGGCCGATATATTTACGAAACTACTTCAAGAGGATATATTTATGAAACTACACAGTAGAGAAGTTGCTTAGAGATACGGTCAAGTGCATAAACCGAGGGGGAGCAACTTAACTATTAGATACTATGACTCCAAACATTCAAGCTTTCTCACATTTATATTCATATACTTCATATCTTGTGAGGAATGCAATTGCTATCCATAATGCACTGCATGTCTATAATATTTTATGGAAATATTATACTTATTGCATGAACTGTCTTGAACCATATTGAATTGCTTGCACAATATTGTTTTAAAACAGTTTTGTTTCTCCTTTTAAGGTTGCTTTACATGCATATTTTTATTATTACCTTAGCTCTTTCCGATGATGTCAAAAGGGGGAGAAAGATCTTAGTAAAACTAGGACGATAATAGCTATAGTACTTGAACTCTATTGTCAAACATTTAATTGCATGATTGATTATTTGGTGTCTTCTTTCCACATATGCTTGAATTACATTATAAATTTTTTTTTATGCATATTCTATGGGGGAGCCTTTTAAAGGTTATACCCATTTTTGCTTGTGTATTTGTCATCATCAAAAAGGGGGATGTAACACCCCAAACCCGAAAACCCGATCCGATGCATTATACCTGAATAAACCGTACTTCGTGGCACCGAAAACCCGCCTAGTGGGTCCCGGGTACCACGTAATCCATTTTTCTATACCTGTTATTCCATTAACAATTACGTAGCGGAAAACATAACTACAATCCTCAACCAAAATAATACTAGAGTTTTCTACATCTATCTACATTTCAAAATAAACCATTCATCCACCTGTATCCACATATATATATATATATATCTCTAACATCCAGTATTCACAACCATCCATTTCTTAGAAGACTTAAAACATAAAACGTAAAACATAAAACTCATACATCCCAAAAGTATCATAAAAATTTATACCCTTTTCCTTTTTATAACTAAAAAATGGGACAATAATCTCGAGCTCTCTAAGCTCGATCCCATGGAGGTCCTGAAAAAGATAAATTTGTATATGGGTGAGACACATCTCAGTAAGGGAAGAAACATTATATTAAATCAGCGTGCGGCTAACATGAGGTTTGTAAATAACATATGTATATGTATTCAACATTTGCAAATCATTATCATAATTCTAAAATCATTTTCTTGAGCCTGATCAAACACATGTAAGGTATTTTACCCACGAGAATACCTAAGAATTGGGGCGATTACCCGCCCATACAAGTAGCACCCCTCTGTTCATATACCTTAGGCAACCAATGGTCACAACTGAAGCATATCAGGGCACTTACCTTACTCAGTAACCCTCAGGTGAAAAGTAATCTCGTACTCACACAGTTCATACAAAGGTTTACCAACAAAAGCTCTCAAGAATAAGGAAATTTACCCTCCCATACAAGTAATTTCCCTATGTTCTAATACGTTATGTAGCCTACTGGTACATCTGATACCTACTAGAACACTTGCCTTTCTCAGCAAGCCCTCAGACGAAGAGTCTGCCTCGCCCATAATACGTACCATGTTCTATTAGCATACATATTGATACTATTGTAATATATTATTCTGTATCTCTCATCTATTCATGTTCTTAACTTTGATATTTTATAGAATTTCACTTTACGAGGCTCTTTCCCATTTTACATTGTTCACATTTCACATTTCATTTCCATTTCATTTCATTCTTTTATTTCATTCTTTTCATTTCATTTCATGCTTTCATACTACAGCTCCTTTTAGTTGTACATTAGTTAATCCACATAGATATGCACTAAATCTGCTACTACAACTCTTTTCAGCTATCATCAGTTAGTCTACAGGTCCTTTCAGTTGTTCATCATTTACATGGTTACATTAACAATCACATGTATCATAGTTCATATAACGTTTTCCTTCTCATTGCATTCCTTGTATAACCTATATCTCATACACATAACATAATTCAACACAGAATTTTCATTTTACTCATGTCACACAATTTAGTAGTAAAATTCATACATTTCCTATAAAATAAGTCAACCTACATTTAACATTCATATATTGAAAATATACCTTTAATTTCTTATGTAATTATCTTGAAAAATCTTTCACTTTCATCAGTCCATTTTCACATATACGTAACTAATAAAATAGTCATAGGCTCAGAAATCATAATTTAAACAGTTAACATTTTAAACCCATATGAAAACATATACCTATATATATAACATAATCCACTTTTTCGTTTAATTCATAAAATCTGGTTTAATATATATTCCCTCTTACTTGCTTTCTTGAACTACGCCAACAGGAACCCCAGAAGATGCCTATGGCGCTCACCCGAACCCTGAATCAAAAACCCTAGTTTAATTAGATAAACCCCAAATAATTTACTATTTCTGCATTTTCTCAACCTATAAACCTCAAATAAGCATTTAAAATCCCAAAACTAAGAATCCTAAGCCTTACCTTAACTTTGGAGCGTTTCTTGAAAAGCCTAGTTTAGAAATCTGCTCCGTTAGATGTGTAGAGAATCTTCCCTAGAACACTGTAGTGGTCTCTGTTTGTCGATTCGGGCTAAATCCGGGCCGTATTTGAAGAGATAAGGGAGAGAGGACTTTTTAGAGAGAAAAAATCAGATGAAAAACTGATTTCTTCGCCAATAAGCTTCCCTAAATCCTTTTATACGCGATCTTGCCACGTGGATTCGTCAACGAAAAAATAGGATTCGTCGACAAACCATAGAAGGGACTTCGTTGAAGAGAGGATACATTTGTCGATGAAACATAAAATTTGAAATATGCTTACTCGGGATCTCTTCGTCGATGTGGGACTAAACTTTGTCAACGATCTCTAGAAGAACACTCGTCGACGAAGATAGGATATTTGTCGACAAGGTCTGCTGTTTTTCTTTCCAAAATTTTCCCTTTTCCCCTTATTTTTTATTTATCTAGTCCATCAATTATTTTCCCTAATTATTTAATCATTATAATTTTTCGGGTCGTTACATTCTCCCTTCCTTTAGAAAATTTCGTCCTCGAATTTTCACTAATCATTCATTTCTACATTCCACTAGATTACATTCAATTCAATATTATCATCAGATAAACTTTTACATCATCTATAACTAAGTAAGATCATCATATAAATTTCCAAATCATTCATAAATGAATTAAATCATAATTATCATAATCATAAACCTATACCTGCGCCTTTGGCATTATTTGGCTCAGGCTGAATCAACGAGTAAACTCATGCTGGACCACCTCTTCCTAGTGGTACTTGCTGCTTCCCCCAATCCTGGTTCGGTACAGGTACAACAAGCAACGGTTCCTAACAATTCTTCTTGATATGCCCCGATTTACCGCACCTGAAACAATTAGGAGTCCCAAACCAACATTCATCTCTATGCCTCTTGTTACATTTCTGGCAGACGGAGTAAAACTGATTACCTTGATAACCAGGATAACCCCAATCTCATGTCTCTTGCCTCAAGCCCATTGCATATTTCCCTTTCTTCCACGATCCTTGACTGACCTCAGCCTGAAAACTAGATGGTGTAGGCCTCTTCTTCTGCTCTGTAGGTTCTGTACTGCTCTGGATGCTCTTTTCCAGCACTAAAGCCTTTTCAACCAAGTTTGAGAAATTCTGGACTTGGAATCCCACCACCAGTTCATAAATTCTATGTCTCATGCCTTTTTCAAATTTCCTGGTCTTCTTTACCTCGTTCGGGATAAAAAATGGTGCAAAGCGAGATAGCTCCACAAACTTCGCTGCATACTCCCCAACGGTCATATTTCCCTGGGTCAGGTTAGTAAACTCTTCAATCTTTTCCTCTCTGATAGATAAGGGGAAATGCCTATCAAAGAACAACTCTTTAAATCGCTCCCAAGTTAGTGCTATCTTTACCAGCGTCTGCTCCTCTAGTAGCTTCGCAGAAAGCCACCAGCGTTTTGCATCTCCGATCATCTTAAATGTGGCACAATGGACCTTTTGCTCGTCTGTGCAGTCGAGTACAACCATGGTATCCTCTATCTCTTGTACCCAATTCTCTGCAGCCACTAGATCAGGTCCTATTATGAAAGTCGGAGGGTTCATTCTCATGAACTCCTTGATGTTGTAGCCCTGACCTGCAAGTGGACAGTTCTGCCCTCTAGTATCCTTCCTCATTTATGCCCTGACCTGTTGGGCAATACCCCATAGCATCATGGAGGTATCAATTTCTTCTTCACTAGAAGTCTCCGAATCATCTCTTCCTTCAACCTCTACATCCTCATCCTTAGGATCCATCTTGAAAATAGGACAGGAAAAAGATAAGAATCCTATATCATAACTCTAACAACACAATCATTAAATTTAAATCCACTATAAATCCAAGTTCTCCATATAAGGACCAGTCTCATAGCTTAGAAACGAAATCATCTAAGGTTTACCATGGATTTTATGAGGCCATCGACTGCTTTAGAAAAATCATAGGAAATTGTCGACGTATTTCCGCCTCTAAACTACAAAACAAAATCCTATACTTCTCAACACCTAACCTATCCATCTAGTATCCTCATCCTAACTAATTCCTATACTCTGGTATAAATCATTCCTAAGTTTGTAGAGCCCAAAATCTATTGCTCTGATACCAAATTATAACACCCCGAACCTAAAAATCCAGTCCGGTGCGTTATACCTGAATAAACCGTGCTTCGTGGCACCCCGAACCTGCCTAGTGGGACTCGAGTGCCATGTAATCCATTTTCCTGTACCTGTTATTACATTAACAATTACGTAGCGGAAAACATAACTATAATCCTCAACCAAAATAATACCAGAGTTTTCTACATCTATCTACATTCCAAAATAAACCATTCATCTACCTGTATCCACATATAGACATATCTCCAACATCCAGTATTCACAATCATCCAGTAATCTCGTACTCACACAGTTCATACAAAGGTTTACCAGCAAAGACTCCCAAGAATAAGGAAATTTACTTGCCCATACAAGTAATTTCTCTCTGCCTTAATACGTTATGCAGCCTACTGGTACATCTGATACCTATTAGGGCACTCGCCTTTCTTAGCAAGCCCTCGGACGAAGAGTTTACCTTGCCTATAACACGTACCATGTTATACTAGCATACATACTGATGCTACTGTAATACATTATTCTGTTTGTCATTATTCTGTATCTCTCATCTGTTCATGTTCTTAACTTTGACATTTTGTAGCATTTCACTTTACGTGACTCTTTCCCATTTTACATTGTTCACATTTCACATTTCATTTCCATTTTATTTCATTCTTTTCATTTCATTTCATACTTTCGTACTACAACTCTTTTTAGCTATACATCAGTTAATCCATATAGATATGCGCTAAATCTGCTACTACAGCTCCTTTTAACTGTCATCAGTTAGTCTGCAGCTCCTTTCATCTGTTCATCATTTACATGGTTACATTAACAATCACATGTAGCATAGTTCATATAACGTTTTCGTTCTCGTTGCATTCCTTGAATAACCTGTATCTCATACACATAACATAATTCAACACAGAATTTTCATTTTACTTATGCCACACAATTTTGCAGTAAAATTCATACATTTCCTGTAAAATAAGCCAACCTACATTTAACATTCATATACTGAAAATATACCTTTAATTTCTTACGTAATTATCCTGAAAATTCTTTTAATTTCATTAGTCTATTTTCACATATACATAACTAATAAAACAACTCTAGGCTCAGAAATCATAATTTTAACGATTGACATTTTAAACCCATACGAAAACATATACCTATATACATAACATAATCCATTTATCCATTTCATTCATAAAATCTGGTTTAATATATATTCCCCCTTACCGTCTTTCTTGAACTACACCAATAGGAACCCCAGAAGATGCCTGTGGCGCTCACCCAAACCCTGATAAAAAACCCTAGTTTAATCAAATAAACCCCAAATAATTTACTATTTCTGCATCTCCTCAACCTATAAACCTCAAATAAACATTTAAAATCCCAAAACTAAGAATCCTAACCCTTACCTTAACTTTGGAGCATTTCCTGAAAAGCCCAATTTAGAAATCTGCTTCGTTAGATGTGTAGAAAATCTTTCGTAGAACACCGTAGTGGTCGCTATTTGTCGATTCGGGCTGAATCCGGGCCGAATTTGAAGAGAGAAGGGAGAGAGGATGTTTTAGTGAGAGAAAATAGGAAGAAAAACTAATTTCTTTGCCAAGAAGCTTCCCCAAATCCTTTTATACGCGATCTCGCCACGTGGATTCATCGACGAGAAAACAGGATTTGTTGATGAACCATAGAAGGGACTTCGTCGACGAGAGGATACATTCGTCGACGAAACTTAAAATCTAAAATCTGCTCACTTAGGATCTCATCGTCAACGATGGACTGAACTTCGTTGACGATCTCTAGAAGAACACTTGTCGACGAAGACAAGATATTTGTCGACGAGGTCTACTGTTTGTATTTCCAAAATTTCCCCTTTTCCCTTATTCTTTATTTATCTATTCCATCTATTATTTTCCCTAATTATTTAATCATTATAATTTTTCGGGTCATTATAGAGAAATTGTTGACTCTATGAGTTATATCCCGTTTTTTGATAATGACAAATCACTTTGTATCTTACCTGTGCTCTAAGCTTTGAACAGAATTATTCGTAGCATCCACGGATGGTAAGGATATAGTGGATGCCATAAGGAACTAAATGCTCACATCATAGGATGACACTTGAAGAGAAAAAAGGAATGAAGACTAAGTTTCTCATTCGTAATTGCAATTAAATTTTTGGGTCTATAATATTAAATGGTCTGTAATAATGCACTGCATGTCACGCCCCGAACCCATTGATGGGCCCCAGGTGTGAATTTAATAACCTAACCTATCTCTATATCATTTAAAACATACATGATACTACACTGAATAAGGGTCCGACCCCGTGGGGTACACGTAAACCCTATACACAATCACATACACATACATACACATCAAATACGCAACGAAAATGTTTTTTCTAATACATACAACGTACCATATCAGAGTCTATACATAACTAGAATCTACGCTACCAAAATATAGTATGTACCCCGGGTGTCTACAAAACCCAACCATGACAACCCGATTACAAAATCCGTACTTACAAAAGTACTATACGTAGCTAACAGACACCCACGCTCCCAAACACTAGGATGCTAGTTTCGGCTACTCAAATGACTTGAAAAACATTTGTATATTCAGGGTAAGACACCTCTCAGTAAGGAAGAAAATAGGTTATATCAGTGATTGGCATACAAGTGTTATTTCGACATAAAACATAACACGATACAGTTCCAATATTTTCACAATCCAGTTCCAATACATATGATACCAAACATATGGTCAGTGTCGTCACACTCGAGCACTCGATACCCTGCAATAATCGAAGCCCCATAGCGATATTGTTGCTAATACGGTGTCCACTCACACCCATCGGTGACCAGATGGAACAAACAGACGATATTTCACACCCTCGGATACTGGACAATCTCACCCACGGTGTTTAGCCGAGACATGGCGTTTGCCTATGGTAATTAGCCGAGACGTGGAAAATTTCACAAAACTTGGAACAATTTTGGAACTCATGTTCCTATACCCACCAACTTACGGTAATTAGCCATCACTGCTGTTTTACGAAACCTGAAACATTTTACATACAACAGTTACATTCCACACTTATTTAGTATACAACAAATCATATCGTTTTCAATTCAAGAATACAGTTTAATACAAATATAGGTACGGTCATCTCATTACTACAGTTTTATACAACATATGATTTTCCAAAAGAAATATAGATGATACCCGAAACCCCCAATTTTCCCCAAGACTGTAACTCGAAAATCCCGCATTTTCGCCCGATAGATTTTCCCAAATAAGTAGCCAAAACATACATACAATTGTAAACTACATGTTTACCGATTTCGATTTCAAAAATAACTGATATAAATAGAATCCCCTTACCTTAACCTGAAAACCAAAACACGAACTCTACGGCTCCAAAACTAGGAACTGAGTCCCCAAAACCTAAACATAAAAGAACTATACTTCACTATATTCCTTACTACTACATATATACCGAAACGAAAACAAAATCGGACCCTTACCTCGGTTTTGGGTCAAAACTCGAAAATCCTTGAATTGAAATTTCAATCCGCTATAATTGAAGAGATTCTCCTCTTGATCCATGTAGCAACGTCGGATCGTTGATTCCGGCAACAAACAACCCAAAATCCTAGAGAGAGAGAGAGAGAGAGAGAGAGAGAGAGAGGTTTTTGGTTTTCTTCTTAACTAAGCAAGCCAAAAGATATTTATAACTTGGTTGACCCTGCCAGACTCGTCGACGAGATAATGTCCTCGTCGACAAGCCATAGAAGGAAACTCGTCATCGACAAGGTGAACTCGTCGAGAGCCTGAGGTTTCAGGATTTCCCAAAATCCCTCGTCATCTCCTCGTCAACGAACCACTGAGACTTGTCGCCAAACTGTACAAGAAACTTTGTCGATGCCACGGTGGACTTGTCGACGAGCCTAAGATTTCAGGATTTCCCAAAATCTCTTGGCATCTCCTCGTCGACGAATCATTGATCCTCATCACCGAGCTGACAAAGGACTTCGTCGACGAGAAGAGAAGCCCCGTCGATGAGCCCTGCTGATTTTTACCTTTTTAAATTTTCCTTCTCCTTTCTTATTTATTTAATACACTTATCTTGGGTCGGGTTCTTACACTACATGCATAATAGGATTTAATGCTCAAAGGCCATAGTCTGACCCTAGGTCCCCAAGAACTTCATGAAAAATCTCTTATGCTAAAATATTATACTTATACAAACAAGGAAAAACTTATAAAGTCAAAGTAAGGGCATATCTTGACTTTTCAAGGTGCTCGGTCAACCGACCTCTTGGCGTTATAAATGCCTCAGTCGACCGACATGGCTAGAAGTCAAATGTTTGACTTGGCTCGGCCAACCGACCTATTTTTAAATTAAACTTCCATAGTTGACCGACCTTTAAAATTTACCTTGTCTATTGCCCCCGGCCGACTAATACTTTAGTTCAAAATCACCTCGGCTGACCATCCTTCAAAGACTAGTAGATCGAACATTGGGTCAGGTGACCGAACCTACAAAGGTTTGGAAAATCGCCTTGGCTCGGCCGACCGACCCTTGCTGCGGTTGACCAAACCTCTCGAGTTTGCCTATTTTTACCGCGATTAATCAGGGTTAATTCGTAATTAAAATTTTTCAAAAATACCGGCTCTGTCCCTAACGGTTATTTTTTTTGGGAAACTTATTTATACCCTTTCATTTGCCCAGATTAGCAAGATTAGCAATTTGATTAGAAAAATTCTCTCTGAAAATTTATTGTTGCCATATTTCTTATTCTTTCAAATTTAAGCATACTTTGTTACTCTTTTCCATTATTTCTTGCTAAAATTGTTTTAAAAGAAGAGAGCATTATTTTTATACCCCTCATTTGCATATCAATTGCAAGTTGAAGAGGGTTGTGTTGTTGATTGTTGACTGCTTACTCCTACATTTTTTAGCTTGTACTCTCACATATTCATGTTCATTTCAAAATCTTTTCTGAGAGTTTGCTTTGAGATTTTCCCATAATATTTCATATTGATAAATATTTTTGGGAAAATTTCCTCGTAAGCTTCTGAGTCTTTTGGCATTTTCATTGCAAGACTCAAGAGCTCCTTTTGTGCTTATTGTTTAAAATACTTTTGTGAGCTATGTTCAATGTCTCCTATATGTTATCTTGAAAATATTTTTGGAGATATTATTACAAGTTTTAGATCTTTGAGGTGGTCGTTATATACAACTTCTTTTAACTCCAAGATCATTATCTCTTACATATCTCTTTTGAGAGATATATTCATATAGACTCCATTGAGCATAAATCCTTATCATAGGAGACCCTTCCGCCCCCCCCCACCCCCCCCCCCCCCCCCCCGAGTCATGAGCCCCCTTGTATGTGATTAACATATCTGCCTTATGTAAAAAGCACTTGGTACACCGCTGCACATTTATTACTTCTTGTTGCCCCCCTACCGAACACCCAGGCGTGACCTAGGACCCCCGACAGTGGTCGATCTAGCAGTTAAAGATTTGTTGTATCTAGGCGCCACCCGGCCGCCGAGGGGGTTCTTGATTAGCCCATAAGGATCTATCGTAAAGGTTGAGGTCAACCCTATAATCTAACATAGGGTTTCCCTTACCCAATAAGGAAAGGGTGTTGTAAACGGTGTCACTTCACCCGTAAGTGAGCATTAGTGGAATCCTCGGGCTGGTTAGCTAGAGGCGAGACAATTCGGAAAGTTCACCGAACCTCAATTAAAACAGATTTGGTGTCATATATTTACGTGTTTACGTTCTGGTGTTGCTTGAATATATTTATTTGCTCGATTCATTACACAGATTTTTGGATACTTATTTGTGATTGGTTGAGTAATACTGGAATTGCTCTACCTGCTTTGCTTATCTAAACATCCTTGGATCGGTTGAATTGAAACTATTTAGAAAAGACCTTAGGATGTGGTATACAGTTGCTTGTAAATTGATCCTAAAATTTTTAAATCTCCAATTCACACCCTATTGGGATTACACCAATTACATCATTCTCGATCCCTTTCTTTATTTTCTGAGTCTCTTGTTTACTTTGCCCTCTCCTCTCTCACCACGACAGCTCTCAAAGTAATGAATAACAAAGTTATTTTGGTTGCGCGAGCCCTGTTCGTTATGGTCTTGGTAGCGTGTTTACTTTGCCTCTCTCTCTCCTCTCTCTCTCTCTCTCTCTCTCTCTCTCTTGCCCTCTCCCTCTCTTTCTTTCTCTCTCTCTCTCTCTCTCTCTCTCTCTCTCCCAAATTACTAATAACAAAGTTTCTTTTAGGTTCTCAATCCCTTTCTTTATTTTCTTGGTCTCTTGTTTACTTTGCCCTCTCTCTCTCTCTCTCTCTCTCTCTCTCTCTCTCTCTCTCTCTCTCTCTCTCTCTCTCTCTCTCTCTCATTTTAGATTTTCCTCTTCTATTTCTTAATGTGGAAGTAGGGGCCCACTTCCTTGATTCACACTTTATATGTGATTTTTACTTTTCCTTTTTCTAAAAGATTGGTGATAAATTTATTTTCTATTAGCACTCTATTTTGTATACTTTCAGTTGCTTTCAGATATATTTGCTAATTTTTTACATTATCTTTTAAGTTTTTCCTTATTTTTAGATATCGATATAAACTTTAATTTATTATTTAAGAGCGTATGAATAGATGAAATAAATTATTTTTTATAAAGCATATATGGTCAAATCATTTGCTAGATTAATAATAACCTTGTCCGCTTAGGTTATTAGACCTTTTATCTCTCTCTCTCTCTCTCAACTTTCACTTCTTCAATTTGTTGGTATTGTGACTAAGGGCCCACATCCTTGAGTCTTACTTTTTTCATTTTCTAAAAAAATGACATCAATCTTATATTCTAGTAATATATTCTAATATTAACATTTGTAGTTCTCAACCTATTTTTTAATAAGAAATAAGTAAATATATTAAACCAAGCTAGTAAAAAAGGCGAAACTGTTATACAAATGGTTTGAAGAAAATAAAGCAAAAAATTATTATTACATGGCCTAAGCCGAATAAAAGCTAAAGTAGAGCAAAGTTCAACCGATCCAAATAGGTCCTAACTGAACTTGAAATTAGCCTAACTAAAATGTATAATCAAATCCTTTCCTTGCTACCCACAAGAGCTTGCACTTCTCCTCTTGATGATTATCTCACATACCAATTAAAAAATAGAAACATTCTCTCTAAGTGAAAGAAATTTGTTGTTATAATCAAATGAGCCAAAGCCACCATAAATGACTGCCTCAATTTTTGATAATCAAAGAACAAATATTATTCTCGACCTCTTAAACACATAACTGAAATGTAAAATGAGAATATACTTTCTAGCGCATTTAATTATTTAAAAAAATTAATACTATTAATCTTTTGAGGATATCCTAACAATATAAATTTAATTTCATTATTTGAGCATATATATATATTAGAAGATGACCTTTCATAATACATCTCTAATCTATCATTAGCCAAATTAACAATAACCTAATTTCATTTAAGTTTCTAAATATCTCTCCCTCTTCCTCTTAAATTTATATTCTTTCAAATTTCTTAATAAATTTTCGCAATTACATTCGCGAGTTATACACTCTATCCACATTTTTATTATGTGTCTATAATAGTAAAAAAGGATGACACATAATCTCGCAAGTTCTAGTCTTTCTCTTTTTTTTTTTTTATTACATAAGAACTCTAGCCACCAACGAGCCCTTCGGACCCCCTGGTGCGACACCAAACCTACGGATCAGCATCCTCCACCTCCAAATCTCGCTGATCAGGGTAAAGTTCGGATGCGGACACGATTTCGATGCATTAGTTGGACGTTTGGTCAACCTAACCCCCGGGACACATCTCTATTACCATCAACAATCCCCGCTGGCTCACAAAACGAACTCTCACCATCCACAAGTATCGTTGGTTCCGTGAGTATATTTACCTAGAATTGAACTTCCGATACTCCTTACGTGCTGATGCCTTTCCCCCGCACCATACCCGTGGGGATATTCTAGTCTTTCTCTTGTTATTATATAAGCTCGTAATGTCATGTACCTGTTTTCTTTTTAAAAGTGTCCTAATTTTTTTATTTTAATATAAAATGCTCTAATTAACGCCCAAAAAAAGAGCAAATTAAAAAATAAAAGAAGAATGATCTCTCCCTCGTGCAGTCTTGTTGGCGTTTCAATAGTCCTACACACATCCCATAATCATGAAAAGGCAAAGAATCCTATTACCGTGCGCCCATTTTCCGCACTCAAGTGCGCACCACCGCTCCTTTCCGCTCATACAAGACGGGTAAAGGCGCAAACCATGATAACGTACGCCGCACACCGAAAATCGCTTGCTTGGGCGATTCGGTGACGGTAGTCCGCCGATGATGTCCCCACTCTGTCCCAGATCCTCCACCTCATCCCTACACGTGTCACCAATCAGCCGACCTCACCCCTGCCGAGGACGCTCCAAAAAAACATTCCCGCGTGACTCTAGCAGCTCTCTCTCTATTATGATCTCAATCCTCAACGACCGTATATATGGTACGCCCTCGGGTTGTGTCCCACCGGACCCGGATGCAGTGGCGGGGCCCGCCGGCAGGACTGGTTGGACCCACGCCCCGAATATATTGTCCGGGCATTCGGTGTGGGCGCCCTGTGCGGAAAGACTATTTTGCCCCTGAAGTTAAGGCAGTTGGGGGAGGGCGCCCCGATCGCTGATATTCCTACTATTCACGCGTCCGGCATGACAGCCATCCACATGGTTTCACGTGCGCGCATGTGACGCGTCGAACGTTGGTTCCCGCCAAAGAATTTATCTCATTGGTGCGGTCATTTAAATTCGTGTGATTACAATTAACTATTATTATTTTTTTTATAAAGCAAAATTTTCTAAATAAACAAAGATAAAAATATTGGGATTAGAGTGTTACACATGGAAGGGTGATTAAGCTAATGAATGGAACAAGGGTTCATTTTGTTCACATGCAAACCATCATATAACATATTTATTTTAGGGTTTATTTAGTTAGTTTATGTTTAAAATTTTGATCATGTAAGAACTTGTTCAATTGTGATATATATAAAAGAATTATAAAATTAACGCCTTATTATGAATGGAAACTCAGAAAAAAAAAATGTTCATGTCATTTCATATTAGGGATTTTGTTTGATAAATATAAAAGGAAAAAAAGAGAATTTTATCTTTTATTACATTTTCTATATCTATTAAAGATTGTTAGAAATAAAATATTATTCTAATATCATTAAAAATTGATATACCCAAAATTAATAGATTTATTCATGAGAGGATACGGTTACGAAATCATCATTAACACCCCTACGTAATCGACATGCTAAAGTCAATAGACACATTCATGAGGGAAACAGTTATAAAATTGCAATTAAAACTCTCGTATAAATGTGCTTAAAATATCCATAAACTCTCATGAATGCAATAATGTGTTCAAAAATGGTAAATTGAAAGAGGGTCAACCTCCACCACTATAAAAGGGTACTCCGAGAGGAGGTAAGCATTTCATTTTTACTCACTTTCCTATTACTGTTGCAACCTAAAGCCTCTCACAATTCCTAACTTAGGCATCAAAGTAATCCCCAAGAGTACACCTCAGGTCCTCCAAGCCATCCACGTTTGGTTCTTTTCTAGTGGTCGCGGTTGAAGAATGATTAATGTAGGATGGGGATGATCAACCTAGTCCTACGGTCAACCCTCACACAAGCACATACATTCAAAACACTTTGAATTAAGAATTCAATTAACTATCATAAACACCATAAATTATGTTATCTTTCACATGTTGTCGGATTTTTGAAAAGGTACATGTGTTTGTCCAAAATAAAATTCCCAAGAGTTGTTGATCAAGGAATCAAACTTTATGCGTAAAGATGTTAATTTAAAAGCCAAGATTGCAAGTTTTAGCTTAACAAACTAATATTCAAACAATTGATTTTAGCTAGTAAGTGTCAAAATTGCAATCTATGGATTTGAATGAGTTATTCAAATATGGGATTCTAAGCTACTAGCAATGATTTACAAAGTATAGTAAGGATTCAAACAAATACTGAAGTTAGATCACACCGTAAATCCTTTTGAACAAGCTTTGAAACACCAAGTCAAATGCTGCTATGGAGTGTAGGAGAGGTGGTCGTGGGGTGTATGATGGTGGTGGCCGTGTGGGTGTTAGATGGGGGAGGGGATGATGGAGTCGCTGGATAGAGTGGTCTCTCCCCACTTGATCTCCGGAGAGAACGTTCTAGCCTCACACTACGCAATTAAAAGATTGGACAAGCTTCAAGCTTTTAGCAAAGAAATGCTTCTTCAATATTCAACTTCAACTCCTTTTTTTGTTCTTACAATGAAAATGATATATATAGACTTAGCATGGGGGGACAAAGCATGGGAAGTAAACCATTAGGGGGGGGGGGGGGGACAAACATATTAAATACAATCACTAACTACTAACACATTTACTACTCTCGCAGCTTACTAAGAATGCATGCAAGCTAAGTTGGCTTGCAATATTACAAATTAAATATGAGACATATGTCAAAGGGAGACTCAAATGCGTGTGGGGCTCATAAGCCATGTGGGGCCCACATGAGTCTTGAGTTGGATCTTGCTTCAATACTTCACTTGGGTCTTCAAGCTTCTAATAATCTTGAAATAACATATCCAAGTAAAACACAATACAAAGTTTTCAACAGAAAAAGTCTTCCATCCAAATAGTAGATGGTCTTCAAGTATCCTACGGGTACCTATAAACAGTTATGAATAATAGGGGACATCTGGAGGTCATCCACGTGTCACCATATCTGCAAAGGAAATAGTCAAGTCCTGTTGATCCCCATCAATGATTCAAGAAAGTCGTTTGATTTTTGGCAGCAACAGTTGACACCGTCTATGGGAACTCTTAGGAGGTTTTTTCATCATTGACCATGGTTGCATCACATAACTCAAAGTTAGAACCTGTCGTGGGAAACCAGTCACCCCAGTCAATTCATTATGCACCAATAGACAACCCCAGTGTACCGCTGAATGAATTTCTAGCCTTCTAGAAAAAGGTGGAAGACATGTTTACTATGATCCTACATCAGAAAAGGAATCATGGACAACATGGTCCATAGGCTAATCAAATAGAAGCAGTGTTTGAGGAGAAGGTCACTGCCCCACCAAAAATCATTGCAAAGGTTTCTAATCCAAAAAAAAAGGGGGTAAAAGGTGCAAATATCGTGAGCATGTACGAGTAGTGGTCCTACGAGCTGGAGGAAAAGTTCAAAAAAATCAACCAATTGGAAAAGATTATGAAGGAAGTGCGAAACTATCCTTTTGTGGGGGAATCATTGATCAAATCTTCAAACCCTCCTTTCACTAAAGAGGTAATGGATGTTCCTCTGCCAAGCAAGTTTAAAATGCCAAATATTGAAGGGTATAATGGCTTGTCCGATTCTATTGATCACCTAAACACTTTTAGAGTGTTAATGCAATTGTTAGGCATGCCTGATGCAATCATGTGCTGAGAATTTGTAGCCACCCTAAAGGGGAATGCCAAGGCATGGTACCGAACTCTAAAGTTTGGCTCCATTGGATCCTTTTTGAAATTGAGCAACAGTTTATAGGATATTTTTTCAACAGCTGAAAAATGGAAAAAACCTCAACTTATTTGATGATCCTTGTCCAAGGGGAAAATGAGACACTAAAAGGGTTTGTGAGCCATTTTTTCATTGCCACCTTAGAGATTCAAAACTCGGATCATAGGGTGGCGGTAGTAGCTTTGATGACAGCTCTTCAACTAGGGGATTTCCTAAGTTCACTAGGAAAAAAACCCCTAATCAACATAGGAGAGTTGATGACGCGAGCCCATAAATATATTAATCTAGAAAAAGTTATGACTACAATAAGGAGTCAGACCAATTTGAAAAGGAAGGGCCCAAGGGATGTGGATGAAGCAACCAAAGTGGACAAAGGCAAGAAAGTAGTATGCAATTCAGTTACCAAAGGGAGATAGGACCCATACCTAAGTTCTAGTCTTATACCCCCTTGAATGTCTCTCGAACTAATGTGTTGATGCACATCAGGGAGGAAGGCTACATCTCTTGGCCAAAACCTATGCGCACACCGTCGTACAAGAGGAGCACCTCAAAATCTTACAAATTCCATAAGGATCACGGGAATGACTTAGAAGATTGTGTCCCCTTGAAAAATGAAATTAAAGCTCTAATAAGAAGGGGATACCTGTCAAAGTTTATAAAAAGAAGTGATCGCCGAGATGAATCACGTAGTCATCAAAAACCAGAGGCTGAGCAAAAAGAGGAGCAGGTTGTGTGAGAAATTGCCATAATCTTTAGAGGACTAGTTAGTGGAGGGGATAGCAGAGGAGCTAGGAAGAGATATGCAAAGTAGGTATTTCTAGTCAAGGATCAAAGCCATAATTAGAAAAAGTAAAAGTAATAATAGATCATCACCTTCACCGAGGAAGATGAGGAAAGTGTACAACAGCCACACTGTGATGCTTTGGTGATATCACTATTCTATGCTAATTATTGGGTAAGAAGGGTGTTGGTAGACAATGGAAGTTCGACTAACATAATCTTCTAGTTGGTTCTACAAGAAATAAAGATGGGTAAGGAACATCTCAAGCCTATATCAATGCCCCTAGTTGGATTTGGAGGGGACATAGTCCATCCCTTGGGCACCATCACACTCCCGTTAACCATGGGGACACCCTTGAAGAAAGTCACCTTCATGACTAAATTCTTGGTGGTAAACCTTCCTTCTATCTACAATATAATATTGAGAAGTCCCAAACTCAACGTAGCCCAGGTCATAACTTCTACATATCATTTGAAGGTTAAGTTTCTCATCTCGAATGGAGTGGGATAAATAAAAAGGGATTAGATGGTGGCTCACAACTACTACATAATGGCTTTAAAGGGAAAAACAGAAGGACAGGAGGCTTTGACCACAGGAGACCTGGAGGTGAGGGGTGAGTACTCTCTGTTGACTTTTTGAGTCCGATCCCTGGTTTTGATAATGACAAATCGTATGTTACTAATGTGTGTGCCTAAGTACTTGAACAGGTTAATCATTCAGATCACACACATGAAGTAAAGTGGAAGCCAGAAAGTCCTTACACGAGCACATACCATCTGGCGTATTCCATGATCTGAGGAGCAAAGGAAGAAGAAAAAGATACTTATTTTAAATGTAAATGCATTTGGTATTTGTATTTTGGGTCTGTAATATTTGCACCTGCATGCATGACATGAAAGCTTAACAAGACCATAGTTTGACCATAGGGAACCGAATGACCTTAGGGCACATTGGATTTTTGGGGTTAACTCTTAAAAGGCCTTAGACTGACCTTAGGACACACAACTCTGGATGAAAAAGTTCCCTATTGACTTAGAATTATTTATCATGTGACTAGGGACAATCTTATAAAGAGTATAGGACCGAAATGCTCAAATTGGCATGTTCGGTTGACCGAACTTCAATATGCAGAACCATTCGATTGACCGAACCTCCCTAGGGTCAATAGTTTGACCCTTTGGTCGACTGACCTTAAAATGAGCTGCAACGTTTTGGTCGACCGAACTGACACATGGGGAGATCCCAATGCCCTATTTGACCGAACACCCAAGCTCGATCAATCGAACTCATGTCTAGTCGATCGAACCTCGGAGGGTTCAGAATCGCCTTTGGACGGTCGACTGAACCTATAGTTAAAAAATGCCCCGGTTGACCGAACTTAGTAAGATGGTCGACCGAACCTCAAATTTGGTCGACCGAACCTCTCGGGTTAGTCAATTTTTTACCGTAGGTAAACGAGGTTAATTTTAATTAAACACCATTAATCTTTTTCTAAAATGACCTCCGTGTCTCCAACGGTCATATTTTTCCCCAAGTCTATATATACCCCTTCATTTGTCTTAATTAGGAAAAGATTAGCAAAAATCATTAAGAAAAATTTTTTATACTCAAACTCCTCTTTTTGCTAAAATACTTCCAATCTTTTCAAGGCATACTACTCATACTCTCTTACACTTCTTATTTTTAAAATCATTTTGAAGAGAGCATTTGATTAATCTTTGGGCATTTATTTTCTTCATCCAAAGCTTATACTCTCACTTGTTCTTTGTTTGTGAAAATTTATTTTTGAGAGTTAGCTTCTTGGATCTCCCATATATTTTATTGATAAATATTATTGGGAGAAAATTTATATTTGTTACTGTGAAAGACTTGAGCACATATATTTTGTGCTGGGAAAGTCTTCTTGCATTTGTGCTTACATTGATGTGCATTATTTTGCAAGATCATTAGAAAGCAAAAACCCTAACTTCCTTTGAACAAGTTTTTTGAAAATATTTTGGGAAGAGATATTTTGGGGTTGAATCTTTGAAATATTGAGTGCATACACTTTACTCAAAGATTCCAAAAAGTTATTTTGAGAAAAATCACTATTCTCACATTGAACTTATTTTCATATCATATGAGCTGTAGTGTTGTACACATATTCTTGTATTAGAAGCATATTTTTTTGTACAAAATATTTTATTTAATTATTTATTGTATTCCCAACGTATGATCAGAAGAGGGAGACTAGCCCTATTGAATAGTCTCGGATTGGCTTAAACCCGATTAGGAAAGGTAGGTGCACTATTCTGGTAAGGTGTAGTTATAGGTTAAGGTCAGTCCCGTTAATTGACCTGATTGTAATCGGTGTCACTCCACTCGTTAAGTGAGCCATAGTAGAATCCTTGGGCTTGCAAGTTAGAGGTGGGGACGTAGGCAGTATTGGTCGAACCCCGATAACATATCGTGTGTGCAATTTATATTTCTACAATTTATTTACTGCACGTGTATGTTACTTTCAATAGTCTGTGAATGTTGCGCATGAATTAATTTCCGTACTTTATATTTATCTGCGCATTTGGGATTGTATAGACAGACCCTAGGTTGCGATATATTGTTTGTGGAACTAGAATCAACTTAGGAAGTTTTAAATACCCAATTCACCCCCCCCCCTCTTGGG
Organism: Malania oleifera; assembly: GCF_029873635.1. Classification (NCBI taxonomy): domain Eukaryota; kingdom Viridiplantae; phylum Streptophyta; class Magnoliopsida; order Santalales; family Ximeniaceae; genus Malania; species Malania oleifera. The sequence goes on along the minus strand of NC_080427.1, from coordinate 52,152,219 downwards.
AATACACCAATTCCAATACTCTTATATCAACACACTCGATGAGGAGCTAGTTAGCGTTCCAATAAAGAAAGACAACCAGGAAAAGTGCATCCATATCGGGACCCAATTTCCATATTCATTGAAAACAAAGCTTGTGAGATTATTTGGTGAGTATGCAGATATATTTGTCTGATCAGCTGACGATATGCTGGGAATCAATCCATTAATCATCGAGCATATGTTACAAGTAGATCCTAGCCACTGTCCAATAAAACAGAAGAAGAGAAGCTTTGCTCTAGAATAAATCACGATAATTGATGAGGAGGTAACCAAGATATTGAAAGCTAACTTCATTAGGGAAGTTAAATATCCAAAGTGGCTCAACAATGTAGTTTTAGTAAAAAAGTCAAACGGCAAGTGATGGACCTGCATTGACTTCACATATTTGAACAAAGCATGTCCCAAAGACAGCTTCCCTCTTTCGAAAATTGATTAGCTGGTGGAATCCACATCCAGACATGAAATATTAAGATTCATGAATGCATATTCAGACTACAATCAGATCCACATGCACCCATAAGACGAAGAGAAAACTGCCTTCATCACAGAAAGAAGGCTTTATTGCTATAGAGTGATGCCGTTCGAATTGAAAAATGCATGAGCGACTTACTAGAGGCTGGTGAATAAGATCTTTTAGGATCACCTAGGGAATACCATGGAAGCCTATGTGGATGACATGCTAGTGAAAAGCTTGAAATTTGATGATCATATAGGGGATTTGGGAAGAACATTTGTGTTGCTACGTAAGTACATAATGAAGTTGAGTCTAGCCAAATGTGTATTCGATGTGTCAGCAAGAAAATTATTAGGATTCTTGGTGACTCACAAGGGGATAGAGGTAAATCCTGATAAAATACAAGCTTTGATAGAGTTTCGGGCCTTATAGAGCAAGAAGGAAGTGCTAATTTTAATAAAAAGAATTGCATCTTTGAGCATGTTTGTCTCCTACTCAGGAGATAAGTGTCTGCCATTCTTCAAGGCATTGCGCAAGATAGCAAAGTTATAATGGGGTGAAGAGTAGAATAAAACTTTTATACAACTTAAGTATTACTCAGTTCTCCACCCCTCTTAACTAAGGTAGGTATTGGAGAAGATTTGTACTTGCACCTAGCTTTTACTCGTTGTGCAGTAAGCGCAATCCTTGTTCGAGAGGAAAATAGGTAGCACAAGCCTATATACTATACTAACAAGGTGTTATGGGGAACATAGATCAATTACTCACAAGCATAGAAGGATGCCTTTGCAATCATTTTTTTGCAGTTAGGAAGCTAAGGCCTTACTTCCAAGCGCACAAAGTAACTGTGTTAACCAATATGCCTCTAAGATAAACCCTCTAGTAGCCAAAAAACATTAGGAAGGATGGTAAAATGGTCAGTCGAGTTGGGAGAATTTGACATCCATTATAAACCAAGGCCCATAATCAAGGCCCAAGTTCTAACTGATTTTATCGTTCAACAAGCCTGTAAAAAATTAAAAGACGCGGAAGTCTAGGTGCTCCATATGGAAAGGTCCTCTAATGGAACATAAGGGGGTGCGGGCTTGATATTTATAGCCCCATATGGATTAGAGGTGCATTACAAAATTGCGGCTAGAATTTGTAACAACGAATAACGACGCAGAGTATGTAACTCTATTGGCAGGGTTGCAGATCTCTATGTCCCTTGAGGTGAGAAAGCTCTCGGTTTTAAGAGACTCTCAACTTGTAGTAGAGCAAGTGAGAGGTGATTTTGAAGCCAGAGAACCAAAGATAAAATATATCTAGAAAAGGTATTAGAATATATCAAGACATTTTCAGAATTCAACATTAAGCACATTCCCCAAATAGAGAGTATGAAAGCTGATGCACTGTCAAAGTTAGCCTCAACCTCAAAGCTAGATTAGGAGAGTGTAGTATATCTGGAGTGGGTAGGAAAACCAACTTATGAAGAGATCACCATAACAACAATATAATAAGAGGAAGACTAAAGAACATTTATGGTAAAATATCTTCAAGATGGATGGTTACCTGACAACATGAAGGAATCATTGAAACCAATGAAGAAGGCAACTAAATATATGATAATAGGAAAAGAATTATATCGACGATCTCTAACATTCCCATATTTATAATGCCTGAGGAATAAAGAAATGGAGTATATATTGAGAGAGATCCATGAAGGGGTCTGTGGTAACCACCTAGACGGAAGAGCCCTGACTCACAAAACTTTACGACAGGAATACTATTAGCTCACCATGAGGAAAGATGTGCTAGAATTGGTGAAATGGTATGACATATGTCAAAGATTTGCTAACATACCCTACTCACCCACTAGTACGTTATCTCCTTTGACTAGCGTGTGTCCCATTGCACAATGGGGGTTTGACATATTGAGCCTATTGCCTCAAGTAGTAGGGCAACGAAAATTTTTGGTGTTTGCCATAGATTACTTTACAAAATGGGTGGAGGTTGAAATCTTGTCTCACATCATGGAGCGGAATATCACCAAGTTCATTTGGACTTCAGTTGTATGCAGATTTGGAGTGCCTTGGGCAATATTTATAGACCACAGAAACGGTCATCCTTGCCGAGGTAGGAAGCCCATTGTGGGGAAGACAACACTTTAAGAAAGAAGGGAACAAAAAGGAGCTCATAGCATAATTAGATCTACTAGAAGAAAAGCAAGACCAGACCCAAATCAAGGTGGTAGCGTACCAACAAAGGGTAATGAAAAACTATAATTTTTGGATCTAAGATCGATTTTTTAAGCCGGGGATTTAGTATTAAGGAAATTGGAAAACAATCCTGGTGATCCAGAACCTAGAAAGCTAAAGCCCAGCTAGGAAAGACCTTATCAAATAGCAACATAAATCAAACCAAGAACATACATATTAAAAGACTTAGGTAGGGAAAGAGTTTCAGAACACATGGAACTCAGAAATGTTAAAGAAATATAATCAATAATTTGTACGTTCTTTAAACAAAAGCTCATATGAAGCAATTACACAATAAGAGTTTTATAAAAGAAAGTATTGACTCCCTGAATTGCCTGCTTCCTTTGCCTCATCTTCCTCTTCATCCCCTTCCTTATCCTCCTCTCCTGAAGGGCGCTCACATTGCCATACCAGGTAAAGTAGATGACAGATGCATCAATGTTGGGGTACTTCATCTTGAATTGCTTTTAGAACCTACGAAAACCCCCACGATATGACTGGACTCCAAATTTCTTTCTATCCAAAAAAATCTCTTTAGAATTCTGATAGCCATCTATAGCAGAGTCAACAAAAATTGAAATCTCCATATTCGGAATTAGAGCAATCTTTTCTTCAAGAGCCTTCTCCCGAGCAACACTAGCATTCAGTTGCATCTGTAAATCCACTGCCTGTTGCCAAGACTCCAAGGAAACCCAGTGCATCTCACTAACTTTGTCCTTCAGGATGAGGTTAATTGCTGCAAGCTATTAAAAAAATAGGTAAGCAAATAAAAAAGCAAACATGTATTTATAAGCACCCGTTACATACCCAGCAGGCCGCATGATGGGCAACTGAAGTAAGGGCTTCAGGAAGCATCATATTCAACTCATAAGCATCCTCCAAAAGAACAGCACGCCAGAGGGCACTACTAGAGACAACCGGTTCTTGAAAACCTAAGCCCTTGAGTACAATAGTTGAAGAGAGTCTCATTTGGAGCAATAAGGATATCATCCACCTGGAAAGATCCCCCCTGTGAAGCCTTCTTCTTGGTGTTGTCTTTTATGTTTTTTCTTTTTAGCAATCATTTGCTTAAAATTAGGCCAATCCATATCTGCAAAGGGAACAAGACTAAATCCATAGTGCACAAGATTTTGCTCATTAAGTAGCTTAGTACAAGGGATGATTCCTTGATGAGCCCCGAGTCGAAGATCTTCGATAATAGCCTGCTCCATGGGTGATAAACTGGGGAGCATGTGATTCTGGCAGGCTGCAAAGGTGGAAGGATTAGATGCAAAGAAAGAAGAGCGGAAAAATAAAAGGAAGGAAAGGAGAGTAGATATCACCGTTGAGAAGGGTTAACCAGGTGTGAGCCCCATAAAAGTTCAACTCCCAAGAGGTAAAAAAGAACCTAGACTTCCATTGATGAAATGAGAAGGTGGCAGGAATGAAGAGTTTAAATTTTGGGAGGCAGTTAAAATATAAAACCTATTTTTCAAAAGAATGTTTCCTCATTTGATGACAAGATCGAAATAACTTGACTGTAGGTTGGTGGCCCTTACGAATGAGTGGAGTCGTAAAAGCACACCAGAGTGAGGTATGAGTTGGGGGCCAGCTAGTTAGGCGATAGATTGTAGAACCACATGATATTAGAAATGAAAGGGTGGAAAGGCACCCTAAGCCCCATCTCAAAGTAGTCAGCATACAAGTAGACTTCATCTAGACCTAGCTGGAGGGTCGATTCTGAATTGGTGGGTACCCTAAGGCGAATAGTGCTCGGAATAAAGTACAAGCTACGTAGACTCAATAGATCATTTAAGGAAAGATAAGATCTGACACTCCTTATACTAACTACTATTGAAGATTGAGCCTTAAAAGTTTCCATTCTTACAAGGCTCCTAAAATAATGGTAAATAGCAAAATAACACTTTTACTTGTCAGAAAAGATCAAAAAGAAACTTCCTTTAGGAAATTTTGAAGAACGCATTAAGAACACGTGGAAAACATGAAGAACATGTGGATAAAATGAAGAAGAACACATGAAAAGTGCACAAACAAAAAAAGGTTGCCAACAAAAACTCAAACAAACAGGCATAGAAAGGAAAAAGAAAAAAACAAGAGAAGGAAGCATACTTGCTGCTATGGGACAAACTTCATCTAGAGATAAGAGCTATGAGGTGGAAGGATGCAACTTATAGACTTATAGTAGTGCAAATACCAATGGAGCAAATCCTTGTGACATGAATCCCCATGGTGCGCATCACAATGGCCCATCTGATGAGCACCTTTCATGCGGCCCCAAAGTCACGCCCAATTGGTGAGCACAGCTCATGAGGCAAGGAAGGAGTGAGCATGACTCACCTGCAATGGCCTATATGATGAGCACCGCTCATATGGTCTCGAAGACACACCCAATTAATGAGCATAGTTAATGAGGCAAGTAAGGAGTGAGCACAACTCACCGGTGATGGCCCATATGATGAGCACCGCTCATGAGGCCCTGAAGACATGCCCAATTAATAAGAACAGCTCATAAGATAAGTAAGGAGTGAGCATGGCTCACCAACAATGGTCCATCTAATGAGTACGACTTATGAGGTCCTAAAGACAAGCCCAATTGATAAGCACAACTCATGAGGCAACCAATCATACGCCACAACTCGGGTTTAGCCAAATAATAGAGACACCGACTCAGATAGAGCCAAAAAGCAAAGTAATCGACTCATAATGAGTTGAACAGTGAAGCTATCAGCTCGAATTGGGCTGAAAGATGAAGACATCGGCTCAGAGTTTAGCCAATCAATGAAGGTATTGGCTTGGATTGAGCTGAACTATGAAGTTTAGACTGAACCAAAGAATGAAGCAATAGGCTCAACTCGAGCTGAACACTGAAGCAGCAGGCTCGGATTGAGTCGAAAAGCAAAGCACTCGAATCAGATTGAGCTGAATAGTGAAGTACCCAAATCATATTGAGCTGAACACTAAAGCAATCAGCTCGAATAAAGCTGTATGCTGAAGCAACCATTTGAGCCGAATAGTGAAGGTATCATCTCAGATTTAGCTGAACAGTGAAGCATTTGGCTCGGATTGAGCCGAACACTGAAGCAATCGGCTCGGATTGATTCGTATGCTGAAGAAATTAGTTTGAATTGAGCCATATGCTAAAGCAACCATCTGAGCCGAGCAGTGAATGTATCGACTCGATTTGAGCCAAATAGTAAAGCACCAGGCTCGAATTGAGCCAAATAGTGAAGCACCTAACTCAGACTAAGCCAAACACTAAAGCAACTGGCTTGGATTGAGCTGAGCATTGAAGTAGTCAGCTCAGATTGAGCTGAACAAGGAAGCAACTAGCTCGGATAGAGCCAACTCATATAGTAACTGACTAGACAAAGAACACTCAAATTGAGCTAATCGCCCAATAACTAGCTCAATTCACAATGGAACCTTGTACAATATGCATAGAAACTCTCGAATAAAAGAAACCTTTTTCAAAAATTTGAGAGTAAAGGGGAGCAATTGATATATCCAAAATTAATAGACTCATTCATGAGGGGATACGGTTATGAAATCACCATTAACCCCTTGCGTAACCAACTTGCTAAAGTCAATAGGCACATTCATAAGGGGAAACAGTTATAAAACCACAATTAAAACCCCCACATAAATGCCCTTAAATTATCCATACCCTCATGAACGCAATAATGTGCCCATAAAAGGGTCCGAGAGGAGGTAACCATTTCATTCTTACTCATTTTTCTTTTATTCTTATAGTCTAAAGCCTCCTGCAGTTCCTAACTTAGGCATCGGAGTGATCCTCGAAGTACACGTTGGGTCCTTCAAGTTATTTTCATTTGGTTCTTTTCAGGTGGTCGCAATCAAAGGACGATTCGCGAAAGTAGTTTGATTTTTGGCAGCCACAAGAATTAAAAGGTTAATTAGTGACAGTAAAAAAATTTATTCATTTACTATAGGTTTTTTCATTTTCTTTGATAAACAAATATTAAAAAAATGAGTTTTTTAATATATATTTATATATTGTCCTTTTCTTTTTATGCTTTTTTCATGTTTTAAATTAGGGACTAGGGACTGGTCACTTGTGGGAAAAGAAAATTTATTTTCAATATTTAACTATTTTTTATAGAAAATTTAATAGGTATATCTTTTATTAATTTTCAAATCCTCCATGTAAATATTAGGAAGCTAAAAAAATGAGGTGACTTCTTTGTAATTTTTAAAAATATTATACATAGAAATAAAACTTTAATCCACAAAGAGCCCCAAGATATGATTTTGTAGTTGGTTCAACATGAAAAAGATGTGGTTATTTTATTAAAAGTAGTACAAAATCATTGAACCTATATGCCCCAAGATATGATGAACATGCATGAGATTCCTATTTTCTTGCTCATTGTATGTGGCTTTTGTGTAAGGGGGATTAATTTGAACCAAGCTAGATTGAAATCATATGTTTTTATTGTTTTATTATTTTGGTCTAGTAAATATTTTTACGGTAATTACTTAATATGATATTTTAAAATGTTATAAAAATAATCGGTAATAACTTGAACTACATTATTATAATTAATTTTAAAACATGAATTACTTCATCTTTAATCATTATGTGTTTTTCACATTTTATTGTTAGGTTTCATAACACAATACCTTTTTTTTATGATTACATATATATATATATATATATATATATATATATATTCTATAATTGTATTTGAAAATTTAAAAATATTCTTCACAAAATTCTCTTCCTTCACCCACCCTTGATAATTTTCCGTTTTTCTTTTCACTTATCCAAATATTTACAATTTTTATCCATATTTATTAAAATTAATAACTTAAATGTATTCATATAATCTATGATATATATATAACTCAAAACTATTTCTATATCTCAACTTATATTATCCTTAATTTGTGACATCATTTAATTATAAAAAAGTAATTTTCAATAATATATGTTACAAGAGTTTTTTCCTTTTTTAGTTTTTTTTATATTAAAATATTTAATAAAGGTGCAGTGGGAACTTTATTTCCCACTTTGATGCGAAGTAAAACTCTTGATGGTCCAGCGATTTTTAAGCAAAAGACGCTGGACCATCCAGCGAGTTTTAAATAAGGAGGGCTGCCCGTCGGTTTATGCGTGACAACCAAAACTCGGTAGATGGTCCGTCGTCTTTTGCTTAAAAATCGCTGGACCATCCAACGAGTTTTGCAGTGCCTAAAAAATGTAAATTTTTTTTATTAGAATTATTTGGATCTATAGATATCAATTTCAATCGATTTCATTGAATTCAACAAATGATCAAAATAAAATTTAAATAAAAAACCTTTATCACTTAGTTTTCAACTTTTCGAGAATATATGAGCCAATAAATTAGTTGTTCTTGTTTCTTTAATATCTTTAGTGGTTCCTATACCCATTATGTTCCTTTGATTATTTACAAGCGGTATTCAACATTTTATTTTTGCAACTTTAGCTGCGGCTTATATAAGCATCTATGGAGGGTCATTATTGACTCATTTTTGTTTTTGAAGTAGTCTTTTTTTAATTTAGCCCAACGGATTGTATGTGTAGTTCAAGATAATGTACTTAGGTAATATTTGTACAAATATAAAATGGTCTATACGATCAAGAATAATAGCAATAAAGATAAAAAGGAAAGAGATCTAAAAATTTTGGTAGAGTACAGATTCATAGTACATCAAATTACTGTAAAAATTTCGGCAAACTCTCTTTTTAAAATCGAGTATATCCATCCATGCTTACACCTGTTCAAAGAAAAAAAATTTCATCGGCAATTGATACTAGTATTTTCACAACTTTTATACACCAATGTTGACATTCACACTACGTTGAATTAATGTAAAAATTTAGGCAATCGATAACAGTATTTCACAACTTTCACACACAACTGTACACATTGAGACTATGCAAGCACTAGTTTCCAATTACATATACATATTAGGGAGCAACAAATAAACATCCCCAATTATACCAAAATAATGCAATGAGGTTACAAATGAAATAAAAAATAATCAATGTTATACAAATGAAATCAAAAGAATCAGACTACTGTACAACACAATATAGGGGTAAAGTACATATACAAAAAATGCCTACTCAAGTGCCACAATCAGGTCGTCTTCTGTGTCAGGGTGGCTGTCGTCTGCATCCGCCCTCTCCTTGCTGGTCATCTCCATCTGATCTCCTGCCCCATCGTCGTCTTGTATGTCTATCATCTTCGACCTGAGGTATTGCATCATTATCATCCATATGAAGCGGATGGGGAGATGACTCATATATTGATGATGTACGAAAATGAGGTGGCATGGCTAGTGCATCCATGTCCTCCGCATCTAGACTATCCTCCAACGGGAATGACATAGATGGGGCGGTAATAGAGTCGAACGGGGTACTCAAACCTAAAGGCCTAAAGAATGAAGGAACATATGCAGCATACAACTTGCTGTTGGACCACTCCGCAATATCAACTCCCGTTGAACATGCATAGGATGCTAACAAGCCAAACATGTACTCAATCTGTACAATAGATAGCTTACTGGATCAACTCCGTGAATTACTGGATGCACGCGGAGGTAGTACAGGTCCATCACATGACGCTTCGTGAATAGGATCGCCCTTGTATGTATGAGCCTTGGATGTGTGGGTTAATGTCTACTTATGAGACTCATATATATATAGTGGCGGTCCTGTCCATGAAGCATAGTGTGATGGACCTATACCACCTCCTCATGTATCCAGTGGTTTACGGAGCTGCTCCGGTGAGCTGCGTGTTGTACAGACTGAGTACGTGTTTGGCCTATCAACACCCTATGTATGTTTGACCGGAGCTGATATTGTGGAGCCATCCAGTAGCAGGTCGTATGCTATAGATGTTCCTTCATCCTCCAGGCCCTAAGGTTTGAGTAGCTTGTTTGAACCTGCTACCACCCCATCCATGTCATCCCTATTGGACGACAATCTAGATGCGGAGGACATGGATGCACCAATCATGCCATCTCATTCTTGTTCAGCATTATTATATGAATCATCTCCCTATCTGCTTCATATGGATGATGATGATGTAGTACCTCAGGGTGGAGATAATAGACATACAGGACGACGACGGGGCAGGAGACCGGATGGAGATGACTAGCAAGGAGAGGACGGACATAGATGACAGCCACCCCGACACCGGAGACGACCTGCGTGTGGCACTTGAGTAGGCATTTTTTGTATATGTACTTTACCCCTATATTGTGTTGTACAATAGTCTGATTCTTTTGATTTCATTTGTATAGTCTCATTGCATTATTTCTGTATAATTGGGGATGTTTATTTGTTGTTCCCCAATATGTATATGTAATTGGAAACTAATACTTGCATAGTCTCAATGTATGCAATTGTGTATGAAAGTTGTGAAACACTATTATTGATTTCTGGGATTTTTACATTAATTCAATGTAGCGTGAATGTCAACATTGGTGTATGAAAGTTGTGAAAATAATGATATCGATTGTCGATGAAAATTGTTTTCTTTGAACAGGTGCAAGTATGGATGGATATACTCGATTTTAAGAGGAGACTATGCCAACATTTTTATAATAATTTGATGCACTATAAATCTATACTCTGCCAAAATTTTTACATCTCTTTCCTTTTTATCTTTGTTGCTATTATTTTAGATCGTATAGACTGCTTTGTATTTGTATAAATGTTACCAAAGTACATTATCTTGAACTGTGCATACATTGCATTGGGCTAAACTAAAAAAAAGAAGACTACTTTAAAAATAAAAATGAGTCAATGATGACCCTCCATAGATGCGTAATAATGTCGTAACTAAAGTTGCAAAAATAAGAGCTTGAATACCGCTTGTAAATAATTAAAGAAAATAATGGGTTTATGAACCACTAAAGGTATTAATGAAACAATAACAACTAATTTATCCACTTATATTTTCCCAAAAAGTTGAAAACTAAGTGATAAAAGTTTTTATTCAAATTTTCTTTTGATTATTTGTTGAATTTAATGAAATCAATTGAAATTGATATCTATAGATCCAAATAATTCTAATAAAAAAAAAACATTTTTCGGGCAATACAAAACTCGCTGGATGGTCCAGCAATTTTTAAGCAAAATATGTTGGACCATCTAGTGAGTTTTGGCAGTCACGCGTTAACCAATAGGCAGTTTTCATTATTTAAAATTCGCTGGATGGTCTAGCGTATTTTGCTTAAAAATTGTTGGACCATCCAGCGCGTTTTACTTTGCTTCAAAGTGGGAAACAAAGTTCCTATCGTACCTTTATTAAATATTTTAATATAAAAAAAACCAAAAAGAGAAAAAAAAAACTCTATGTTGCGAAGCGACCCATTTTTGATTTATTCTGTTGATTGTTTAAAATTTCTAAAAATCTATTAGATTAAAAAAATCTTTTCACTTTATTTTCTTAGAATCTCAAGAAAATGCTCAACATGTCATTGAAGGCATAAGCTTTACCCCAAATTAAGTTTGTCAACTCTCCACCTTTAGTTACATTGGAGAGTATGAACTAATGTTGTAGCGCTCCAAATCCGGTGAGGCCCGGAGTGCTACTTCCTATACATATATCTAAATATCTCTCATACCATAATTATAATGACCCAAACCCAAATAGGGGGGGTCCCGGGTGTCCCTGTCCATAAACTAAATTTAAACATGCAGCGGAAGATAAATAAACCTCAACCACATTACCAGTGTTCTAAACCAATCCAGTTACACATATTATTTCCATGTTATATATATTACATCCCAAAATAAACAAAAACATGATAACTAGTGTCTCACAACACTTACAATAACTACAAATTCTAATCCCAACCCCGTAGCACGCTAGGCTTGATTCCCTGTAGGACTTGAAATATGAGATGAATATTGGGGGTGAGACACTTCTTAGTAAGACGGATTATATTATCATTAGTGTGTGGCTAACATGAATTCTAGTGTGACCATAAAACATTCATATATTTAACTGTAGGTGAAATGGCATTTGAAAACTGTACTCACACCTATATAACTGAAAATACATAAATTTTCCTTGATAACATACTATTGGCTCATTATAGCCCATTTTTCATAAATAACATAAATGGATAGAGAACCTTCTTTATTGGGTCATCATATAACATCATGAATAACCCCCATGATCGAGTTATGCGGTTTGAAGACTGGACCTAGCGATCTGGCCGACCGATCGCTGCTAGGTCAACATAACATGCTTTGAAGTATGATTTGCCTACCGCAGACTGGTCCAGACTCCAAGGGCGGTCCACAACTCTTCGCAGGCCAAATTGACTGTCTATGGCCCACATGTCCACTACTACGTGGCTACACTAATACTTCCACTAGTTGTGGTACCGAGCTTCCATAAGATCTAGTCCCTCGGGGTTCATAAGTCATATATATAATTTACATAGTAAAAACATTAACATGAACTCATTTTCACAAATCCATATAAAACCTGTCATGTTCACAATTCCATATAAAACCTGTCATATCGTATCTCGGCATAAAGCCGTCATATCATAACTCGGCATACAGTTGTCATATCATAACTCGACATATAGTCGTCATATCATAACTCAGTATAGAAACCATCCTTTCATAATTCTGTATAGAAACTGGTCATATCATAAAAACCATCTAGTTTAAGTATGCAATAACTATAAACGTACTTATGCCAAATGATTTGAGTGATATATCGTAATATAAAAAACCGCCTAGGGAAAGTATATTTTGCTGAAAATAAAGGTAGGATCATCTCTAGGGTTTAATTTAAATCAGCATATATGATTTATAGGAAAAATGAGATGATTACCCTACTCACTTTAGTTTTCCCCAAATACGTATATAATACCAAAACCCTCATTTTTGTATGCGTGATTCAACCAGAAAATCATACATAGTATCCTGTATCCATATACTTCAGTTTAATCAGTTTACATTTCAAAAATAACTACCATTATCTAATCCTCTTATCTATTCTTGAAAAACTGCCTACAACTTTGGAGAACAAAACCCTAGCTTTTCAATTGGCCAAGGAGTGAGGACCGATTAGCCGGGAGGAGAGAGAGACAATTTGAGAGTGAGAGAGAACTCCATGTGAGCTTAGGAGAGAGAGAGAGAGAGACACGTAAGAGGGTGAGAGAAGAGAGAGAGACTCCAAAACCCTAAAGAGAGAAAGAGATATATATGAGAGTTTATGAAAAATTAAGTTTACTTCTCACTTAAGTAAGCTTAGCTCAGGGGAAACCGTCAATGGTTCGGTCACTTACCAAACTAATTTTCCCCATGTTCTTATATAAAAACTCTCAGTTGTTTAAACCATCAACGGTTTTCCTAAGGTTTCTGAAATCGTCGACGGTTTGGTTTTACCTAACCGTTGCCCTACTGAAATCATCAACGATTTTTCCTGAGATTCCTCAAACCATCAACAGTTTGGTCCTGTCCCAAACCATTTCCTTTCTTTTCTTTTTCTTTTCTTTTTCTTGGTTCGGGTTCCTACATCCTCCCCTACTTATAAAAATTTCATCCTCGAAATTACTAATTAATACTTATACCACTTCAGGAATTTGAAACCATTACTCAACTCTAGGAAGAGCCGACAACCACCCACATAGTGGCTCCGTCCCAAGTTTATTAATCACCCTCACTTATGGTGGAGGAATACCGTGATTACATATAAGCTTCTGGGAGATTACAAGTAGCAAAAAAAAAACTCTCCCAAAAACCCTTTTTAACCTAAAACCAGAAATAGACAATTTTAAACTAAACAAACCTACTCTAAACAAGTATCATATTCAAAAACCAAACACTTACCTGAACTGTCACCCTTACCTGACTAGCGTTGGGCCTTGTTGAACAACTGTGGGTACCTCTGTTGTATTTCCCCCTCTAATTCCCATGAAAGTTTCCTTAACTGCGTGATTACGCCAAAGTATTTTCACCAACGAAATTTTCTTAGTACATAGTTCCTGTTCCTTAAGGTCTAGAATTTGAACTGGCACTTCATCATTTATGTGTCTTTGACTTCCAAGGACTCGTAGCTTATCACATGCAAAGGATCTGGGATGTACTTTTTCAATATAGACACGTGAAATGCATCATGGATCCTAGACAATGCCGGAGGTAACGCTATCCTGTAAGCAATCGGACCAACCCTCTCCAGTATCTTGAATGGTCCAATATACATAGGGCTTAGCTTACTCTTCTTTCCAAATCTCATAACTCCCTTCATTGGAGCTGTAACGACTTGCCTAATTTACCCCATATATATATATATATATATATATATATATATATATATATATTCCACATAATAACATACATAATAGCTAGCTAAACTGTCATGGTCATAGTCAACCTAGACCCATGGGTACCTGAGATATATTTGTCATAAAACTCTGATACTTGAGTAGAAGAAAAAATAAAATCATATACATGCCATAAATATCAGAAACCATACCAGAGTTCTATTAAATATGTCATATACATATACATACATTCATCCGCCAAAAAGACTGAAAAGTACTCCTAGGGTCTCCACCCAAAAATTCATCTGACCCTAGCCATCCACTTACCCTATGGTCAGGGTAACGCAAACCACTTCTACTGGCGTGGGGCTCTGTTCGCCCTCCTACTTGGATCTCCTGAAAAGTTTGTAATGTTGGGGTGAGACATCTCTCAGTAAGGGAGACAAATTAATATTAGTGTGTGACAACATGAGTATTTTTCGTGGTATACATATAAATAGTACATAATTCATAATTGGTAAAATAGTTGTATCATATTGCATAAAAACATGGTTTATCATAACATACTGTATCGTACTAAATTTCTATTCTGAGAAATCATCATATATAACCATATCATTCGTAACTTACTACCTAGGATAGATAGTTAGTTAGTTGTTGTCATGTCTTACCCCCCACATGATAGGGTAGTGCGGCCCGAAGGCGGGACCTACCAATGGATGGCCGACCATGCTAAGTTAAACATAAGTCTGTAAGTACGATGGACCCATTCCACCAGTGCTGGTCTACCAAGGGAACTACGAAACTCCCATAAAGCCGTATTGACTGTCATCTCCCACACTCTACATAATATGTGTGGTAGCACTAACATATTTATAATCATAAACATATAGTTACGGTATCGTGCTTCATAAAACTGAACTAAGTTATCCGAGTTTTGATAACATATAACACATTTCATATTTAAACATAACTGTTTCGTAATTCGGAGTAATATCTGACGTAAACATATTTCATAATTTATTTCATATCATACGTATCATAGCATCAATGTCAGAATAATTCATAACATAAAATCACGACATTTAAGTCGACATAACTCATAACATAAAAATCACGACATTTACGCCGACATAATTCATAACATAATATTCACGGCATTTACGTTTGCTTATTTCATACCATAATAAACATAATTTCTTATACTTTTCAACATACTTTTAAAACCATAGTTCTTGTACTGTTTTTAAGATTTTACTGAAAACTATTATAACACACTTATCTAGGAAAACTCATAATATTTCAAGATAGCAAAATTTTCATGAAAATACTGTACTTATGCCACACAGATGTCCATAACCTTATTAACTTATAATTAATTATGAAATCATATTTCCTTGTAAACCGTGCTTAAATAATTTCCTCGTCCAACAGCAGTATTTCCCAACATAGTTCTATATCATACATATTTTCCTAAAATAAATGTTATTTAATTCTTAATAATAATTTAAAAATACTGACTTAATTTATCCCCTTACCTAACTTACTGTGAAGCCCACAAAATACTCCAAATTTACACCCGTATGTTCCCCAACTCAACACCCAGAAATTGCATTTTTTCTAACCAAACTTCAGTATAATACTATCTAAAGCATTTTCCCTAGTCCAATAACACCAAATAGCTTATAAAGCCTAAAATAACTAACTTACCTAGATTTTGGGATGGTACCCAAGTTGGCCTAACCAACGAACTACTCCAGCAGACTTGAAGAAAATCTTCCCAGTAGTAGCGTGGCAACTTCTGATCATCGAACTGGCAAAGAATGAAGCTGGAATCGAAGAGAGAAGGTGAGAGATACGTAGAAGAGAGAGAGGGAGGGTTTTCTTGAAGATTTCTCGCAGAAAATCCGAAGTTGGCATATTTATAAAATTCAGATTCATCGATGAGACACGTCATCTCATTGACAAGTCCATGAAGAGAGTTCTTCGATGAATACTTACTCCTCGTCGATGAGTTTTAGGTCTTGAAAATAATCCTCTCGGTAATTTCTCGTCGACAAGACACGCGTCCCCGTCGACGAGCCCAAGAGGCCTTCTCATCGACGAGCACTCTACACTCGTCGACAAGACCTGCTGAACCCCCTTTTTAAAATTCTTTTTCTCTCATTTCTTTTATTATTTAATTGTCATAATTCTTCGGGTATCTATAGGAGCAATCCTTAGAAATATCTTATCTCCTACCTCAAACTCTAGCTCTCATCGGCAAATATCAGTATAACTCTTCTATCGACTCTGAGCTGTCCCTGATGAGTTTGACCTTCTTAGAAGTCTGCTAAATAATTTCTGACCCCAAAATTTGCCGTCTACCAACCTTATCCCAATACAATGGAGATTGACACCTTCGACCATATAATGCTTAATATAGTGTCATCTCAATATTGGCCTAATAACTATTGTTGTAAGTGAACTCAACTAGTGGCAGATACTGAATCCAACTACCTCCAAAATCCAGCACACAAGCCTGCAACATATCTTTCAATATCTGAATCGTTCTCTCTGATTTTCCATCAGTCTGCAGGTGAAACACTATGCTAAAGGTCAGTTAAGATCCCAAAATTTTTTTCAAACTCTTCCAAAACTAGGAGGTGAACCATGGGTCCTGGTCTGAAATGATGGACATAAGTACGCCGTGTAGTCTAACTATCTCTTGAACATACAACCCTGTCAGTTTATTCATGGAGTAGTTAACTTTAATCGGAACAAAAATGAACAGTCTTTGTCAGTCGGTCAACAACTACCTAGATGGCGTTTTGCCTATGAAGTGCCAATGGTAACCCCGTGACGAAGTCCATGGAAATGTGCTCCCACTTCCACTCAGGAATGTGAAGTGGTTGTAATGGTCCCGCTGGTCTCTGATGCTCAACTTTCACTTGCTAACATGTCAGGCACTGCTCTATGAATCAAGCAATTTCTCTCTTCATATTGTTCCACCAGAAAGATTCTCGTAAATACTGGTACATCTTGGTGCTTTCTGGATGCACTATATAAAGAGAGCGATGTGCCTCTTCTAGAATGGTTCTTTTAATCTCAACATCATCGGGTATACATAACCTGATTTAAAACCTCAAAACCCCATCGTATGAGATGTCAAAATCTGCTCTTAGTCCACTTTATACTTTATCCACAATCTTCACTAACTCTACATCTTTCATCTGAGTGGCCTTAATCCTCTCCAACAAGGTCGGTTGGACTACAAGACAAGTAATGAACACCAGGTGGTTTCCCTCCACTATTTTCATACTAAATCTTTCTAGATCCATCCTGATTTAATGTTGAGTTACTACTGCTGATACTAATGCACTCACTGACTTCGACTCAACGCATCAACTACCACATTAGCTTTCCCTAGGTGGTAACTAATGGTACAATCATAGTCCTTTATTAGCTCTAGCCATCTCCTTTGTCTCATATCCAGTTTCTTTTGCATGAAGAAGTATTTAAGACTTTTATGGTCTGTAAAGATCTTGCATCTTTCACTACACTACTGCCGCCAATTCCATATCATGCGTAGGATAGTTCTTCTTGTATTCCTTGAGTTGACGAGAAACATATGCGATGACCTTTCCCTGTTGCATTAAAACACGCTCAAGCCCCTTTTGAGACGCATCACTGCAAATCAAGAAACCACCATCTCCTGATGGAATGGTCAGAATTGGAGCAGTGACGAGTCATTGTTTCAATTCTTGAAAACTCTGCTCACAATCGTCAGTCCACTCATACTTCACATTCTTTCTTGTAACCATGTTAGAGAACCTGATAGTTTGGAAAATCCTTCCACGAACCAGCGATAATACCATGCCAGACCCAAGAAACTCCTAACCTCGTGAACATTCTTCGTTCTTGGCCAATCCATCACCACCTCTATCTTACTCAAGTCCACTGAAATACCAACCCCCTAGATATCACATGTCCCAAAAATACAACTTGTCCTAACCAGAATTCACATTTCTTGAATTTAGCATAAAGTTTCCTTTCTCTAAGTGCCCGAAGTACCAGCCTCAAATGAGTCTCATGCTCCTCGGTACTCCTTGAATAAACTAAAATGTCATCATTGAATACCACCACAAACTGATCCAGATACTTATGGAAGACCTTGTTCATTAGATCCATGAATGCAACAAGAGCATTAGTTAGTCTGAATGGCATAACTAAGAACTTATAGTGGTCATACCTGGTTCGGAAAGCAGTCTTTGGAACATTCTCTGATTTTACTTTCACCTGATGATACTCGGATCGGAGATCGATCTTAGAGAAGACCTGTGTTCCTTGAAGTTGGTCAAACAGATCATCAATATGAGGTAGCGAGTACTTGTTCTTGGTCGTCAATTTATTTATTTCCCGATAGTCGATACACATCCTCATCGACCCATCTTTATTTTTCACGAACAACATTGGTACTCCCCAGGGTGACACACTGGGTCTGATGAATCTTTTATCTAGTAACTCTTGTAACTGTTCCTTCAACTTTTTCAATTCTACTGGAGTCATTCTGTAGGGAGCGTTAGAGATTGGTGTCGTCCCTGGGAATAAGTCAATGACAAACTCCACTTCACGATTGGGAGGCAACCCGGGTAAGTCCTCTGAAAAAACATCTGAGAACTCCCTTACTATTGGAATATCCTCCAGCTCTAGTTCTTTCATTGGTGCTTCTTTCACACATGCTAGGTACCCCTGACATCCCTCCAGGAGTAACCTCTTTTCCTGAATAGCGCACGCACGAACCGAGAAACTTATACTCCTGCTCCCAAGAGGTCTGAACACTACTTCTTTCTTGTGACAGTTTTTACTAGCATAATTGGAGGCTATCTAGTCCACTACCAAAATGAAATCGAATCCATGCATGTCAAACACTATTAAGCTAGCAGGTAGTATTCTTCCCTAAATACTCACTGGATAATTTCTAATCACCTTTCTACATACCACTACTGTGCTTGTCGATGTGATTACAGATAATTTGGTGTCTAATAACTAAGTTTCTACCCCACACAATTTGATATACCCCAGAGATATGAAAGAGTGTGTTGCTCCGGAATCAATTAACACAATAGCTTTATTTGAAAACAATCAGATATTACCTATCACCACGTATCTCGCATTTTCTGCATCTCCTGGAGTGAGAGAATAAACTCGCGCCTAGGTGGTGTTCCTCTGGTAGTTGCCTCGGGGTGTCTACCTCCCCGGTATTGATTAGGTGGGGGTCCATTGTTCGATGGCCCATGACAATCTCATGCAATGTGACCGGGTCTACCGCACCGAAAACAGGTACGTGATCCACTCCGACATTCCCTTGGATGCCTTTTATTACATCTAGGACAAGTAGGGTATGATGGGCTACCCTAAAATGCCTGATTTCCCATCTCCTGTACCTGGGCTCTACTATTACCATGCCTCCTCCCTAGACCCTGACTCGCACCTACACAAAAACTAGAAGCCATGGGCCTCTTTATTTGATTCAGAATCTCCGCACTTCTCTACAGAATTTTCTCTACTACAATGGCTTTATTCACCAATTTCGAGAAGTCCTGCACCTAAAATGTCACTAGCTGCTCGTAAATCCCTTGTCCCAAGCCCTTATCGAACCTCCACACCTTCTTGGACTCATCTGAAACTATATATGGGGTGAAGTGAGACAACTCAATGAACTTGGTTGCATACCGCTGAACAGTCTGGTGCCCTTGGGTCAAGTTCGTAAACTCCTCCGCCCTAGCATCTCTGGTGGAGGCACGGAAGTAACGATCAAATAAAATTTCTTTGAAATAGTTTCATGCCAAAGTTGCGGGTGCTGGTCTTTGTTCCTCTAGAAGCTTCACAGCTATCCACCAACGCTTGGCCTCTCCTGTCATTTTAAATATGGCGTAAAGGATCTTATGCTCATTAGTGCTATGCAGTATTGTCAATGTCTCCTCGATCTCCTAAACCCAATTCTTTGTTATGATTGGGGTTGGCTCCTTTCACAAAGGTTGGAGGATTCATGCGGGTAAACTGTTCAATGGTACAACCCAGGTCAGTGGTGGGACAGTTTTGCCCCCTAGAACTCTGCATGATTTCGGCCATGAACTGCTGCGCAAAACCACAAAGCACTAATGCAAAATCAATGTTGTTCCTGTTGGCAACCCCCTCGTTGCTACTTCCTCCGACACTCACATTGTTATCCTTTGGATCCATCCTGAAGATAGGACAAAAATGAATTTAGAATTTCAATATCTTAACGTGACTGGTACAATTATTTAACTAAAACCACTTTAAGTCCAAGTTCTCAATCTTAAAGTTCATTCACACTGTTCAGACACAAAACCGTTGATGGTTTCATTGAGACCTCTGAAATCGTCAACAGAAAACCTAAGATCTTGAGAGCCTATTTTGATGAAAATCGTCGACGATTTGTGAACAACACAGAAAATTGTCGATGATTTGGCCCCATAAAAGTCCACTAATCCCTTTTCTTGTATACGTTTAGTCATTTCAGAGTACCGGCCTCTAACCACAACAGAAATTATGACATATACAACCAACTTAACATTCCAATTCTAATTCTTCAAGTTCCAGTCTCACCCACCCAAAAACAAAAATCGTCAATGGATTTACCATGGCTTTTCTGAAACCATCATTCCAGGAAAAACATAGAAGACCGTCAAGAGATTTCTACTTCCATGCTACGAGACAAAACTCAAAATAACCTACCAATATCCTAATCTACTCATTCTTATCCTCATCCTTTCTCAAACCTATACTCTAGTAAGATCATCTGTCAAAGTCTACAAGACTTATCAATTTGGTGCTCTGATACCACAACTGTAGCGCCCAGAACTCAGTGGGACTCAGAGTGCTATTTCCTATACATATATCTAAATATCTCTGATACCATAATTATAATGACTTGAACCCAAACAGGTGGGGTCCTGGGTGTCCCTATCCATAAACTAAATTTAAACATGCAACAGAAAATAAATAAACCTTAACCATATTACCAGAGTTCTAAACCATCCTAGTGACACATATGTATTTCCATGTTATATATTACATCCCAAAATAAACAAAAACATGATAACTAGTGTCTCACAACACTTATGATAACTACAAATTCTAATCCCAGCCCCGTAGCACGCTAGGCTCGATTCCTTGTAGGACCTGAAATATGAGATGGATATTAGGGTGAGACACTTCTCATTAATACGGATTAGATTATCATCAGTGTGTGGCTAACATGAGTTTTAGTGTGATCATAAAACATTCATATATTTAACTGTAGGTGAAATGGCATTTGACAACAGTACTCACACCTATATAATTGTAAGTACATACATTTTCCTTGATAACATATTATTGGCTCATTATAGCCCTTTTTTTTTTTTTTTTAATAAATAACATATATGGATAGAGAACCTTCCTTATTGGGTCATCATATAACATCATGAATAACCCCCATGATTGGGTTGTGCGGTCTGAAGACTGGACCTATCAATCTAGCCGACCGACCACTACTAGGTGAACATAACATGCTCTAAAGTATGATTTGCCTACCGCAGCCTGATCCGAACTCCAGGGGCGGTCCACAACTCTTCGCATGCCAAATCGACTATCTATGGCCTACACGTCCACTACCGTGTGGCTACCCTAATACTTCCACTAAGTGCGCTACTGAGCTTCCATAAGATCTAGTCCCTCGGGGTTTATAAACCATATATATAATTTACATAGTAAAAACAGTTACATGAACTCATTTTCAAAAATCCGTATAAAACCTGTCATGTTCACAATTCCATATAAAATTTGTCATATTGTATCTCGGCATAAAGTCGTCATATCATAACTCGGCATACAATAGTCATATCATAACTCGGCATACAACCGTCATATCATAACTCAACATACATCTTTTATATCATAACTCGGTATAGAAACCGTCCTTTCATTATTCTGTATAGAAACTGGTCATTTCATAAAAAAAGCCATCTAGTTTAAGTATGCAATAACTATAAACATACTCATGCTAGATGATTTGAGTGATATATCATAATATAATAAACTGCTCGAGGAAAGTATATTTTACTGAAAATAAATGTAGGATCATCTCTAGGGTTTAATTTAACTCAAAATATATGATTTATAGGAAAAAGGAGATGATTACCCTACTCACTTTAGTTTCCCCAAATACGTGTATAATACCAAAACCCTCATTTTCATGCGCCCGATTCAACCTGAAAATCATACATAGTATCTTGTATCCGTATTCTTCAGTTTAATCAGTTCAAATTTCAAAAATAACTGACATAATCTAATCCTTTTACCTGTTCCAGAAAAAATTCCTATAACTTTGGAGAACAAAACCCTAGCTTCTCAACTAGCCGAGGAGCGAGGACCGATTAGCCGGGAGGAGAGAGAGACAATTAGAGAGCGAGAGAGGACTCCGGGTGAGCTTAGGAGAGAGAGAGACATGTGAGAGGGTGAGAAGAGAGAGAGACTCCAAAACCCTAATGAGAGAAAGAGAGAAATATGAGAGTTTATGAAAAATTAAGTTTACTTCTCATTTAAGTAAGCTCAACCCGAGGGAAACCGTCGACGATTTTCCTGAAATCGTCGACGTTTTGATCACTTACCAAACTAATTTCCGTATTCTTATATAAAAACTTTCAGTTGTTGAAATCGTCGACGATTTTCCTGATATTTCTGAAACCGTCGATGGTTCAGTCTTACCAAACCGTTGCCCTGCTAAAATCGTCAACGGTTTTTTATGAGGTTCCTCAAACTGTCGACAGTTTGGTCCTGTCCCAAACTGTTTCCTTTCTTTTCTTTTTCTTTCTCTTTTTTCTTTTCTTTTTCTTGTTTCAGGTTCTTACAATTGTATTTGGTCACAAGCACTCCATTCATTAGTGAGTATTAGTGGTAACCTAGATGCACCTATATTTGTGCACATTTTTTTTTTTTATGAACTAATAGTCGTATCGATCTATTAACTATTATTAAAATATTTTTTTTATTGTATATGCATATTTGCATATCTCTATAAATATATAAATGTATATGCACACGTACACACGAATAAATATGCTTGAGTAAAAGAACACACATATTATTTAGAGCTAAAGCATATTAATTGTGTTCATGAATGCGGAACATGTCATTGGATAAGGAGATTCTGAAACTGCGGAGGCTTGGTTCAATCAAGCCGCTGAGTATTGGAACAAGCTATTGCGCTTACTCCGTATAGTTATATTAAGGCGCATAATTGATTGATGATTACAAGACGTTTCGAATAAACGAACTCTGTTTATTTATTATTTAGTATAGAAATGAAATTTTAATTGTTGGCATTCAATTATCTATTTAATAAATAATATATATTTATTAATATCACTTAGACTTGTGTATATTATGCATATTTTCTTTCCAAAGTATCCAATTTTAAACATTATATTGCACGGTCGAAAATTTGATTTTTTAATTACAATATAAAATTTTTCATTACACGTGAGAGACTCATCTTTATTAACTTTTGATTAGAAAAGAATTACAAAATCCATAACATAGGCATAAAAAATTTTCAAGACTTAAATTAATCTCCCTCCTCAAATTTAGTCCTTTTTTTTTTTTTTTAATAGCACGACAAGTAATTTTCTCAAATTAAAATAATTTCCTTTTAACGACACCTCTTCAAAGTCACTACAATTTTTGTAACTTCTATAAATAGCTAATAAGCTTGTATTTTTCTTAATCTAAGTTCACAAGAAACTTCAAAAGTAATTTAGGAATTAGATCAATCATTTGAATATTAATATTTTATTATTAATTGTCCGTAACTACGCAACTTTTGACATACTATTAAATTTTGTGCACTTTTTGCGATTATAAATAATATATTCAAATTTAAATATTTATTTAAAATTTTATATAATCTCGTGAATTAAAGGTCTTAGCTCCCTGCTACAACACAATTTTAAAAAAAAAAAAAAAATCAAAAATATCGTTAGTCATGAAATTTAGGCTTTATCAAACCCTAAGCCTCTGAAAAAAAAATAAAAGAAAAATAATTATGTATTTTTTTTTGAATGATAAATGCCTAAATATTTGTTTATTATTTTTTTATTGAACAAATTTCATAAAGTCGATTTTAAAACTCTTAATTGAAAATAATATAGTTAAAATATCTCTCACTGTGTAGTCTACACTAGTAAGACTATTTTGTGTAGCCATAATTAATAATGGAACGCATTACTAATTTGGGCACTTCTGGTTTTTGATAAATTCAGACAGGTTTGGCCTTTCAGAAACTGTGGCAGCTGCATGGAGGGCCCCATGGATCAAAAGTGGAAGGTCCGAGTGGCTTAACTCTGAGTCAAATTACACAATTAGCCTGGTAAACTTAATCATTAATCACGAATTAATTATTAATTAACATTGATTATTGATAGTTTATTAAATGAATTAATACGGAAACAAGAACAAAGTAGAGTAGAACTTGAGGAAGAGCATTTCTTGGGGAAACATCCGAAGATAAAGACGGCTCTTTTTGCTCTGCTCTGCTCTGCTTCGCATTGCATTGCATTGCTTTGCTTTGCTTGTGAACTTAGTTTTGTTCTATCATAATTAAAATTTTCCATTAAACGACGGAAATTTCGTGAATAAATCACATCGAAATTTATCTTTGATCTTTCTGTCTCGTTTTGGTCCGATCTGAAAAGCTTGGGAGAACAGAGACGCCCCAAAAGTTGGTTCGCTTTCTCAGAGCGCTGCGCAGAAGACTCTCATCTTCGCTTCTTCACCAGTCATGAGAGATGGCTTAGTCTGCATTTTCATTTCTTTTTTTCTCTGATCAGGTTATCTTCCTCCCTCTTTTCTTTCTGTACGTCTTAAGTTCTTTCTTTTCTTGCTTCTTTTCTTTGTGGGTTTCTCTGGGATCTTGTTGATGGCGGCTTTGGATTGAGAAAGCAGCGTAATTTTCGTGAAAACTTCTGGGTCTTATGTTCATACTTGTTGTACTGAGTTGTCACGTTTGAAAAGGGTTCATTTGTGTGGTTTGGAGATTGTAGATTTTCGTCATTATTGTTAATTTTTTGTTTGATTGAGAATTGGCGTTCATATCTTGATTTTGGGTCAGCAAAAAATGTCATTCTCCAAAATCTTTCTGGTTTCCTTTGGTAAATTTTTCTCAATGGTCTCCATTGTGGGTATCTTCAGAATCTTTGAATTACATTTTGGTACAATTTGGAAAGTAGGTCTTTAAAATTTATGACTTTAATGCTTGCTTAGCAGTGTTCATTCATCTACACGTTTTCTTTATCATTTATTCTTTTGAAAAGATAGTAGGTTGAATAGTCTCAATTGGGTTGTGGTGTGACAGTCCTGGTGCCAAATTTCTTGATGGAGTCGGTCGTTGATGGAGTTAAGTCTTTATCAAAGCCACACAATTCACCGGCTTCTCCAATAGGATGCAAGCCTTCTTCCACCTCAGGGACCCCTCGCCCCTCTCGGCCTCCATCTCCCAAGCCATCTAAAACTGAAGTAGCTTCTTCTGCTTCCAGTACAACTCCTTTCGCTAACAGCCTGAGGACTATTCGTTCTCCGGCAGGATCTGGAGTTGATCGAAAACAATCCCCCAGAACAGCATATGATCATGTACAACATGAAGAACCACCCTGTTCAGCAAAACAATCTTCCAGAGCAAATAAGGACAAATTAGAAGTTGTGGGTCCAAATGATGTTCTTGATAAAACAGTGGAAATTTCTTGCCACAAGACAGTTCTAACAATGGATAGAAAGTCTCACCTCAAGCATCCACCTGATGATTATGAGAGTAGTAGTTCAAGTGGCTTGGTGGAATCGGAAGATTTGCTTTTAGAGCCGTACAAAGTAGGTGTTGGGCAATTGAATAACCAGTTAACATGTCAATCCGCAGTCGGATTTTGTCCAAGTCCTCAAAACAGTCTCTACTCTGCCACACATTACACAGAAGCCAAACAAAGTTTCACCAATACCGAAGTTAGTGAATGTGCTAGCAGTATTGAGAAGTCTGGTGGAAGTGCCAAAGTCAGCAACTCTTGTGATTTTGTTGAGAGCAGGAAGACAAGTATCTATAGAGGCAGCACCGGAAGCGACATTAGCGATGAGAGCAGCTCCAGTAGTTTTAGCAGTGCCTTGTACAAGCCCCACAAAGCAAATGACATAAGATGGGAAGCAATTCAAGTTGTCAGATCTCGGCACGGGGAGTTGGGGTTGAACCACTTCAGGCAGCTGAGGAAATTGGGATGTGGAGATATAGGCAATGTGTACCTGTCTGAGTTAATTGGCACGAAAACTTATTTTGCTATGAAGGTTATGAACAAAGCTGCTCTAGCAAGTCGGAAGAAGCTTCTGAGGGCTCAGACCGAAAGAGAAATTCTGCAGTCTCTGGATCATCCGTTTCTGCCCACTTTGTATACACACTTCGAGACAGAGAAGATCTCTTGCTTGGTGATGGAGTTCTGTCCTGGTGGAGATTTGCATAATCTCAGGCAACGACAACCTGGGAAAGTTTTCCCAGAGCATGCTGCGAGGTTAGCAACTCTTTCACCCCGTCCTCCTTTGTCCTGATTCTGAAGGCAAAAAATTGAAAAATAAATTAAATACTGGTGTTGATATTTGGGGGACACCAACAACTGTTGATGTAGCTATTAGCTGAAAGAATTTGCTGTTCTCTGTCTGAGAGGTTTGTGGTAGTCTCGTGGACTTTCCTTTGGACTAGATATGTGCATTTGTGGTGTAGTAATTTATGAATAAAAGCCTCAGAGAATTAGAGAAACAATAAAGTAGCAACTGAACCAGTATGATGTTCTGTTATTTGCTCAGTTTTATTCTTTGTGTTAAGTGAGTCATTAAATATTAAGGTCTTGCACTACCTTCGTGACATTTTCATATCCATTTTTATATAGATCCATAAAATATTCCAGCCCCACAAATGCAGATTTTTTTTGGTTTGATATATTAAGAATTCCTTTCACATTGACATACACCTGTAACTTTTGCTTCAATAGATCCTGTGATCTCATGACTCCTTTGAAACAATTATCCTTATTGACAGCGATCAATAGCATTAATAAATTTCATGTTATCTAGCTTGCATTGTCTGATATTTTTCTGAGTCTTTCTTCTCCATTGAAGTTCTTTCATATCTACACTTCTTCCATCTATTTCATTTACTTTCTCTCCTTTATGGTATCACACATGGAGCAGCTTTCCAGAAGGTGTGGGCATTTGCTGGCTTTTCTCTTCATTTTTATGTATCTGTAGCAAAATATGGTAGATATCATCCATATAGTCATACATACATTCAATGCGAAAAGAAAAAAGAACTCCAGTATCGTATACCATATGATACTGCTACGGTATTCATGAACCCCGTTGAGGTATTGTCTGCCTAGCCCTTGCCTATTGTGCCTCACAAGTTTTGCCCCATAAAAGGCACCCTATTGAAGACTAAATCGTCCTAATATGGCCAAGATCTCGATCTCCCCAGAAAATACCGTGTGTGAGATTGTGACAGGTTCCCTAGTCTGACTTGGCACCCTTGCCAGAGTGGCCCACACCTCTGTGTAGGATCCACTCACACGAGAGTACTCCTTAGAATGCCTTTGATACCAAATGTAATACTCTTAACTTTCTTTGGTGACGTATTGTCCACTTTGGCCCATTAGATAAATGGTTAATGGATCTTTTAGAGGACAGCTTGGATTTAGGAAAACTTGAAAAAATGGTTATTTATTTAGTGCCTTTGTATATAAACATCGGTTTTGGATTGTAATTTGGTAGATATTGCTTTATAGATGAGGCTGATTCTGTAATTCTACATCACAACCACAAGGCCAATAATTAAACACCAAATGCATATATATATAAATATACTTGGAGTTGATGAAAGGTGGCACTAGAAAGTAAATATGTGGTCGCATTTATGCTCATGTTTTATGTAAAGAGCCACAGCCAAATTAGAGTTTGGATGCATCACCCAGTAAATTTTGATATGCGAGAGAATATTCAGGTTCGAAAGGCAGCAGTAGCTATAATTCATCCCGCTAACCTTCACTTTAATTGTGCAGGTTTTATGTGGCTGAAGTTCTCCTTGCTTTGGAGTATTTACACATGCTAGGGATTATTTACAGAGACCTTAAACCGGAGAATGTTTTAGTGAGGGAAGATGGGCATATCATGCTTTCGGATTTTGACCTCTCCCTAAGGTGTGCTGTCTGTCCAACTCTTGTTAAATCATCGAATTCAAGCCTGCAATCAAAGAATTCAGGATACTGTGTTCAGCCTGCCTGCATTGAGCCAAATTGTGTAATCCAGTCAGCTTGCATCCAGCCTGCATGCTTTTCACCACGGTTTTTTTCAAGCAAGTCGAAGAAGGAAAAGAAAGCCAAACCAAAGTATGAAATATATAATCAAGTGAGCCCCCTCCCAGAGCTCATTGCCGAGCCAACGAGTGCTCGATCCATGTCCTTTGTGGGTACCCATGAGTACTTGGCACCCGAAATCATTAAGGGTGAGGGTCATGGAAGTGCTGTAGATTGGTGGACATTTGGGATCTTTCTCTATGAACTTTTATTTGGGAAAACTCCTTTCTGGGGAGCAGGGAACCGGGCTACTCTGTTTAATGTGGTGGGGCAGCCCCTTAGATTTCCAGATTCACCTACAGTCAGCTTTGCTGCGAGGGACTTGATCAGAGGTTTACTCGTCAAAGAACCACAGCATCGTCTTGCATATCGCCGCGGTGCCACTGAAGTTAAACAGCATCCCTTTTTCCAGAGTGTGAATTGGGCTCTTATTCGGTGTACAAATCCACCGGAGGTTCCAAGACCAGTCACGATGGATATTCCTGTAGTAACTGATGCACCAAATGCACCAACAACTGGGAAGTTGCCTGGTGTTGATTTGAAGCCGTCAGGTAATTATTTCGAGATGGATTTCTTTTGATCTTTGTAATTTTCATTTCATTTCAGCAAACCAGTTCTTTTCGCCTAATCTGTATTGTGCTTCTATGGTTTCTTCATAATTCAAAGGGGATACAAATGTGTATATCCTTTGTTAAGTGCGTGCAACTTCTGTTGTCTGGGCATGATAAGAAGTGCCAGGTATATGCAAACTGCCATTAAATGAAAATGAAGTTGCTGATCTTTCTGTTCTATCACACCTTTGGGCTTCTCAAATAATGTTGAAAGAAAATTTTGATGATAGTATTATCCTTATTTGGGAGGGGCAGTGACATGATATGTGGAGTATCCCTGATACTTGGTTTTTTGAAAAAAATTGTAAAGAAGTGATATGTTGAAAATTTTTAAAAAATAAAAAAGGAAGGTACAAGTGTTTGTCTTAAAATTTTTTAAAAAGAAGTTAGAAAAAAAAAAAAAGTTTAAGACACCATATTGTTTATCGTTCATAATAACAAACAACAAAACCAAACCTTAAGTCTCATGAGGCGGAGTCGACTATACAAATTTTTTCACCAATTTATGGGATCATGAAAACATAGTACTTTACAATTATAATTATTGTGTTTATGCACTTTTATGATTTGTTTTGTTTTTGTATCTGGGTTGGGTTGTACTCGTTAGACGGAAAATATTATTCTCTATGGCTATATATCTTTTGGATATTTTTCATCAAGAGATGTCTGATCTAGTGATCCAAGTAGCACTTTTTTAAAATCTATGGTTGTGATTGGTAGTATGGATTTTGAGGTTTGAATTTTGAATACAGATTTAGAAGAAACTTGATATAATTTTTTTTTAATTAACATGGAAACTCCAATCATCGACGAGCCCTTTTGGATCCTCGTGATGCGACACCAAACCCATTGGTACTTCTAGTAATTCGCTAGATAATTCACAAGTGGAGAATCAAACTTATGACGTTGAGGTCACCACAAAGTCCCAAGTTCTCCCTTACCACTTGAGCTGCCCGGCTAGACAACTTAACATATTGTATTTTGTTTAGATTCATACAAATCTCAATGCAAATTTCATGCTAGCAAATGCAGTCTAATTTATTAGGAACATGCCCTTGGAAGCCAGTGGAGTATTATTTGCTTAGTTTATTTATTTATTTTAAAAAGGCATGTCAAACCTTTTTCTTTCTCTCTTTTCTTTTCTTTTCTTTTCTTTTCTTCTTTTCTCTTTCATTATTAAGTTAGTGATTGTTATTGTTTTTAATTGAAAAAAAATTAGATTTT
Organism: Malania oleifera; assembly: GCF_029873635.1. NCBI lineage: Eukaryota > Viridiplantae > Streptophyta > Magnoliopsida > Santalales > Ximeniaceae > Malania > Malania oleifera. The sequence continues at coordinate 52,121,942 of NC_080427.1, read as the reverse complement.
GAAGGTCATTTAAATTGCTTTAATATTATTGTGTTTCAAATATTTATTTGATTTCTCAAGTTAATTTAGAAGTGAATTTTTTTTTCCATGTTATTTAATTATTTTAGTGAAATCTGGTGAGTCTATATAAGGCTTATGTTTGTTAGCTGTTTAAAGCTAAACAGCTCATTGCACTCAGGCTTTGATGTCTGATGAGAGATATTTTTTGCTGTACTCCTAAAAGGTCGAATTAACAATTTAGAGAGGCCCATGAAAAGTATTATTGGGCCTCTTTCCGTGGGCCTCCATTTTATTGGGAGCCCACCAAAGTATTGGGCCACAACAGGTCTGGTGAAGCCCATATCTATAATTGATTTTGATTTGGTAGATAAAATACAATGTGTCAAGAAGAGATGTGTCAAAGGTTTTTCAGAGGTGTTATTTCGCTCATAATTGTTGAGGGTCTATTCGGATTAAGAATTTTGCTTAGCAAAAGAAAATGAAAATAAAGGGGAGATTCATTTTTCCTTATATTTTCCTTCTCAGGATCAGTTTGGAGTAAGGATTTTGCTTGGGAAATGGAAAAGAAAATAAGAAAGAAATTTATTTTTCAATATATTTTCTCTCAATATCAAATACCATTTAAAATAAAAAATTATTCTAATATGATTTAAAATAAAGAAAAACCTAATGTTAAGGATGTATAAAATTAAAATATTGTTCATATTTTTTATTTTCTTTTTCATTTTTTTTAACAACCAAATGTAAAAAAAAAAAAGTGAAATGCTTTCTATTTTCTATTCCTTTTCCTCCTGCGCAGTTGGAGCTCCACCCATATTCTTGCTTTGAGGATGCGTTTAAAAAAAATTTCAACTATATACACATCCAAATAAGAACTGTACAAGTCTAACGCAATTAGGATATCTACATTATCTTTTATTGGGACATCGATATATAAAAAATTTCCACCACCCTCTTGTTGTAGATATCTCGATGTCAATTCTAACGTATACTCATTTTGATCAATATTTAATCCTTCATATATTTTTCGTTTAAAACGTTCTAACTTTATCCTCCTAACTCGATTTGCCTTTATTGGCCTTGTGCTATACTCAATCCTAATCTCACCATCAACGTATAATAAGACCGTAACTTTGTTAGTTAATGAACTTCACGCCATTCTAAATTTTCAAAGTAAGAGTTTATCTGCAACATTAAAAAAAAAAAAAAAAATTACATCACATTAATCAATATTTTGAGCAAGTCACGATAATATGGAACAAATCTTTTTTCATATACATAAATAATTATCTCAAATATTTATATTAATACCTCAATATCAAACAAAATTAATGTACAAAAAAAGTAAAAACTTAAAATTAGTTTAACCGTCGCTGACAACGTCATTATTGACCCTTGAAAGAGAGAAACTCTAAGATTAAATCTTCAACAAATTTAGGGTGGTGAGAGAGATTGGAGGAGAAATGAAGAATAATGAAATGAAAGAACGAGAAAGATTGAGTGGGAAGTGGGAGATGAAAGGAGAATAAATAGAAGAGACTAGGTGGGGGAAGATGGGGCGCGCGAGTAGCTAAACGGGATGGAGTAAGCAAACACGAGTTACATGCATGGTTTGGGAAGTGTATGCAAAAATCGACTTTTGAAAAGTCAGTTTTGGCTAGAATTAACTATGTATGTGCGGGGAGTTAGTAAGGAACAAACATATGGGGTGCAGCCACGTGTCGCACGTCAGGAGCAAATCGGTTCTCTCACTTTTCAAATATTTTTTTTTTTTCACCTACTTTTTCGTGTCCGGTTAAATAACTCCATTCGAAGGCACTCTCTTACGCTTTCAAAAGCAAACGGGCCTTTCATGCGTTGCGTACACGTAACATCATGCGCGTGCCCATAAGTTTGGAGCTTGGTCCAACGAGCGAGTGGGCGTTGATTTGTTGACGGCCAATCACGTGCGTGTATCTGGCCACCTTACTAAACGCTCAATGGTCAGATCCATGCCCAAATAATTTTTCAATACTCGCTCTGACAGAAGAAAACCTGTCCTTTACGCGCACGTCCAATCCCATCTTGAGTCCACGCGCCATCCGCCCCACACTATTCTGAGAAATATTTCCAATTCCAACCTTAAATATGAATTTATGTAACTCTTACAATAAATTTGAGTATAATTCTGTATTTCCAAATTAGCCTAACCAAAGATTTTACATAAAAAGAGAAAGAGAAAAAAATAAAGAAAAAAGTCATTTTACCTTATATTTTTCTTCTTTATTAGATATTATCAAAAATAAAATTTTATTAAAATATAACTAAAAATTATGAAAAATTAAATATTAGTAATATGTAAAATCAAAATTTTATTTATAAATTTGATATAGTTTTTATTTTCTTTCTTATTTTTCTTGATAACTAACATGAAAATGAAGATTCTTTTATATTTTTTTTTCCTTTCTTTAATATTTTTCGAGTTTCAAACGAAACTCATCAATATTTGAAAATTTCACCCGAAATATGAATTTAATGTAACTTCTAAAAAAATGAGTATAATTTTGTATTGTGTTTATTAAAATTAATTTTTTTTTTTGTAATTTATGCACTTTGTGTTTGATTCTATTTTGGAAAATTTAATTAACTTTATATATAAAATATCCTTAATAAAAAATTATAATTTATTTTTAATTTTTGAGTTATTGAGATGTTATGTGACAATTTATCATTGGAAGGTTGAGGGGAAATTATTACATGATAAGTTAAATAATTGAAAGTGACTAAGATGTTGAATGTTTTTTTTTTTCATAGTAATAATGATATTTATTAATTACTTAAATATTTAACACAAGATACTTTTTTATTAATTAGTGTAGATCTATATAAATTCAAAATCTAGATTCAAATTTTGAGTTCTAAAATACATTGTATACCGACAACTGACCCCTTAATTTTTTTTAATTTTTAAAAATAATTATAAAAAATAAAATGTTTAGATTAAAAAAATAATTATAAAAATATCTTAAATATTTTATAAAATTAGCCAAGACCACACACTATATGCGTACTCCATGACTCTCTATTTTTTATAAATTTTTAAAAAATTGTAAAGAAAATAACAAAAAATTACATAATATAAGGGCATTTTGGAATATTTGTAGATAGTTATAGGAGTATTTTGGGATAATTATGAGTAGTTATAGGGATAAATTTGACATAATCATAAGAGTTTTTCTTTTTTTAATAAATGTGAGTAATTAAAGGAGTATTTTGAAATAATTATTGGTAATTATAAGGGACATTTTTGAAAGAAAATACTGAAGGAAGAATCCAATTATAGTATTAGAGATTAGAGATGTGTCTAAATTTAGAAAATCTTCATTTTACAATTAGGATAAGTTTGGATGAAGGATTTTACTTGAAAAAAAGAAAGGAGAGGAAATTAAGAAAGAAATTCACCTTTCTATATCAAATATTATTTAAAATAAAAAATTATTCTATTGTGATTAAAAATTAAAAAAAACTAAATGTTGTGGATGTGTAAGATTAAATTTTGGTCATTAATTTGATATATTTTTAATTTTTTTTCTCATTTTTCTTATTGATCAAACATAAAAAAGATAATCTTTTCTATTTTAGTAAAAAATATTTTTCAATTTTCAATCATGTCATTAGATTATTAGAAATTACAAATACACCAGGTACATTTTCTTTTTCCCTGTATCCTTGTATTAAATTATAATTCAAACATGGTACAAATCAATTATGTTAGTTAGTTATGTTAGTTAGCTATCAATGTATGTGTATAAATAGAGGTCTGACTTATGTAAAAAAAGGTAAGAAAAACAATACAGGTTTTGATCATTTTTTTTCCTTTCCAAGACTCTGTTTTTTTTTTTTTTTTTCTCTTTACTTTCTTACAATACACTTTTTTTTCTATTATGATATGGTACCATACAATAAACTCTAATATGAATTCGACTTCCGTTTCCTCTTCTCATTTTTTGCTTGAGGATTTTTCCAACCCTTATTTTCTTCATCATGGAGAAAGCTCTAGTTTGATCTTGGATCTTTGAACGGCAAGAACTACTATACATGGAGCAAATCAATGTTGACAACTCTTAATGCCAAGAACAAGACGAGTTTCATGGATGGAATATTTTCTATTGTAATATGTGGCTCATATGATTGAGTGGAAGACATGTACAAAGAGAAAACATGAAGAAAATGGGAATGCTGACTTGTACAAGGAAACTGTTGACGGTTTCCTTGTAACCATCGACGGTTTGTCCAGTTCAATGAAATAGTCGACATTTTCTGTACTTGTTACTTCGACTGTTTGCTCTCGGTATTTAACCATCGATGGTATCTTAGCAAACCGTCAACAGTTTGACTCAGGAACTCAGCGTTTATTTTCAAATTTTGAATTGGGACGTTGGAGATGTTGGGTTTTGGAGGGAAATCCTCTTAGAAACTTATGAGTATATGTTGTACTATGTAACAATGGTTCTTTGGGACACAAGATAGTGAATATCACATTACTGATTGCTCATGTGGATGTAAGCATTGTCGAACCATGTAATTCTTTGTTTCATTGTTATTGCTTTTATTATAGTCTACGTGTTTGTTGTTTTGTATATTTCACCGTTGAATACTGCGTTGTAGGATCAATTTATTCCACTGTGCATTCGATTTCCACAACAAATTGGTATCAGAGCATTATTGTAATTGTTAGCCTAAGTGGCTACATGATCCTAATTGTCGTATTTTGATTATAACAACCCATTAGTGGTTCTAAGTTAAACTAATATTTGCATACTAAGATGTGCATGTATAAGTGGCGAAATCACACAGATACGAGTTTTTGTGCAAAGATCAAGCGAACATTATCATAGACAAAGATCGAGTGGTCAATTCAAGAAGAAAAGATCAAAGTGGACAATCACTCAAAAGGACTCAAGCACAACCATCAAAGCAAATGTAAAGTTGTTGACTTGTTAAATCCTATCTCATTTTAATAATGACAAATCACAACATCTCATTTGTGCGTTAAGTGAATGAATATGTTTAAGTTTCAGAAAGCACAAATGATCGATACAAAATGGAAACCATGAAGCACTCAAACTAGCACATCATTTGGCACATTCCATGGTAAAATGAAGAGCAAAGCTTGAAGATGTGTATTTTTCACTTGTAATGCTTTTAGGTGTCAATTGTAAATGTATATCTCATTGCTTTGATATGAGGCTCACTTATGACCTTAGGATCTCAAGTTTTCATAGAAACACTTTTTATTAAAAGTGATAAACTAATTCAAAAGGTTTGAAATGGGTTTGAACTTGAATTAAAAAGGCTGAAAATCTCAAATTTATAAAGGGTTCAGTCGACCGAATGCATAGCCTAGTCGACTGAAGTTCTTCATTTTATGATCCGATTGACCAGATCATTGGCCAATCAACTGAACATCGTGAAAATGGAAAATTGCCTTTGGTTTAGTCAACCGAACCTCCATTTGGTCAATCGGAACTCTTGGGCATAGCCAAGAATGGCCAGAAAATGGCTATAATTTTTGAAATAAAATATTATTTTAAAGCCTCAATGGTCACATAATGACCATATTTGAGTTTTGCCTATAAATAATAAGTTTAAACACTTGGAGAATATCTTTGGTCATCTCCAGAGCATCCTTGAATATCTTTTGATTCTTGAGCATTATTGAAACACATTTTTACATCATTTTCAAGTTCTCCCACTCTTGTTTTTAAAAACACATTTGGAAAAATCTTTTGAATTACTTTGAATATCCTTGAATCTTTGAGCAACTCATATTCATCTTTTATATCATTTTCAAGTTCTCCTACTCTAGTCTTTGAAAACACATTTTAGAACATCGCCGTACTTTATTGAGCTTCAACTTCAAATCATTGAGAATGTATTAGATTGATTTGTATTTGTATTTATCAACTCTTAAAGGAGCATCCATTGTACAAAAGCCTTATTTCTATTCATTACTTTACAATTCAGATTTTGAACCATGTCAAGTGAGGGTATATTGCTTGGAGAGGTATCTATGCCTACAAGGAGGGATTATGGGTATCTCCGCCGGAGTGAAGGAGGGATTGTAATGGGTATTTCTGCCCGAGTGAAGGAGGGATTGTAGTGCCAACTCCACCCTAGTTTAAAGGAGCAAGATAGTGGAAATCCTCAAGTGGTTGTCTTGAGACAAGGACATAGGCGGGAATAGCAAAACCTTGTAAATCGTGGTGTCGTTATCTCTATCCCTACACTCTTTAAATTTTCGCAACTGCATGTTTATATTTATATTTTTGTGATTATTGTACATGCTTTAAATTTAATTTTGATATTGATTGGGAATTGACTAAATAGTTGTTAAATTTTTAAATACCCAAATTACCCCCCTCTTGGGATAACACCAATCCTCACAAAAGTCATATGTATAATGGAGAATGTTTCAGGTAGTGTTCATTGTAACTCTTGCAGTTTTGATTTGAGCAAGTTTATTTAGCAAGAGTTGAGCAAATTACATGTGTATACTAATTCGTAAGAGCACATAGGATATCACATACCGAGTCATAAGTTCAGTACTCATGAGTTTTCAAAGTCAAAATAAGAGTTTTATAAAAGCATCCTTTACACAAATGTATTTTATATGGGACAAGTTCTAAATCATATTAGTGTTATAATGTTTTAAAGACTTGGTCTTGGTTGGGTTTAAAACCTCATTTATGTACCACTCAAATTCTTCTCTCAAATTTCCTGAACACCCTTCAGTATTTGAAGCATAATTTTTGCTAGAGGACTCAAAAAAGGGCGATCTTGGTATCTATGGAAAGCCAAGAAAAAATTCTACAAATTTCATGTTGAAGACTTTCCCAAATGATAAGGTTTCAATAGTCAACAATTAGGGTCAAATAGTCGATTCTTTGGGGTAAATAGTCAACTATACCCCAATTGACGGTTTGTGTCGGGATTCCAGCCCCAATGACTATAAACGACTAGTTTTCAAAGTAAACAATTAACGTATTAGTCCAACGACCATAAAATGGCTAGTAACCCAATTTTCCTATAAATACAAGTTCAAAGGCTTGTTTAAACATTGATTTTTTAGTTTATATATTATTAGCAAGCACATCATATTTTAGTTCATCATTCTTGTGCTCAAAATCTCTCTTGCTCATTAATCTTGTTGTGAATCATTAGTTGGAGAGATTTGTATAAGGTTTTGATTGTATCAATTATCAGCTCATTCAAGGAGCATTTGTTTTGTAAATCATTTTTCATCATCTTGTTGTATTAAGGTTCTTGGTGAACCTAGTTCAAAGGTTCTTGGTGAACCATGATTGAAGGTTCTTAGTGAATCAAATTGTAAGGATTCTTAGTAAACCTTGTAGCTCTTGGTGAGTGAAAGGGATTGGTTCCCATGTGACGGTTCTTGGTGAACCTTGTGGCTCTTGGCGAGCAATAGGGATTTGTTCCCATTTGTAAAAGCTTCTCCGCTAGTGAAGGAGGCTTATAGTGGATTGTGGAATCCTTGTGTGGCGCCCCGAACCTGGTGGGGCCCGAAGTGCTATTGTTACATGCATAATTCCCTATAATAGTCTCTGATACCATAAATTACACCACCTACCCCCAAAAGGGGGTCTCAAGTGTTCCTGTCCATAACTAAAAACAAAACATGCAACGGAAGACATACAACTTCAAAACACTTTACTAGATTTCTAACCATCCCAGTTATACATATGGATCTCCATATTATATATTACATCCCTAAGAAAATCAAAAATAATAAGCTAGTGTCTCACTGGCACTTACAATAACTACCAAAAAGTCTAATCCCAGGCCCCATACAACGCTAGGCACAATTCCCTATAGGACCTAAAATATGAGATGGATTTGGGGGTGAAACGCTTCTCAGTAAGACGGATTATATTATCATTAGTGTGTGACTAACATGAGTTTTAGTGTGGATATAACATTTCAATTCATTTAACTGAAATGAAAAAGACATTTGAAAACTGTACTCACCTGTATAACTGAAAATACATATACTTTCCTTCATGACATAATTTGGCACAATATAGTCCATTTCTCTTAAATTCACAAATATATGCATAGAAGAACCAATCTTGTTGGGCTAACTGAGCTAACGACATGCTTCCTCCCATGACGTGTTGTGCAGTCTGAAAACTGGACTTAGCATATGGTTGGCCGACCAATGCTAAATCAAAACTGGTCTGTCTGTAAGTATGATTTGCCTACCCTATCCCGGAATGTCCTTTGGTAGGGTCTCCCGGAATGTCCTTCAGGAGGAGTCTCCCAGAATGTCCTTTAGGAGTAGTATTGTACCCAGGCCAAATCGACTATCCCACACCACACTATCATGCCAGTGTGGTTGCACTAACTTCCTGACTATAGCTACGGTACCGTGCTTTTATTACATCTGATCCCTCAAGGTTTTTAAACCATACATTGCAATTTATATAATAAAAACCATAACTTGATTTCATTTTCATAAAACTATATAAAACATAACATGTTCATAATTCTATATAAAATATGTCATTTCTTGTCTCAGTATAAAACCAGTATATCATAACTCGGCATAAGCTGCTATATTCTATAGTGATAAAACCATCTGATAAAATCATTATGTTTAATTATGCCATAATACTCGTTCTCATGCCACACAATTTTTACTGATAAATCATAATATAATTGTGATGACTTGCTTAATTTTCCACATTTTTTTATAATAAAATGAATATCACAAATTCCAGTTCAGCAGATCATAGCCCACCTGGACCCTTGGGTACCAGGGATATATCAGAACATATAGCAGAAGCCTAAGCAACAGGAAACATACAATCATACACATCTCATTATATCATACATCACAATACTAGAGTTACTACAATCACTGTATATATATATATACAACACTCAACCCAAAAAGATGTCTTAGGGCCATTTCCACAAAATACAACCGACCCTATCAAAATAATTACCCTTCTGGAAAGGCAAATCTACCGTACTAGATCAGCGGGGCTTTACTCGCTTTCCTATCAGGGGCTCTTGAAATATTTATAAAATTTCAGGGTGAGACACCTCTCAGTAAGCGAAATAAACTAATATCAGTGTGTGGCAACATGAGTATTCCGTGTTATACATATACTATAAAAAACATATTCAGTAACTGTTATGTCAACTCTAGAAAACATATATATATCATCAAAACATGGCAGAACATACTGCATTTTCATAAACATATTTCATCTCATATAATAATCATAATACAAAAAACATTCCTGGTAGGTTAGCTGGCTGTTGTCATGTATTACCCCCACATGACTAGGTTATGTGGCCCGAAAGCAGGACCTAACAATGGTTGGCCAACCACTGCCAAGTCAAAAGTATAGTCTGTAAGTCTAATGGGTCTGCCAAACCTGGTCTGTACACCAGGGGCGCTCACACACTTCTTATAAACCACATCGACCATCCAATCTTACACCACTCCGTACAACGACATTAACACAGATATCATGATCATGATGACCATGGACACATAGCAATGGTACCATGCAAGTGATAGCCTAGACCAAGCCAACCAAGTTCTGCTATCATATAACATATACTAAAACTGTGATACATGGATATCTCATATTATTAATTATCAAATCAATCATATCATTTTCATATATACATATATAATGAAAATTCATCGCCCTGTACGCCGGTATTACACATTTTACCATAGCTCAGCTCGTACGCTGGCAAATCATATCATAGCATAGCCCGTACGCTGGCAAATCACATCCATAGCTCGGCCTGTACGCCAGCAAATCATATCATAACACAGCCCGTACACTGGCAATTCACATCCATAGCACGACCCGTACGCCAGCAAAATATATCCATAGCTCAGTCCGTGTGCTGGCAAATCATACACATAGCACGGCCCGTATGGCAGCAAAACATATAAAAATCTCGGCCCGTACGCCAGTTTTCCATTATAAAAATCTACATTATTAACACATTCCCAGAAAATAGTATTTCATAACAATTTCTACTCATGCCACACTAAATAGGTTTTTCGTATATTTAACATATCATCATTTTCAACAGTATTTTCCCAAAAATAAATCATATATATGAACATATTTACTTTCCTAAAATCAAATGCTATATATACATACATTTCTCAAAAAGAACTAGCTTAGTTTATCCCCTTACCTAATTCCTGAAAAGCCCTTAAGAAAATATGTCCCGCACCCGCAAGATTCCCAACTTAACACTCTGGAAATAACATTCCCCGGAACTAAAGTTTAGTATTTCTAGGCATATAACACTTTCTACAACTGTCAAAAATCCAAATATTGAATAGAAAGCCTTACCTTATATTTGGGATTGTTTCCACTTCAGCCCCACCGATGATCCATTCCGACAGACTTGCAGAGAACTTTCCTAGGAGTGTCGTGGGGGCTTCAGATTGTCGAATCGGTGGAAATCCGGCCTGAAATCGAAGAGAGAAGGAGGAGGGACTAAAGGGTAGGAGAGAGAAAAGATCTGCGCAGAAAATTTCAGCTGAAAATGAACTTTAGGCCTATTTAAAATGTGGCCTTTGTCGACGAGCCACGTCACCTCGTTGATGAGGTCAATACAAAATTCGTCGATGAACTCTCCCCTTCGTCAATGAAATTCAAAAACCCCAAAATCATCCTCTCGGTATTTATTTTCGTCGATGAATCCTATCCTCGTCGACGAGCTTCTGTTATACCTTCGTCGATGAGTCCCCTGTGTTCGTCGACGAGGAGGTGAAAAATTCCTCAAAATTTTGTCTTCCAAAATGCAATGTCGTCGACTGCCTCCTTCTATTTCCGGTTTCCATTTTCCTTTCTTTTTATTATTTAAATGTCATTATTCTTCAGATCGTTACAATAATAAACTGCTCAGGGAGCATATAATTTGCTAAAAACAAGGGTATAATCATTTCTAGGGTTTAATTTAACTCAAACTATATGTTTTAATGGAAAAAGGAGATGGTCAACCCATTCACTTTAGTTTTCCCCAAATACGTATAATAATCAAAACTATCATTTTCATATGCCTGATTCATTCAGAAAAACATATATACTGTTCCTGTAATCATATACTTCAATTTAATCAGTTCATATTTCAAAAATAGCCGACATAATCTAATCCCTTAACCTGTTCCTGAAAAACTGCCTACAACGTTCAGAGGACGGAAACCCTAACTACCTTAACTTATTGAGGAGAGAGAACCAGCTAGCCAAGAGAAGGGAGAGAGGACCAAAGAGTACTTGTGGAGAGATCCTGGGCTAGAGAGAGAGTGAGCGTGAAACCCTAATTTTTGAGAAAGAGAGAGAGAGAGAGAGAGAGAGAGAGAGAGAGAGAGAGAGAGAGAGAGAGAGAGAGAGAGAGAGAGAGAGTAGTATAAAAAATTATAAAATTTAAGCTTACTTCTCACTTAAATAAGCTTAGCCTGGGGGGAACCGTTGACAGTTCTCCTAAAACCATCGACGGTTTTCTTGAAACCGTCGACGATTTTCCTGAGCTCCTTGAAACCGTCGATGGTTTGGCCTTGTGCCAAACCTTCTTCACTCTTTTCTTTTCCTTTCACTTTTCTTTTCTTTTTATTTTTCTTTTCTTTTTCTTTTCTTGGTTCGAGTTCCTACATCCTCCCCTCCTTATAAAAATGTCATTATTCTTCAGATCGTTACAATAATAAACTGCTCAGGGAGCATATAATTTGCTAAAAACAAGGGTATAATCATTTCTAGGGTTTAATTTAACTCAAACTCTATGTTTTAATGGAAAAAGGAGATGGTCAACCCATTCACTTTAGTTTTCCCCAAATACGTATAATAATCAAAACTATCATTTTCATATGCCTGATTCGTTCAGAAAAACATATACTGTTCCTGTAATCATATACTTCAATTTAATCAGTTCATATTTCAAAAATAGCCGACATAATCTAATCCCTTAACCTGTTCCTGAAAAACTGCCTACAACGTTCAGAGGACGGAAACCCTAACTACCTTAACTTATTGAGGAGAGAGAACCAGCTAGCCGAGAGAAGGGAGAGAGGACCAAAGAGTACTTGTGGAGAGATCCTGGGCTAGAGAGAGAGTGAGCGTGAAACCCTAATTTTTGAGAAAGAGAGAGAGAGAGAGAGAGAGAGAGAGAGAGAGAGAGAGAGAGAGAGAGAGAGTAGTATAAAAAATTATAAAATTTAAGCTTACTTCTCACTTAAATAAGCTTAGCCTGGGGGGAACCGTTGACAGTTCTCCTAAAACCATCGACGGTTTTCTTGAAACCGTCGATGGTTTGGCCTTGTGCCAAACCTTCTTCACTCTTTTCTTTTCCTTTCACTTTTCTTTTCTTTTTATTTTTCTTTTCTTTTTCTTTTCTTGGTTCGAGTTCCTACATCCTCCCCTCCTTATAAAAATGTCATTATTCTTCGGATCGTTACAATAATAAACTGCTCAGGGAGCATATAATTTGCTAAAAACAAGGGTATAATCATTTCTAGGGTTTAATTTAACTCAAACTATATGTTTTAATGGAAAAAGGAGATGGTCAACCCATTCACTTTAGTTTTCCCCAAATACGTATAATAATCAAAACTATCATTTTCATATGCCTGATTCGTTCAGAAAAACATATATACTGTTCCTGTAATCATATACTTCAATTTAATCAGTTCATATTTCAAAAATAGCCGACATAATCTAATCCCTTAACCTGTTCCTGAAAAACTGCCTACAACGTTCAGAGGACGGAAACCCTAACTACCTTAACTTATTGAGGAGAGAGAACCAGCTAGCCGAGAGAAGGGAGAGAGGACCAAAGAGTACTTGTGGAGAGATCCTGGGCTAGAGAGAGAGTGAGCGTGAAACCCTAATTTTTGAGAAAGAGAGAGAGAGAGAGAGAGAGAGAGAGAGAGAGAGAGAGAGAGAGAGAGAGAGAGAGTAGTATAAAAAATTATAAAATTTAAGCTTACTTCTCACTTAAATAAGCTTAGCCTGGGGGGAACCGTTGACAGTTCTCCTAAAACCATCGACGGTTTTCTTGAAACCGTCGACGATTTTCCTAAGCTCCTTGAAACCGTCGATGGTTTGGCCTTATGCCAAACCTTCTTCACTCTTTTCTTTTCCTTTCACTTTTCTTTTCTTTTTATTTTTCTTTTATTTTTCTTTTCTTGGTTCGAGTTCCTACATCCTCCCCTCCTTATAAAAATTTCGTCTTCGAAATTGATAACTGTTGACTTTTTAAGTCCTATCTCATTTTTTATAATGACAAATACAAGATATTTAATGTTTGTCAAGTTTGTGAGCAGACTCATATTAGCAAGTTCATTTGATGGCACGTGAAAACTTGAAGACTAAAAGCCCTGAAGATTTATTTTGTGTTGTAATTCATATCATGTTTAATTTTGGTCTATAATAGTAAAGTAGGATTGGTCTGTAATAATTGATGTGCATCATGCATGTAGGAACTTATAAGTTCAAGACCATACTGACCTTAGGGTCGACCAATGCCATGTTTTTTAGGCTAAGTTAAATAGCTTCAAAAGACCTTAGAATGACCTAAAGTCCATGCACAAACACATAAGATATCCCCCACAATCAATTAACATACCAAGGGAATTAATTGAAGTGAAAATGAATATAAAGGGCAAAACTGTGAGGTTTTGGGTGACCGAACCCCGGGTGCTCAAAACACCTCGAGCAACCAAACACTTGACGAGTCAAAATGTTGACTTTGGTTTTGGGCAACTGAACCATTTTGAATATACCGTCCATGGGAGACCAAACCTTATTTTCAACTTTTCCCACCAACTCAGCAGCCAGAACTTCACCTTCAAAATTATCTCGAGCTACTGAACACATGGATTTGGTAGACTGAACTCTTAATCGGGCTCCCGAATCTCAGATAGTGTGGGAATCTTAGTTCAGCAACCTGAACCCATGCTTAAGTGACCGAACTTCAAAAACTAACTTTTTTCATTGTCTTTATTCAGGCAACCGAACCATGGTTTAGCCACCCAAAACTTTCATGTTGGAAAATTTTTAACCGAGGTAATTAGTGGTAAAAAGGGGGTTAATTTCTTAAACATAATTAAAACAAATTTTAAAATTACCCTTGAGTCCCCAACGGTCATAATTTGCCCTACCTCTATATATATATGCTTTCATTTGTCAAAATTAAGGGGGATTAGAAAATAGGATTAAGCCAAAACTCTCTCAAATTTTCAAATCCTATTTTGTTCATACTACTCCCATACATACTCATACACCTATTTCTTTAATTATCCAAGCTTTGCGAGAGTGCCTGGAGTGTTTATACTCCACTTCATTTTTCTTAATACTCTCATTTATATTGTTTGTTGATTGATTTTGATATTGAGAGTTAAGCATAAGTTTTCCCACTGATTTAATCTAATAAATCTTGTATGGGGAAAACTTTGAGGCTTATGGGGTTTTGCATTGATATTACAAGATATCTTAGCCCATATTTTTATGTGCAAAAATATTTTACAAGCTTGCTTTCAAACAACTCTTGTGTTTGCAACATTGAGAAAATATTTTTGATTTTGTTTGAATATTATTGCTAACATCTTTGAAACCCTAATCTGAGATTGAGATTTAGTATATCTTGTTTCAAAGAATAACTTGTTTGAACACTCTAGTGCATATTTGAGATTATACATTATATTGAGTGTTGCTTGCATGTATACACCTTTGAGCTTATAAATCCTATATTATTGATGTGCATTGATTGATTGTAATTGGTACATATCTGCTTGATTGAGAAGCACAATCACTGTACCCGGCTTGGTTTGTACTGTACTGATTATTGTATTCCAGGCGTGGGCCTGAAGAGGGAGACTAGCCCTGTTGAATAGTCTCGGATTAGCTTAGACCAGGTTAGGAAAGTTAGGTGCATCATCTTGGTAAGGTGTTGTTGTAGGTTGAGGCTAGCTCCATTAATTGACCTGGTTGTAATCGGTGCTGCTCCACTTGTTAAGTGAGCATTAGTGGAATCCTCGGGCTTACGAGCTAGAGGCGGGGACGTAGGCAGTATTAGCCGAACCCCGATAACATATCGTGTATGCACTGTTTTATATTTTCGCAATTTATATTCCTGCACGTGTATGTTATATTGTGAATGTTGCGCATG
Source organism: Malania oleifera (assembly GCF_029873635.1). Classification (NCBI taxonomy): domain Eukaryota; kingdom Viridiplantae; phylum Streptophyta; class Magnoliopsida; order Santalales; family Ximeniaceae; genus Malania; species Malania oleifera. Next base: position 52,106,735 of record NC_080427.1, on the reverse strand, counting down.
ATTTAATTTTTGCATACCATTTATCTGCACATTTGGGTTTATGTGTATATAGACAGACCCTAAGTTGAGTATTACTGCTTGTGGAATTGAAATCAACCTAAGAAGTTTTTAAATACCCAATTCACCTCCCTCTTGAGAATACACCAAAGCTAACAGTTGGTACTAGAGCCTCGTGACATTGACTTAAATGTTTTTACTAAAGATCAAGATGACTCAAATTGGTGCATCCCCATTCGGAGAGGGATGATCACCTTCCAGTCCCCTATTATTTTGTGGTATTGATTACATAGCTTAGAAAATTAGAATGAGCATATTTATAATATCAATGGACTGGAGGGCCTGGTAGGCGATTGTCAAAGGAATTTGTATGCCTGTAAACGAAACTACTGTGATGCATGCAAATTCACATGCCATGGATTTACTATATTATGCTTTAGAGTCTAATATTCTGCTTGAGATTATGACATATGTTAATTTAGGTGTAATCCCAATAGGGGGGAGGGTGAATTGGGTATTTAAAAATATTTTGGTACTTCAATCCTTAATTAAAAATCCAAACTTACAAGTACAAATTTGGATACATACCGATTAAAGTATTATACAACTCAATTGATTTAATCCGTGGATATCTTAATTAATTCAGTATTACCCAATTATTCTCACGTAATTTAGATATATATATATATATATATATCAATACTTAACATATGCACAGCAGATATAATATGAATATAAGTGTAAAATATAAAGAGAGATAGAGAGATAGAGTGCAAACACCGAATTTTTAACGAGGTTCGGCCAAACTCGGCATACGTCCTCGCCTTGGGGAAAACCCCCAAGAATTGCACTAATCTACTCCTTTAACTGGAACGGAGCTTCTCGTTACAAACTCGCTGCTTACAAGAAGCACAACTTCCTCCTACTCCGCTGCTTACAAGAGGCGCAGCTTCCTCCTACTCCGCTGCTTACATGAGACACAACTTCCTCCTTTCCGGTTCACAACCCGAACCGTCAATACAATAGATAGATGAGATTCCTGAACACTCAAATGCTTCTAAACAAACTAATGAGTACAATAAAAATTCCTAACACATCTTTATATGATAAAACTTAAAGATCAGTATGTATGTAACGATACGATCGTTATATGAATGATATGCTTCACAAATTTACCTTTTAAATCAATATCTCTCAAAAATGATTTTATAAATAAATGCTTTGGAGAAACGTATGATTCGATTCCAGAATACTTTATGCAAAATTAGAAAATAAGATCCTTTCAAAAATAATTTTTAATAATACGCAGATCTATGTATTTACTATCAATAATTTTTCAAGTTGAATCTTTGAATAAATATACGACCTTGAATATTGCAAAGATTTAAACACTGTGTTTCAAAAATAATATTCTTCAAGGATATGTATTTAGAGTCTCTTAGTATTTGCAATCAAATAATTCCAATCTCTCAGAATGTATATTCAAGAATAAGTTTGTGAGATGAAAAAATATTTGAGTATTATGCAGATCTAAGTTCTTACTATCAAATAACTCGTATGATTAAATCTTTGAATAAAAAATGCAACTTTGAATATTTCAAAGATTTAAATGATATTTTTCAAATACTTTTTGCACCAATAAGGTAGATCTCTTTGAATAAAAAATACAACTTTGAATATCACAAGGATTCAAACTTTAGAAAGTTATTCCCAAAAGACTTTTCAAATGAATAACTATGGGAAAATAAGTTTCTTACTCCCAAAAAGATTTTTCAATAAATGAATAATGGAGAAGATGATCGATTAATAAAAAATTGAAAGCTCAATAAACTTGTAATGACCTGAAGAATAATGGAAATTAAATAATAATAAAAGAGGGAGAAAGTGAAATAAAAGGGGGCTCAGCAGGTCTTCGCGTTCGTCAACGACGCAACATATTGGGCCTGTCGACGAGGGTGCTCTTCGTCGATAAGAAAATACTGAGAGATGTTTTGAGTGATTTTGAATTTCGTCGACGAGGAGAGAGTGTTGGCCTAATGAGGCATACAATTCTTATTTTGATGATAACAAATCAATGATATGTTTAATATGTTTCAAGTAAATTTTTTTCAGGAAAGTGACAAAGCCCAAGTGCATAAAGAAGCTTATGGATTACAAAGAATCCTTGAGGAGTACAAATAGTAAAGCTTATAGGATTTATAATAAAAGAACTTCTACAATTATGGAATCAATTCATATAACTTTTGATGAATCAAATCATTATAACATTAAAGATATGAATGATGAAAAAGAAGTCACTTCACAAAAGGAAGATGTTCTTGAAATAAAAGAAGAAAAGAACAATGATGCATTAAATGAAAACCTTTCAAAGAAATTGAAACTTCCTAAAGAGTGGAAATATGACAAAAATCACCCAAAAGAACAAATTCTTGGTGAAACATCAAAAGGAATAACTACTATAGCCGCACTAAAAAATATTTGCAATCATTATGCTTTCTTATCCAAACATGAACCAAAAAATATTGAAGATGCCTTAAATGATGACTCTTAAATTATAGCCATGCAAGAGGAATTAAATCAATTCGAAAGAAGTCAAGTATGAAAACTAATACCAAAACCCAAAGATAAATCAATTATAGGAACTAAATGGGTGTTTAGAAATAAGAAGGATGAAAATGGAGTTGTCGTAAGAAATAAAGTTAGGTTAGTGGCACAAGGATATAATCAAGAAGAGGGAATTGATTACAATGAAACTTTTGCACCTGTGGCAAGAATGGAAGCCATTAGGATGCTTTTAGCCTATGCAGCCCATAAGGATTTTAAGTTATATCAAATGGATGTGAAGAGTCCATTTTTGAATGGATATATAAACGAAGAAGTATATGTCAAACAACCACCAGGGTTTGAAAATTTTAAAATCCAAACCATGTATTCAAATTGACAAAAGCTCTTTATGGTTTGAAACAAGCTCCAAGAGCTTGGTATGAGAGATTAAGTAAATTCTCACTTAAAAATGAATTTACAAGAGGAAAAGTTGATAGTACCTTATTCATTAAAACTAAAAGCAAATATTTGTTATTAGTTCAAATATATGTGGATGATATTATATTTGGAGTAACAAATAAAGATCTATGTAAAGAATTTGCCACATGTATGCAAAAAGAGTTTGAGATGAGTATGATGAGAGAATTAAATTACTTTCTTGGATTACAAATCAAACAAGCAAAAAATGGAATCTTTATAAATCAAACTAAATACATTAAAGACATGTTAAAAAAGTTTGATATGGAAGAAAGTAAACCCATAGGAACTCCTATCAGTACTTCAACTAGTCTTGACAAAGATGAAAAAAGGAAACAAGTTGATACTAAGCATTATCGAGGAATGATAGGAAGCCTACTCTATTTAATAGCAAGTAGGCTAGATATTATGTTTAGTGTATGTATGTGTGCAAGATTTCAGTCAGCCCCAAAGGAATCACATCAAACAGCAGTTAAAAGAATTCTTAGGTATCTCCTAGGTACACTTGAACTAGGTTTATGGTATCCAAAGGAATCTGGATTTGAAATGATTAGTTATTCAAACGCAAACTTTGTTGGATGTAAAATAGATAGAAAAAGCACAAGTGGAACGTGTCATTTTTTAGGACATTCTCTAGTTTCATGGTCTTCAAAGAAACAAAATTCTGTAGCAATATCCACAGCGGAAGCAGAATACATTGCTGCAGGAAGTTGTTGTGCTCAAACATTATATATGAAACAACAGTTAAAAGATTTTCAAATACAATATCAAACTATCCCTATCAAATGTGATAACACAAGTGCTATTAATATTTCAAAAAATCCAGTATCTCACTCAAGAACAAAACACATCGATATAAGACATCATTTCTTGAGAGATCATGTACAAAATGAAGATATAGTACTAGAATTTGTAAATACACATGATCAATTAGCAGATATTTTTACAAAACCTTTGTCGGAAGAAAGATTCATATTTATAAGAAGAGAATTGGGCATGCTTCATAGTTGTGAAGTAATCTAGAAATTGTTCTGGTTGGCAGGCGACTGCCACCAGGGTACTAGGCAACTGCTTGGCTATTGTCTTTCAAAATTTCACAAAGACAGGCACCTGCCACATTGAAGCAGGCAACTCCCTCGTAGAGGGTAGGGTTTAAAACCCTATTTTAAGCTATTTTAAAACCCACCAGGCGCCTGACCATTCATTTTTTCTCTCTAAAATCCTTCGTCTCCATCACTTTCCATACACAAATCTTGCTTAAAGCATCTTGCAACCTAGTATCAAATCCTTCCTCCACACAAACACTGAGCTTAACTTAGAGTTCTTTGATTTTCTTCTTTATCCAAACATGCCTAGATCAAAATCCGTTGGTGTTAAAGGATCTTCCTCTTCCACAAGAATAAATAACGACGAGGTGGAGAAATGGTTGGTCACTCCACACTCCAAGCACCTTTATCGAAATCAAATTGCTTCAGCTGAACCGATATTAGGTAAGGTACTCGACGTAACATTCTTCAATTATGATTTTCCCGAAATCTTGGAACTTTTCAAGAACATTGGATGGGATAAATTTATCACCTACCAAGCTAAAGGCTATTATCCCAATGTTGTGCGTATTTTTTATGCAAACATGGAGCGATGCAATAATGGAATAAAAAAAAAATTGCTTGGGAAAAACATCCATCTAAATCTCAAATCTTTGGGAAAGATTCTTCGAATTAAGCCAGGGGATTTTGAGATTCATATTATTGAGAAGCAATGAATTATGGCTCAAGGTTTTACACCACAAGAGTTTTTGCCATTGGTTATGACTGCCGCTCCAGTAAACTTTGGTCATCCTCCACTTTATAAGCAGCTTAGTTTGAAAGCCCTCATTTTGCACAAGCTTATTACAAACAACATTTTACCAAGATCTGGTTCTCACTATCACTCTTCATTTCTGGATTGTTTTGTAATGTGGTGCATCCTCAAAGGGAAGAAGATGGATCTTCCAAGTTTGATCATTCAGTGGATTATCATGAAAGTTGATGCTCCCTGTGTTGTACTACCATATGCGGGAATGTTGAATATGGTTTTCGCTTATTTTAATGTTTTAACTCCATCATTCAACTTTACTAGAAAGATGTACTATGATATCTTTTCTGACACCGTTCTAAAACGGATGGGCTATAAAAATTCTCCTTGAGGGTGGCTCCATAAAGGACATAGGAATGTCTCATCTGCACCACCACCTTCTTCATCATCTATCCACACACCTTTAGTTCGACCTGATCTAGATACTCCGTCATGGTTTGTTCCATTTTTTAACCATTACATGACATTTAGTGATGGTATGAAATCTGGCCTCAGTACTTTGCAAGAGAAGGTTAAATCCATAGAAACTCATTGCTCACAAATTGATAAGCGAGTTTAAAAAAAAGAGCAACAGTTGGCCAGTTCCTCTAAAGGAAAATCTCCTATGAGTATCAGTTCTGCTACATCCAGTGAGGTTGAATCTGAAGAACAAGAAGAAGGAGAAGATGAAAGTGAACAAGAAGAAGGAGAAGATGACAGTGAACAAGAGGAAGGAAATCATAAATCTGAAGAACAAAAAGAAGAAGATGATGAAAGTGAAAATATGGAAGCCTCTGACTGATGTGCCTTTACCTATCACCTTTATGTGTTTTTATGTAATTCAAGTTTTATCGGCTAGGCTATCTTTGGTTTTCTAAAACTAGTACTTTGACTTGCAGCATTTCTTTGTTTTTGTCTCTCTTTTTTCCTTTTCGATTGATGTCCAAAGGAAGAGAAAATGTTTAAGAGAAGTGAGTGCAAAAATATGATATATAATGGTTTGTAAAACCTCTTAAATACCTTTTAAATGGATGGATGAATCTTTTACGTGTATGTATGGTTTATTCATGGATTATCTTTTGGACTTACATACATGAATTGTATCATGCCTATTGATAGGGGGAGCCATGAATATTAAAATCTTATTATTTTTGCTCTCGATTTGTCATTATCAAAAAGGAGGAGATTGTTGGCCTAATGAGGCATACAATTCTTATTTTGATGATAACAAATCAATGATATGTTTAATATGTTTCAAGTAAAATTTTTTCAGGAAAGTGACAAAGCCCAAGTGCATAAAGAAGCTTATGGATTACAAAGAATTCTTGAAAAACACAAGTATAGTTTATGGATTACAAAGAATCCTTGAAGAGTACAAAGAAAAGCTTATGGATTACAAAAAGCATGAAGACTCAAGAACTTAGAATGTTAATATTTTAGAAGTTTCATGTAAATGTTTTAATGTTTAAAATATCGTTTGAAATATTTTGAAGCTCTTAGGTTAACTTCTTAGACCTAGATACTTTTTAAAATACCTGAATAATATTTTTATAAGGTCAAAAATTATTTTAAAAAGGTTATAATCATTTTTGGAATAAAGAGCACCAAAAAGAGTTTTTCCCAAATGCTGTCAGTTTTTATATAGCCGCATTGAGGTGAATTTTTCTATATCAAACACTTATTATTTTAAAGAGTGGTAAACATGAAAGTTGTATAATTTTCTCTTAGATTTCTTTTGACACCAAGGACACCTAATTTTGAGTTATACAGAAAAAGTTATGGCCAAAACACTGAAACAGGGTCATTGCTGTCAGACATTTAAACACTGTTCAACGGGCAAATTTTTAAAATTCTAATGTTTTAAATTATAGCCTTTTGAACCTTAAATATTCTAATAAATAGGGAAATTATTTAAGGAAACTTTTGTAAGTTTGAAAACTTATAAATACATTGTTTTGCAAAACAAAATAAAACCCAAGAATTGAAAAATCTGTTTTGAGGAGCTGAAAGTACTCTTGTTCTTCCTAAGTTCTCTTGCTCACTCATTGAAAAATTCTTTTGCTGAGAATTCTGAAGTGCTGATCCTTCTTCCTTTGAATTCCTACTGCTAATCCTCTTCTAAGAAGGATATTAGTGAATTCTACACTTGAACTTCATTCTATTTCCTATTGATATTTTACATTTAAGTATATAGTGCTGAAATTGTACTAACTTGCTTTTTGAGAGTATACTTGTACGAAGATTTTATCTTATGTTTCTTGTAGTTCATTGATGTTCCAAGGTGTTTGGATCATTGGCTAAGCAAGGGGATATTGCTTAGAGAGGCGGACTTTAGCCTATGTAAGGAGTGACCGAATGAGGGAATATCGTTTGGAGAAGGTAGGCTCTAACCTTAACCAAGGAATGTTGTAATCGGTTTTGTTCCACCTATCAACGGAACACGTTTAGTGAATCCTTTGGTGGTTTGCCAAAGGCGAGGACGTAGGCTGGGTATAAGCCGAACCTCGTAAAAATCTTCGTCTCACTCTCTCTTTCCCTATTTTTTATTTTCAGTACATATTTAAAATTGCGTGGATGATTTAAATTGAAAATCAAATATACTACGCATATTTGGAAATCAAGTAAACTTAAAGATTAATTTTGATTTGGGTTGCAGAAACCGAAAAGGAGTACGTTGGTGAAACCATATCTTGCGAAAACCATACGGGAGTACGTTTCTTGGTTAAACACTCAAAGATAAATTAACTAAAAGTTTATTTGAGTTTTGAATATTTGGAAAGAGTGATTGAATGTTGTATTGAACATCATATTAAGCAAATCCATATATATAGGGCTTGATTAAAATTTATGTCTAGGGCTTACTACAAAAGCTTTATTGTGTTTGTGAAAGGATTGTTGAATATTAAATTACATTCTTCACAAGGTTTTCAAATTCATAATCACGGAGCTTATATAAACAAACAAACATTCTCAAGATTTTATATTACCAAAATGCTAAAAACTTTATATCTTGGTTTGGTTGTTTGATGTTTAACTTGTATTTGGCAATTAAATTGATTGTTTGGTTTGAAGATTGTGTTTAATTGATTGGTTGTTTAATTGTGTTATTGATTGGACAAAAGAGTTCTTGTGTGATTATTGAAATTAAACGAACAAGTTAAATAATTAGTTAAGTGTTTAAAGAAGTTAAGGATTCTTAAAAGAAGTTAAAAGAAATTTTTAAAAGTCAATTCACCCCCCCTCTTGGGAAGCTATTCCTAATTTCAGAGAGTTCATTGACGAGTTGTCTTCTTGACCTTGTTGACAAGGTGACGTGACTCGTCGATGAAGGCCAGTGTATTAATGCGTAAAACTTCTTTGTTTTTTGGCCGTAATTTCAGCGCAGGAACCCCTTTCTCTCTCCTCTTCGGCTCTCACCCCTTCTCTTTTAATTTTTGGGTCCATTTTTCATCTGATCGATAATCCGAAGCCACCACGACACTCCTGAGGAAGTTCTCTACATATTTGCCAGAGTAGATCGTTGGTGGGGCTAGTTCAAAATTCATCCCAAATTTAGGGTAAGACTTTCTACTCAATATTTGACTTCCTGATAGTTGTAGAAAGCATAGTAGGAATAGAAATACTGAAGTTTAGTTTTGGAAAATATTGTTTTCAGGGTGTTGAATGGGGAACCTTGCGGGTGCGGGACTGCTTATTTTAGGGGCTTCTCAGGAATCAGGTAAGGGGATAAACTAAACTAGTTATTTTATGAAAATGTATGTATATTATTACAACATCTGATTTTAGGAAAATAACTATATATTTATATATGCTTTATGTTTGGAAAATACTATTGTAAAAGATGATATGTTTAAATATGTATAAAACCTGTTTCTTGTGGCATGAGTATAATTTATAATGAAATACTGTTTTTCTGGGAATATGATAATGATGTGGATTTTTATAATAAAATTGGTGTATGGGCCAAGTATTTTTACATGTATTTCTGGCATACGGGCCGTGCTATGGATATGATTTGCCTACGTACGAGCCGTGTTATGGATATGTTTTGCCGGCATACGGGCCAAGCTATGGATATGATTTGCCGGCGTACGGGCCGATGACTTTCATGATATACGTATATATGTAAAACGATATGATGATATTGATTAGGTAATTAATGGTATGAAATATCTATGTATCACAGTTTCATTATATGTTATTTGTTATTAAAACCTGATTGGCTTGGTTTAGGCTAGCATTTGCACGGTACCGCTGCTATGTGTTCGTGATTATCAGGATATTATGTTAACGCTGCTGTACGGAGTAGCATGAGGACGGATAGTCGATGTGGTTTTAAGAAGTGTGAGCGCCCCTGGTGTACGAACCAGGTCTGTCAAACCCATCAGACTTACATACTGTACTTTTGACTTGGCAATGGTGCCAACCTTTGTCAAGTCCTGCCTTCGGGCCACACAACTTAGTCATGTGGGGGTAATACATGATAATAGCCAGCTAACCTACCAAGGTTGCTTTCGTATTATATTTATATGAGATGAATTATGCTTATGAAAATCATGTATGTTCTGCCATGATATGAGAATATATGTTTCCTAGATATGATACAGACAATTATACTGATATGTTTATGTATGATTTTATATAAAACACGGAAATACTCATGTTGTCACACATTAGTATTAGTTTATTTTCCCTTACTAAAAGGTGTCTCACCCCAAATTATATGAACATTTCAGGAGCCCTTGAAAGGAAAGCGGATAAAGCTCCACTGAGATAGTACTGTTGATCTGCCCTCTTTGAAGGGTAAGTTTTAGTGGGGACAGATGGATTTTGTGGGAAATTTCCTTATGACTTTCTTTTTGGGATGTATATACCTAAATATAATGGATGTAGTAATTCCGGTATTGAGATGGATGATTTTGTGTTTATGATATTATGATTTTATGTTTCCTACTGCTTAGGCTTCCTTTTTGTGTATCTGTTATATCCTTGGTACCCACGGGTTCAGGTTGATAACCTACTGGATTTGATATGTTGATATTGTATATTATTATTTAAAAGGAAAAAATAATATGGAGAATAAGCAGGACATTACAAAACTATTTTTTCAAACCTTAAGATCAAACCTAGATTTAGCAAAAGTTGCGCGTGTATTTGCTCAGATCTTGAATATGCGAATGCCCAAGTAAAATTGTGTTCTTTGCAGTGCAGACAATGATTCTTAGTAAGAGTATTTAAAACTTGTCAAGAGATGTGAAAGAATGTTCAAGTCTCTCAATATTATGCAAAAAGTAAGGCATTAGGGTTTTTAGGTTAATTTTATAAGAGTTCTCGGCCTTATATGGATTTCTGGCCGTTGGATAAATTTATTTAAAAAAAAATTATGCGCGTATCCGCGTTGAACCGACGTTCTGTGTGAGCAACCTTCAGTATTTTAGACATAAAGTTTACTATATAACTCCAAATTGGACGTTCTTAGTGTCAATAGAAAGCTAAGAGAAAATCCAATAACTTTTATGTTGAAAACATTTTAATATAAGAAGTTATGGATTAATAAAAATGCCCATCAATGTGACGTAAGAAACATAAAGGGAATTTTTCTACTACGTACACTTTTCAGTGTTTTGGCCATAACTTTTTCCATACGATTCCAAATTGGACATTCCTAGTATCAATAGAAATCTAAGAGAACATCCCATAACTTTCATGTCTAGCACCCTTTAAGATAAGAACTAATTGATTAATAAAATTGCTCATCTTTACTGTTTGGTCGACTAGCCGGTTGACTAACCCCTTTGTAAAAATTAGTTTTTGCCTTCTTTTAACTTCAAAACCATTTAAAAACATTTGTATAAGTTAGGCATTTTATAAAAAAAGGTTTTTCATGTTACTTGGAGGTCCTATGGTTAATCTAAGGTCATATTTGAGCTTCAAATTTCATCATACGACATATGTAAATACATTTAATTTCTAAATGCCCATTCCCATGAAGATCTTGGACTTGACGCTTGCATCTTCATTCTTCTACACTTATAGTTTCATGAATTAAGCCAGATGGTATGTTCTTTAGGTTTATCGTGGCTTCCATATCATGCTTGCCATTCGTATCATCCGTGCGTGCTAAATTGATCCTGCTAAAAAGGCTCAATGCACAGATGAGATAATTATATTTTGTCATTATCAAAACGGGATCAGACTCAAAAAGTCAACAGCATGTTCTACTGCAAAAGATATTTGGGAGGAGCTCAATAGGAAATATGGAGAGGCAAAAGAAGAGAAGAACATCACCCTGGAGGATGTAAGCTCAAATGGTCCAAAGGAGGTAAATCATGCATCAATAACGCCAATCGATGAAAAGGTATATGATTCACCTTCTATTTCAGTTTGTTATGCAGTTGATTCTTATGTTGATTGTTGTAATATATCATGTGTTGAATCATCTGTCGAACTCTGTGAAAATACTGTTGTTGTTGCATGTAATGATTCATGTGAAAACTATTGTGTTAATTCTTATGATGAATCATGTGCTGAATTGAATAATAAAAGCATGCTTTCATTTGAAAAACTAGAAAAGGCTTTATTGAAAAAGAATAAATTTCTAGTTAAGTTATCTAAGTAGAAATCATTTTTGAGAATTGAGAATAAGGGGATAGCTATACAATTAAAAGAATTAAAAGATTATCATGCTATCCTTGAGAAGAGAAAGATTAAGAAGATATTGAAAATTATCTACTTAGAAAAAGAAGTAGATGATTATTCTATAGTTGCACCCAAAGTAGAATATGAAAAGAATAATCATAATAAACCCTTAAGAGTCAAAAGAAATAAATTTTTCAAAAAGGGTTCATATTATAAGTCTCACAGTCATACGTCGTCAAAAAAAAATAAAACAAGTAAGCATAATTTGTCACATGCATATAAATTTCGCTTATCTTGCAAAATGGAAGGGCGTATCCAACTTAGAAATGCTGGAAGTATAGACAAAGAAATGATGTTATTATGAAGGCAAACTCCTTAGGACCCGAGAAGACCAAGTCAAATTGATATAACCTAATTATTTTATGCTTCCTTAGATCTTAGGATTAGGTTTAAGGTTGTGATGACTATAGGATCGGGAAGTGGTGCGTGCTTAAAATTCCAAATCTTAGTATATGCATACTATATTGAATACTATGATCATTAGAAATTCAAGCGAATATGCAAATTCAAGCAAGATATCCAATATGAACTTAATTCATTTTATATCACAATAATTGGATAAAATATAAAAACATCGGCTATAACATACTTGAATGAAATCCACTTCAAAATGGACAAGGGTAAATAATTCTAAATGTTTAACTCATGCTTAAAGATAAAACATTTTAAGTTAAGCAACTGTTGTCCATTGCACAGAGATGAGCTTTAGGGGTCCATCATATTTTATATATCTTTAACCATAATCTCATTAATCAAAATTGAGTCATCACTGTAGGTATAAGAACTAGTAATCATAAATTCCTTATCTACTAGTGCTAATTAAAAGTCATTCCTCTCATAACCAAATTAGGGGCATCCATTAAGGGAATCAAGTCTTCATCTTGATATCATAAAATTTTTCCTTTTGAGTTTAAATCATAAATCCTCTAATTTTGGCTTATCCCATCCACAAGAAATCTTTACCACTTCATGATCATATCTGGTAAAGTATTATCCATCCATGGGCTCGTATCCTTAACTTAACTGGTCAATTATACTTCAATGGATACCCTCCAGCCTTAGTTGATTTGAAATTATCAAAGAGCATAATTCTTTAAATATTCATACACTTCATACTTCTTTTTGCTAAAACTAGTTAGGACATATCGTTTGGTGTGCTCATCATGCATATCGTCCTACTTCCTCAAATACTCTTCTGAACATAATAAAAATTTAATCCTTAGGAGTATTTAATTTATACTTCTCACATAACTCTCAACTTTTAAATCAAATCCTTTAGAGTGTTATATACCTTGAGTGTGTTGAATGGCTAAATTTGTTGCCTAGGTCCTTATCTTGATAAATGTGTATATCTCAAAGTGACCTATGCACATGTAATTAATATCGAAAGTCATTCCAACTCATGTCTCTCACATATTGAAATTCATAAGAAAAGAGGCAGACATAAGCTTATTACCTTAACAAATATTTATTGTGAATTTTTGGTCTGATAAGCCTAAAGCATTCAACGCCAAGTTTAAATCACTGAAAAATCTTAGGGGTACTTGGCTTAAGAAGTTAAAAAAAAAAAAATGATGAAAAATGCATAAAATGAATAAGTGCATAACTCAGGGGGAGCATTTCTTTTTCAAAATTTCATGACTCTTTTGAATGCTCTCATTATTATATTTCCATATGCCTTTATGAAAAACAACACAACACTAAACTCATAACTATCACAACATAACACTAAACTCATAACTATCCACTGTTGTTTATTATTCATATTATATCTTGATGGATAGTGATTTGATTATTTAGTATTGTGAATTGTTATTGAATATGCTGATTGATAATACTGGATTTAATGGAACGCCATCTACAAGGCTGTTGCAGAAACTTATTTACTTGCATGCTTGTATGGAACGCCAATTGCATGACTAATGCAGTATGTTGTGTATTCCATGCTAATAGTAATGGAAATAAGTTCTCGCTTGCTCAAAATAAATTATTTTGAATTGATTGTTTGAATATATCAAGTCTTGGTGCATAAAAAATTTGGGAAAAGTTCAATTTACAGTCGGCATGCTGCCGAAATTTCGGTGGAATTTTCCCAAACTAAATCCATGTACAAAGATGATTATGATGATAAAAATATTAAAATATTTTTGAAAGGATGAGTGAAAACTTGAACATAAATATCAAAATTTCATCCTAACACAATCATCGAATAATTAGAGGAGCTCAGCTCCATCCCTAGAGAAAGAGCATAAAGGATTCATATGCACCATGCTTTACTTTTTGAATATTGAGGCTCTTCTAAGAATCCTGAACATCATATTCCGCTTCTAAAGCTTTATGTTTTCATATGGATTGTTCTTGGTTAGGTGCTTTATCTCATGCCTTAATATATATTTTCTGATGCATGTGTGACCTATAAGGATAAGTATATTGGTCGAATGGTAAAATGAATAAATCTTAATCCACTATATTCGTTTTAAAAGAGTTAAAAAAATGATTGCTTATAATACTTGGCATACTTAATGAAATTAATCCTTATTAAGTAGAAGCAGTTTATTTCATCTAAGCTTGGTTTCAATTTGAGAGGGGGATCATCTTAAACTAAATACCTATCTTGTTATGCTCTCCCGTATTTTGGCTTAGATCTATTGTGAATTCACTGTGACATGTGCTTAATCATGATGATTTTGTTGAATATCTTGAATGAAAATATATTGCTTTGCCACAAGTTGTTTGTATTTGCCATACGATCTTGTATGCGATTGTTAAAATTTTAGGATCATTATGGTTGTGGTTTTTTGGCTATATTTTATTGTGTGTATTGACCTTATAGGTCATGCTCGGTTTTGATAATGACAAATACTTTTGTATTTAATGAATATCTAGTTCATGTGCAGGTCTACATTAGCAGATACATTGGCGGCACAAAGAGAAAGTAAAGTTGAAGAACCAATCTCTTTTTGTAATGAATATTACATCTATTTGGTTTGTAATAGTAATTAGGATATTTGGTTTGTAATAAGCACACACAACACATGCATGGTTTATCTTATAAGATCAAACCAGAAACGATCTAAAAGTGACCGTAGAAAGACCTTAGGGTTTTCCCTTCGGTCAACTAAAGGTCAACCGACACCGGACTTTTTCGGTGTCTTAATTTTGGACATAAATGACCCTAGGACACACACATTTGGACATATGTTTATTAGACACTTGAATAGGGTTTGTATGTTTTAAAATGGGACCAAAATGCACACTTGGTGCACTTTCGGTCGACCGAACCAGACAGTTCATTCTGCCTTGGTCGACCGAACCAGACCTGGGTCAACAGTTGACCAAGGCCCTGGTCGACCAAACCAGGTAGTTCAAAAAGCCCTGGTCGATCGAAACCTCCTTGGGTCAAATATTTGACCATTTGGTCGACCGAGAAGAAATTGTACACCAACTACCTGGTCGACCGAGAGTCCTTGAGAGAAATCCCAACGGTCTGGTCGACCGAACCAGCCAGTTCAAAATGGCCCGATCGACCGAACCTCGAAAAATTAAAAAATCACCTTCTCTTGGTTAACCGAACCCTTAGTTCAAAATTCCCCTAGTCGACCGAACCATATGAGTTTTGGTTGACCGAAACATTTCTAGTCGACCAGACTTCTCGGGTTGCCCTAATTTTTACCACGGTTAAATATTTTTTAAATAGGGTTAAAATGTTTTAAATGTCATTAAACTTTTTCAATAATTCCTAATAGGTCCCCAACGGTCAAAAATTCTGGTATGTCTATATATACTCTTTCCTTTGGGAGAATTAAACATCGATTAGAAAAAACAAAAATCAAATTTCTCTCTCAAGCTAAATACTTCCTATTGCTCATACTATTTCTAAATCCACTCAAACTTACCTACTTCATCTCAGTATCATTTGTAAGTGTATTTGAGTGTTATTGGTTAGAGGTTTGCTCTCTCATTTCGTGAGTGTTTGAATCGATTTTTTCACGAGAGCATAACCTAAGTATTCTTAGGGGGCTTTTCTGATAAGCCTATCCTAAGAAGACTCATGTTGAACTTCCGAGTGTTGCATTCTCATTGCAATATCTTAGGAAGTTTTGTATTGGCTTTTGGCTTGCAAAAATACTTTCAAACTTACTCAAATATCTTGTGGTATTCATATTGACATATTTGTGAAAAGATATTTGTGTATGTTATATTAATCTTTGTGGCAATATCTATTCAAGTATATATATCATTTGCTGAATACAAAGATTATCTATTTTACAATCCAAGCATATACATATTCACATGATTGAGATATTCTGCTGATTGATATTCTTGAGGTTTGCTTGATATTCTGTGTGAACACGTTTGATTGAATATTTTGAAATACACATATTGTTGTTCACTCTCACGTATGCTTTACACTGATAGAAAATATCTTTGAGAGTTGAACTATTTAGACCACACTAAGCTTACATTATTAAATCATCTGTGGTGTTTGTGATTGCGCGCATTTGGGGTACAAATTTGCTTTACGTGAAAGCACATTTACATTATACCATTTGATTGTATATCTGAGAGATTCCAGGGGTGGCCTGAGGGGGCGATAATCCAGCCCAGTAAGGATTGGTGCAAAGGTTGAGGTCAGCCCCGCTAATTGACCTGGTTAAGGTTGAGGTCAGCCCTGTGCTAATTAACCTGGTTTGTATAGGTGCCGCTCCACCCGTTTAAGTGAACAAGTTATTGTGATAATTCTTGTGCTGGTTAGCCAAGGCAGGGACGTAGAGAGTTAGCCGAACCTTAATAACATATCTGTGTGTCACCCTTCCCTTTACTGCTTTCTGGTGCTTGTGTAATTGATTAAACTATTTTATTTAATTTCTGATATTACTCGCACTAGATTGACCATAGGATTGTGAATATACTGCTATTAGGAGGAATTCCTAAGGGTTAAAATTTAAAAATACCAATTCACCCCCCCCCCTTTTGGGATCACGGTAAAGCTAACAGTGTGCTTAATTGAAAAACCAGAAAATTTGTACTTGCTTGATCTTTAAAGTTTCTTTTTCAACAAGCATACCCCCAGTATCTCTTGACAACATCCTAAAGGGGATATATACTATTATTATATACATATATATCTTTAAATTGCATAACTGGTTCGGTAACTTCATATAAAAATGCATGTGAACTTGTTGGACTATTTTTATGCTCAAACCTTCTATTTGCTTTCATATGTCGTGTGCTTTGAACTAAAATCTTTCACGGGTCTTATGAAATATTTGAATTGAAATGGTTTGTGGATAATTTTGGTTTAACTAGGTTTTTCATGTCATTTAAATCTTTCAATGACCAGTTATACTGTTTTATGTACTCAAATTGCAATATTTTTCAAAAACAATTGTATTTTTCATGCCGTTTTTGTTGATGCCAAAAGGGGGAGAAATAGACTTTGCAAAAATTGGTATACATATTTTTTGGGGGAGTTTTATTTGGTACCCATTTTTGCATTGGTATTTGTCATCCTCAAAAAAGGAGGAGATTGTTGACTTTTTGAGTCATATCTCGTTTTTGATAATGACAAATACAAAGTATTTAATGTTTTCAAGTTTTTGTGCAGACTCATATTAGTAAGATCATTTGATGACATATGAAGACTTTAAGACTAAAGACTCAGAAGATTTATTTTGTGTTGTAATTCATATCATGTTTAATTTGGGTCTGTAATAGTAAAGTAGGATTGGTCTGTAATAATTGATGTACATCATGCATGTAGGAACTTATAAGCTCAAGATCATATTGACCTTAGGGTCGACCAACGCCAAGTTTTTTAGGCTAAGTTAAATAGCTTCAAAAGACCTTAGAAAGACCTTAAGTCCATGCACAAGCACATAAGATGTTCCCAAAATCAATTAACATATTAGGGGAATTAATTGAAGTGAAAATGAACATAAAGGGCAAAACTGTGAGGTTTAGGGCGATCGAACCCCAGGTGTTCAAAAAACCTTGGGCGACCAAACACTTGATGAGTCAAAATGTTGACTTTGGTTTCGGGTGACTAAACCATTTTGAACGTACTGTCCACAGGCGACCCAAGCTTGTTTTTAACTTTTCCCACCAATTCGTTAGCCCGAACTTCACTTTCAAAATTGCCTCGGGCTACTGAACACATGGATTTGACAGACCTAAATCTGTATTGGGCACCCGAATCTCAGACAATGTGGGAATCACCTTGGTTTAGCAACCCGAACCCATGCTCAAGCGATCGAACTTCAAAAACTAACTTTTTTCATTGTCTCTGTTTAGGCGACCGAACCTTAGTTTAGCCACCCGAAACCCTCGTGTTGGAAAATTTTTAACCGAGGTAATTAAGGGTAAAAAGGGGGTTAATTTCTTAAACATAATTAAAATAAATTTTAAAATTACCCTTGAGTGCCCAACAGTCATAATTTGCCTCATCTTTATATATATGCTTTCATTTGTCAAAATTAAGGGGGATTAAAAAATAGGATTAAGCCAAAACTCTCTCAAATTTCCAAATCCTATTTTGTTCCTACTACTCCCATACGCACTCATACACTTATTTCTTTGATTATCCAAGCTTTGTGAGAGTGCCTTGAGTGTTTATACTCCACTTCATTTTAATTAATACTCTCATTTGTATTGTTTGTTGATTGATTTTGATATTGAGAGTTAAGTATAAGTTTTCCCACTAATTTAATCTAATAAATCTTGTGTGGGGAAAACTTTGAGACTTGTGGGGTTTTGCATTGATATTGCAAGATACCTTAGCCAATATTTTTGTGTGTTAAAATATTTTACAAGCTTGATTTCAAACAACTCTTGTGTTTACAACATTGAGAAAATATTTTTGAATTTGTTTGAATATTATTGCTAGCATCTTTGAAACCCTAATATGAGATTGAGATTTAGTATATTTTGTTTCAAAGAATAGCTTGTTTGAACACTCTGTGCATATTTGAGATTATACATTATATTGAGTGTTGCTTGCATGTATGCACCCTTGAGCTTATAAATCTTATATTATCAATGTGCATTGATTGATTGTAATTGGTACATATCTGCTTGATTAAGAGGCACAATCACTGTACCCAGTTTGGTTTGTACTGTACTGATTATTGTATTCCAAGTGTGGGCCTGAAGAGGGAGACTAGCCTTGTTGAATAGTCCTAGATTGGCTTAGACCCAGTTAGGCAAGTTAGGTGCACTATCCTGGTAAGGTGCGATTGTAGGTTGAGGTCAGCCCTGTTAATTGACTTGGTTATAATTGGTGCCGCTCCACCCGTTAAGTGAGCATTAGTGGAATCTTCGGACTTGCGAGCTAAAGGCGGGGGCGTAGGCAGTATTGGTTGAACCTTGATAACATATCGTGTGTGCACTGTTTTATATTTCCACAATTTATATTCCTGCATGTGTATGTTATAGTGTGAATGCTGCGCATGATTTAATTTTTGCATACCATTTATCTGTGCATTTGGGTTTATGTGTATATAGACAAGCCCTAAGTTGAGTATTACTTCTTGTGAAATTGAAATCAACCTAAGAAATTTTTAAATACCCAATTCACCCCCCTCTTGGGAATACACAAAAGCTAACAATAACTACTACTTATCACAACCTTTGAAATTTGAAACCATTATTCGACTCTAGGAAGAGCCGTCAACCACCCACATAGCGGCCCCATCCCAAGTTTATTAATCACTCTTACTTATGGTGGAAGAATACCATGGTTACATAAAAACTTATGGGAGATTACATGTAGCAAATCAAAACTCTCCCAAAAACCACTCTTAACCCAAAACTAGAAACATATTGTTTGAACTAACAACCTGCTTTAAACGAATTCATATTCAAACTAAACACTTACCTAAACTGTCATACTTACCTAAACTGTCATACTTACCTGCCTAGCGTTGAGCCTTGCTAAATAACTGTGGATACTTATGATGTATTTCCTTCTCTAATTCCCATGAAACTTCATCAACTGTGTGATTATGCTAGAGCACTTTAACCAATGAGATTTTCTTAGTACGTAGCTTCTGTTCCTTACAGTCTAGGATCTGAACTAGCACTTCATCATATGACAAGGTATCCCTGATCTCCAAAGACTCATAGCTAATCACGTGCGAAGGATCTGCGATGTACTTTCTAAACATAGACACATAGAATACGTCATGAATTCTAGACAGTACTGGGGGTAACCCCATGACAAAGTCCATGGAAATGTGCTCCCACTTCCACTTAGGAATATGAAGTGGTTGCAACAGTCCTGCTGGCCTCTGATGCTCAGCCTTTACTTGCTGATATGTCAGACACTGCTCTATGAATTGAGCAATTTCTCTCTTCATATTATTCCACCAGAAAGATTCTCACAGATCCCTATACATTTTAATGCTTTTTAGATGTATTGTATAGAGAGATCGATGTGCCTTTTCCAGAATGGTTCTTTTAATCTCAGCATCATTAGGTACACATAACCTCGTGTAAAATCTCAACACCCCATCTTTTGAGACATTAAAATCTGCCCTTAATCCACTCTGTACTTTATCCACTATCTTCACTAGCTCTGCATCTTTCATTTGAGTAGCTCAAATCCTCTCCAGTAAGGTCGGTTGGATTACTAGGCTAGTAATGAATGCTTGGTGATTGCTATTGACTTTGGTGCAATCCCAAGAGGGGGGGTGAATTGGAGATTTAAAAAATTTCCTCCTAGGTTCAACTAATCTAGCAGTAGTATTAGGCAACCTAGGGGCAGTCTAAGTATGTATGAAATTGCAGATATGCTATATTAAACAATTTTTAGTACATGCACCACAATTTTAGTATTTCTCAACCAGATTCAATATCTTGTCAATCAGATATGCAGTATATTCAGCAAGGAGATTAAATCAAGCACAAAGTAGAGTATAATGCAGAAAATGTAAACTCGACACTAAATATGATATCAAGGTTCGGCTAATCCTGCCTATGTCGCCGCCTTGGCTCACAAGCACAAGGATTCTATTAAGAGCTCACTTCACGGGTGGAGTGACATCAAATACAACACCTTACCATGATGGTACTTCTAGCTTTCCTAACCGGGTCAAAGCCAATTCGGGACTTTTCACAGGGCAAGTCTCCCTTTTTCGAACACACATCGGGAATACAACAGCTAATCAAATAAATTTTTTCATACAAACAAACGTGCTTCTACTCAAGAAGATATATACCACAATATGGTCTAGATAAATATGCACTCACAGATGATACTAATTATGCTCAGTGCAAGTGAAGTGTGCTAACACTCAATCTGAAGTAAATATACAATCAAGTCCTAGAGTGTATTTTCAAATAATCTTTGAAGCAAAGTATCAATATTAATCAATCACCACAAGTTTCAAAGAGTTTCAACTAAAGTTTTCAAAATATCTCAAAAATAATTTTCTCAAAATAATAGCTCAAGAGATATTTGAAAAGTATGCTTGTAAAAAATATTTTGCATAATAAAAAATACACAAGTTTGATGAGTCTTGCAACAAAGATGCAAAGACTCACTAGCTGCAAAGGTTTTCCCACACAATGATTTATTAGTTAAACTCGGGGAAAAACCCTTAGCTAAAACTCTTAATAAAAACAATCAATCAATCTAGAACAATGAGAGCTTTTAAACAAATGGAATCATTCAAGAACACTCTTAGGAAGTTTGATTTATCAAAGGAATGATAAAGGAAGAGTGTATGGGCTTTGGATTTGATAAATGTGCACTCAAAAAATTAGAGAATTTTTAGGCTAATTCAAATGTTAATCTTGTGGGTAATTGTGCAAATGAACCCATATATATAGAGAAGGCCAAAATTATAGCTATTGGGGACACTTAGGGGATTATTAAAATTGTTTAAAATGATTTAAGAAAATTAACCCTGTTTAACCACAATTAATCGTGGTAAAAATTTGACCAATTTGAGAGTTTTGATCGACCAAGCCATAGGTTCGGTCGCCCGAATAGACACAACAGGAAAAATGAATTTTGAACTTCGGGTGCATGAATAAGGGTTTGGTTTGCCGACCAAGGTGATTTTCCAATCTGTCTGAGGTTCAGTCACCTGGTCTCAAGCTTGGTCTGCTGAACTTGAACATTTGGTTGCCCAGGGGCATTTTGAACGTGAAGTTTGGACACCCAAGTTGTTGGAAAAAGTAAGGGTATGAGTTCGGTCAACCGTGGACACTCAAGACATTTTGAGTTTGGTCGCCCGAAGGTAGGTCAACTTTTTGACCACTTAACGATTCAGTCGAACGAGGTGTTTTGAACACCAGGGTTTGGTCGTCTGAAACCCTAATAACGTAATACCTTAAGTCATATTTTAATTCAATAAGTTCCCCTGATAGTATATGTGATAATGAGGACTATCCTAAGTGTAAGTGTAAGGACCTAAGGTGTAAGGAATTTTTACTTAGTCCCAAAAATTTGGTGCCGGTCGACCGATCCCTAAGGTCATTCTACGGTCTTGAGCATATAATCCTATCATGCATCTGATGCATTTATTACATACCATATTATATTACTGACCAAAAAATGAATGCAAATACAATAGCAAATAGGTCTTCGTTCTTTTGATTTTTCAGTTGCCATAAATGAAGCTTGATCTTCATAGTCCGTATGGTTTGCTTAAGTTCCTACCATCAGTGCATGCAAGGATAAACCTATTCAAGAAGCTCAGTGCACAAGTGAGAAATATTGGTTTTGTCATTATTAAAATGGGATCAGAATCATAGAGTCAACAATTTCCTTCCACTAATTCCACACCAAACCTTTCTAGGTCCATCCTGATCTAATGTCGTGCTACAACTGTTGACACCGACGCATTCACTGACTTCCAACTTAACACATTAGCTACCACATTAGATTTTCCTAGGTGGTAACTAATGGTGCAATCATAGTCTTTTATTAGCTCAAGATATCTCCTCTGGCTCATATTCAGCTCATTCTGTATGAAAAAGTATTTAAAACTTTTATGATTCGTAAAGATCTTGCACCTTTCACCGTAACAAGTAGTGCCTCCATATTTTCAACACATATACAATTCTATATCATGCGTGGGATAGTTCTTCTCGTACTCCTTGAGTTGGTGAGAAGCATATGCGATGACCTTTCGCTGTTGCATCAAGACACACCCCAACCCTTTCTAAGACGCGTCACTATAAATCACGAAACCACTCTCACCTAATGGAATGGTCAGAACTAAAGCAGTGATGAGTCATTTCAATTCCTAGAAACTCTGCTCACAATCCCCAGTCCACTTAAACTTTATATTTTTTCTCGTTAACCGTGTCAGAGGACCAGATAGTTTAGAAAATCCTTCCACGAACCGGCGATAATATCCTACCAAACCCAAGAAACTCCTAACTTTGTGAATGTTCTTTAGGCTCACCCAATCTACTACCACCTTTATCTTACTCGGGTCGACTAAAACACCTTCCCTAGACACTACATGTCTCAGAAATGCAACTTGTTCCAACCAGAATTCACATTTCTTGAATTTAGCATACACTTCCTTTCTCTAAGCACTTGAAGTACCTGCCTCAAATGAGTTTCATGCTCATCGGAACTCCTCGAATAAACCAAAACATCAACGAACACCATCATAAAATGATCTGAATATTTATGAAAGACCTTGTTCATCAAATCCATAAATGCCGTCAAAGCATTAGTCAGTCTGAAAGGCATAACCAAAAACTCATAATGACCATACCTGGTTCGGAAAGTAGTCTTTTGTACATCATATGATTTGACTTTCACCTGATGATACTTGGATCAAAAATTGATCTTGGAGAAGACTCGTGTTCCCTGAAGCTGATCAAACAGATGATCAATACAGGGTAGCGGGTACTTGTTCTTAACTATCACTTTACTGATTTCCCAATAGTCGATACACATCCTCATCGGTCTGTCTTTCTTTTTCACAAACAACACTAGTGCTCCCTAAGGTGACACACTGGGTATAATAAATCCCTTGTCCAATAATTCCTGTAGTTGCTCATTTAATTCCTTCAATTTAGTTGGAGTCATTCTATATGGAGCATTAGAAATCGGGGCCTTACCTGGAAGTAAGTCAATAGAAACCTCCACTCCATGATTAGGAGGCAATTTAGGTAAGTCCTTTGGAAAAATATATGAGAACTCCCTTACTACTGGGATATCCTCCAGCTTTAGTTCTTTCATTGGTGCTTCTTTCACATATGCCAGGTACCTCTGGCATCCCTCTAGGAGTAGCCTTTTTGCCTAAATAGCTGAAAGCATCCATGGTGAGGAGTGCACGCACGACCCAACAAACTTATACTCCTGCTCTATGGGAGGTCTGAACACTATCTCTTTCCTGTAACTTTTTACACTAGTGTAATTGGAGGCTAGCTAGTCCATTCCCAAAATGATATCGAATCCATGCATATCAAACACAATTATGCTAGAAGATAACATTCTTTCCTGAATATCCACTGGACAATCTCTAATCACTTTTCTACATACCATTACTACTATTGTCGGTGTGACTATAGCTAACTCGGCATCTAATAACTGAGTTTCTACCCCGCACAGTTTGATGTACCCCAATAATACAAAAGAGTGCAATGCTCCTGAATCAAAAAACATAATAGCTTTATTTGAAAACATTAAGATATTACTTGTCACCACATCTCCCGCATTCTCTGCATCTCTAGGAGTAAGAGAATAAACCCGCGCTTGGGTGGTGTTCCTCTGGTAATTGCCTCGGAGTGCCTGATTCCCTCCCAAGTATTGATTAGGTGGGGGTGCATTGTTCATCGTCCCACAACAGTCTCGTGCAAAGTGGCTGGGTCTACCACATCGGAAACAAGTATCTGATCTACTTCTGCATTCCCCCGAATGCCTTTTATTACATCTAGTACAAATAGGGTATGATGGGTTACCCTGAAATGCCTGATTTCCCATCTCCCATCTCTAGCCTCCACCACTACCATGCCTCCTCCAAGGCCCCTGACTCGTACCTGCATGAGAACTAGGAGGCATAGGTCTCTTCCTCTGGCTCTACAACTCGGTGCTTCTCTACTGACTCATCTCTACTATGGTGGCTTTATCCACCAGTTTTGATAAATCCTGCACCTGCAAGACCGCCATCTGCTCATAAATCTTCTGTCTCAAGCCCTTATCGAACATCTAGGCCTTTTTGGATTCATCTGGAATCATATATATGGCAAAGCGAGAAAGTTTAATGAACTTGGCTGCATACTGCTGCACAGTCAAGTGCCCTTGGGTCAAGTTCAGAAACTCCTCCGCCTTAGCATCCCTAGTGGAGGCGGGGAAGTACCGATCAAAGAAGATCTCTTTGAAGCGGTTCCAAGTCAATGCTGCAGGTACTGGCCTCTGCTCCTCAAGTAACTTCACAGCTAACCACCACCACTTAGCCTCTCCCTTCATCTTAATGTGGCATAGAGGACTTTCTACTCATTAGTGCAGCGCAACACTACTAGTATCTTCTCAATCTCCTGTACGCAATTATCTACAATAGTTGGGTCAGCTCCTCCTGAGAAAGATAGGGGATTCATCTGGGTAAATTGCTCTATGGTGCATCCCAGGCTAGTGGTGGGATAGTTCTGCCCCCTAGAACTCCGCAAGATCTCAGCTATGAACTGCTGGGAAAAATCACGAAGTACTAATGTAGAATCAATGTCATCCTCGTGAGAAGCCCCCTCGTTGCTACTTTCTCCGGTGCTCACATTGTTATCTTTGGGATCCATCTTGAAGATAGGAAAAAATGAATTTAGAATTCCAATATCTCAACATGACTGGTACAATTATTTAACTGAAAACCACTTTAAATCCAAGTTCTCAATTTAAGGTTCATTCACACTGTTTAGACACAAAACCATTGATGGTTTTATTGAGACCTTTGAAACCGTCAACAGAAAACCTGAGATACTAAGAGCCTGTTTTGATGAAAACCATCGGCAGTTTGTGAACACCACAGAAAACCGTTGATGGTTTGGCCCCAGGAGACCTCACTAATCCCTTTTCCCGTATACGTTTAGTCATTTCCAATTACGGGTCCCTAACCACGACAAAATTTACGACATATCACCCCAACTTAAAGTTTCAAATTCTAATTTTTCAAGTTCCAATCTCTCTGCTTAGTTTCAACAACCATCGATGGATTTACTATGACTTTTTTGAAACCATCATTCCAGGGAACACACAAAAGACCGTCAAGGGATTTCTGCCTCCAAGTTATAAGACAAAACTCAAAATAACTTACCAGTATCCTAATCTACTCGTTCCTATTCTCATCCCAACTTGAACTTATACTCTAGTAAAATCATCTGTCAAAGTCTAGTGGATTTATCAACTTGGTGCTCTAATACCAGACTGTGGCACCCCAAAGCTGGTGGGGCTCGATGTCATACACCGTGGAAGAAATGCTTAAAAGGATTTGATGCTACTACCCATATAAATAAGGTGCACCTTTCTTTTTGGGAACCTTCTTGTGACGACCTGCTTAATTTCCTTTTTTTTTTTTTCATAATACAATAAATTCAATATCACAAATCTCAACAGATCATAATCCACCTGGACCCATGGGTACCAGGGATACATCATAAACATATAGCAGAAGCCTAAGCAGAAGGAAACATACAATCATATACATCTCACTATACCATATATCACAATACCAGAGTTACTACAATCACTGTATATACATAAACACAATACAAAACCCAAAAGATATCTAGGGCCATCCCACAAAATACCTCCTACCCTATGAAAACACTTACCCTTCTGGAAGGGCAAACCAACCGTACTAGATCAGCGGGGCTTTACCCACTCTCCTATCAGGGGCTCCTGAAATGTTTATAAAATTCGGGGTGGGACACCTCTCAGTAAGGGAAATAAACTAATACTAGTGTGTGTCAACATGAGTATTCTGTGTTATACATATACCATACAGAACATATTCAGTAAACTGTTATGTCAAATCTGGGAAAACATATATACATATATATCATCAAAACATGACAGAACATACTGCATTTTCATAAACATATATCATCTCATATAATAATAATACAAAAATATTCCTGGTAGGTTAGCTGGTTGTTGTCATGTATTACCCCCACATGGCTAGGTTGTGTGGCCCGAAGGTGGGACCTGACAATGGTTGGCCGACCACTATCAAGTCAAAAGTACAGTCTGTAATTCTGATGGGTCAGCTAGACCTAGTCCGTACACCAGGGGTGCTCGCACACTTCTTAAAAATTACATTGACCATCCAATCTCATACCACTCCATATAGTGACGTTAACACAAATATCATGAACATGATGACCATGGACACATAGCAACGGTACCGTGCAAGTGCTAGCCTAGACCAAACCAACCAGGTTCTGATATCATATAATATATACTGAAAGTGATACATGGATATTTCATATCATTAATTATCAAGTCAATCATATCATTTTGCATATATACGTATATCATGAAAATCATTGGCCCGTATGCCAGTATTTCAAATTTTATCATAGCTCGACCCGTATGCTGGCAAATCATATCCATAGCACAGCCCGTACGCTGGCAAATCATATCTATAGCTCAATCTTGACGCCGAAAAATCATATCCATAGCTCAGCCCGTACACTGGCAAATCATACATATAGCTCGGCCTGTGCACCGGCAAACATATCAAAATCTCAGCCCGTACACCGGTTTTCCATTATAAAAATCTGTATCATAATCACATTCCCAGAAAATAGTATTTCATAACAATGTCTACTTATGCCACACTAAATAGGTTTTTTGTATATTCAACATACCATCATTTTCAACAATGGTTTCTTAAATATAAATCATATATATAAATATATTTATTCCTTTGAATTCAAATGCTATAATATTACACATACTTTTTATAAAATATTAGCTTAGTTTATCCCCTTACCTGACTCCTGAAAAGCCCCTAAGAGAAATACTCCTGCACCCGCAGGGTTCCTAGCTCAACACCTTGAAAACAACATTTCCCAGAACTAAAGTTCAGTATTTCTACGCATACTACACTTTCTACAACTATCAAATAACCTAATACTGAGTAGAAAGCCTTACTTTGGATTTGGGATGGTTTCCAACTCAGCCCCACGACGATCCGCTCTGGCAGACTTGCAGAGAACTTTCCCAGGAGCGTCGTGGTGGCTTTAAATTGTCGAACCGGTAAAAAATTGGCCCGAGATCTTAGAGAGAAGGGTAGGGAACCTTATGAAGAGAGAGAGAGAGAGAGAGAGAGAGAGAGAGAGAGAGAGAGAAATTCTGCACAGGAAAATGAAGTAAAAAATCACGTTTAACCTTACTTATACCGCGGGATTCGTCGACGAGTCACGTCACCTCATTGACGAGTCCTGTAGAAAGTTCGTCGACGAACTTCAACCCTCGTTGATGAATTTTAGGCTTCCAAGAATCCTTTCTCGGTATCTTCTCGTCGATGAGATCCTGAAGAACCCTTGTCGATGAAACCCCTATGTTCGTCGATGAGGCCTAGAAAATTCCTTCTGTCCCTGTTTCTATTTCCCTTTCTTTTTATTATTTAAATGACATTATTCTTCGGGTCGTTACATTCTCCCCTCATAAAATTTCGTCCTCGAAATTTACTGTTCACGTAACTCATCATCCCTTAACGGAAAAGGGTCTACTTATTTTATTACTTACCCTCACTTATGATGAAGGAATACCGTGGTTATATTTCAAGTCCTGAGAGATTACATATATAAAAGAAAAATTCTCCCAAAACTAAAATGCTAGACAAATTAAACCATTACAGGTACCTGCAGAAAAAATACTACCTAACTACTTACATTTTACCCGTTTAGTACAATTTACCCGTTTAGACTCCTTGGAATAGGTGCGGATACTTCTACTTTATCTATTCCTCAGATTCCCAAGAAGCCTCTTCAATTTCATGATTCCTCTACAAAACTTTTACCTGAGGAATCTCTTTGTTACGTAACTCTTGTACTTTCCTATCCATAATTTGTACTGGTACCTCCTCATACACTAGTGAATCACTGAGCTCTAATTCATCATAACTGATAATATAAGAAGGATCTGGGACGTATTTCCTCAACATAACAACATGTAATACATTGTGGATCCTAGACAACACAGGTGGCAAAGTTAGCTTATAAGCTACCTATAACGACCCGAATTTAAAATGAAATTTAAATAATACGGAAAAGGAAATGGAAACCAGAAATAGAAGGAGGCTGTAGACTTCGTCGACGAATCCCCTGTATTCGTCGACGAAGGCTTAAGAGAATTCGTCGACGAACATAGGGCTTCGTTGATGAGAAAATACCGAGAGAAGTTCTGAAGCAGCCTGAATTTCGTTGACGAATACAAGGTCTCATCAACGAAATTTGTGAAGGACTCGTTGACGAAGGTTGGGCTCGTTGACGAAATCCTATTTTATAAGAATGAAAAATCTGGGAGAAATATCATTTTGTACGAAGCCTCTCCCTCTCCTCTTTCTTTCTACGGTTCTCTCTCCCTTCTCTCTACGTTTTCGGCCCCATTAGTCATCAGATCAACAATCCGAAGTCACCACGATGCTCCTAGCGGAGTTCTCTCCAAATTTCCTGTAACGGATAGTGGGAGAAAGCTAGTTGGAAATCATCCCAGAGTTAAGGTAAGGCTTTTTAAGCCATATTTGGTCTTGCGCTAGTTATAAGAAATGTTGTGCGCATGAAAATATTGAAGTTTAATACTGGGGGTTTTCAGTTTCGGAGTATTGGTTAGGGAACCCCTCAAATGTTAAACTTGAATGCTTTTTGGTGAAAACTTTCTACTCAATATGCGGGTTTTTGACAGTTGAGGAAAATATTGTATGCTTAGAAATACTGAACTTTAATTCTAGGATTTTTCATTTTCAGGGTGTTAAGTTAGGAACCCTGCGGGTGCGGGGCAGTTTTATTAGGGGCTTTCCAGGAATCAGGTAAGGGGATAAATTAAGTTAGTATTGTTTTGGAAAATGTTTATATATATATATATATATATATATATATATATATAGTTATCATTTGATTTATGGAAAATGTATATGATTATATATATGTGTCTTATATTTGCAAAATATTGTGAAAATGATCGTATGTTGAATATGTGGAAAATCTACTGTGTGGCATGAGTAAAAATGTTGTGAAATGCTGTTTTCTGGGAATATGGATGAGATGGATTTTTATGATGGAAAATCGGCGTACGGGCTGAGATGTTTTCATATATATATGGATGTGATTTGCCAGCGTACGAGCCCTGCTATATGACTGTGATTGTCGGCGTACGGGACGTGCTATGAGATGTGATTTGCTGGCGTACGGACCTTGCTATGTGATTACTATTTGCCAGCGTATGGGCTGTACTAAGTGTAGCTGGCGTACGGACCGAGCTATGATAAAATATGAAATACCGGCGTACGGGCCGATGATTTTTATGATACACGTATATATGTGAAATGATATGATTGATTTGAAAATAAATGAAATGAGATATTTATGCATCACGATTTCAGTATATGTATATGATATCAAAACCTAGTTGGCTTGGTTTAGGCTAGCACTTGCACAGTACCGTTGCTATGTGTCCATGGTCCTCGTGATCATGATATCTGTGTTAACGCCACTATACGGAGTGGTGTGAGATTGGATGGTCAATGTGGTTAATTTCAAGAAGTGTGCTGTTATCGCCCCTGGTGTACAGACCAGACTATGTAGACCCATCGTACCTACAGACAAGACTATTGACTTGGCAGTGGTCGGCCAACCATTATCAGGTCCCGCCTTCGGGCCACACAACCCAGTCATGTGGGGGTAATACATGACAATAGCTAGCTAACCTACCTGAGATGATTTTTATGTTATTATTATTATCATGATATGAGATGAGAAATGTTTATGAAAATGCAGTATGTTCTGGCATGTTTTGATATACATATGTTTTCCCAGATTTGATAAACAGTATTGAATATATTATGTATGGTATATGTAGAACACGATATACTCATGTTACCACACACTAGTATTAGTTTATTTCCCTTACTGAGAGGTGTCTTACCCCTAAATTTCATTAACTTTTCAGGAGCCCTAGATAGGAGAGCGGGAAAGGCCCCGCTGATATAGAGCAGTTATCTGCCCTTGTTGGAAGGGTGAGTCTTGGTAGGGACAGTTAGATTTTTGTGGGAATTGTCCCTAGATTTATTTTTGGGATGTATATACTGAGAGATAGTGTTTGTAGTACTCTGGTATATATTATGCACAGTATGATGAGATGTATATGATTTTATATTTTCTGCTGCGTAGGCTTCTACTGTATGTTCTGTTATATCCCTGGTACCCACAGGTCCAGGTGGATGGTGACCTGCTGAGCTGGAAAGTGAGATGTATGATATTGATTTTATGTTTTGATGTTATATAAAAAAAATATATATATATATATATATATATGTGAAAATGAGCAGGTCGTGACACTACTAGTCCCACTTTATCTAAAATTTCAAATAGACCGATAAACTTAGGACTAAGGTTACTAGTTCTTCCCAAATTGCATAACCCCTTTTATCGGAACTATCTTTTAAAAACACATGATTACCCACATTGAATTCTAGATTCCTACGGCGATTATCGGTATAACTTTTTTGTCTGCTCTGAGCTGCACTGATCCTATCTTTGATAAGCCGAACCTTATCACAAGCTTTCTAAACAAGGTCTGGCCCCGCTACTCGTTGCTCACCCACTTCATCCCAAAATAAAGGAGAATGACTTCTCCTGCCGTATAAAGCCTCAAATGGTGCCATGCCAATATTGGTATGATAACTGTTATTATATGCAAATTCCACCAGCGGCATGAACTGAGTCCAACTACCCCCAAAATCCAATACACACGCTTAGAGCATATCCTCTAATGTCTGTATCATCCTCTCAATCTGCCTATCTAACTAAGGATGGAATGCCGTGCTAAACGATAACTAAGACCCTAGTGCTTCCTGCAAGCTCTTCCAGAAACGTGACATAAATCACGGGTCTCAGTCTGATACAATCGATATCGGCACCCCATGAGAACAAACTATCTCCTGAATGTAAATCTCCGCCAAATGATTAAGGAAGTAATTGATCTTGATAGGTAAAAAGTGGGCGGTCTTAGTCAAATGGTCAACAATCACCCAGAAGGCATTCTGGCCATGTAACGCCATCGGCAGTCCTGACATGAAGTCCATAGATATATAATCTCACTTCCACTTTGGGATAAATAACGGCTGCAACTGCCCTGCCGGCCTCTGGTGCTCAACCTTTACTTGCTGGCACGTTAGACACTGCGCTACATACTCGACAATCTCTCTCTTCATACCACTCCACCAGTACGACTCTCGTAGATCCCTATACATCTTCGTACTGCCGGGATGAACTGTATACAAAGATCTGTGAACCTCCTCTAGAATGGTCCTCTTGATATCTATATCGGTAGGAATGCATAATCTAGTATGGAATTGCAAAGTTTCGTCATATGCAATACTGAATTCCTCCCCCTGACCACTCTATACTCTATCTATCACCTCTGTTAATTCTGGGTCTTCCTTTTAAGTGGCTTTAATTCGTTGTTGCAGAGTAGGTTGTACTACTAGGCTGGCAATACACATTGGAGGATCACTCTCTACCAACTCTATGCCAAGTCTCTCCAGATCCATCATGATTGGATACTGGATCTCCATAGTCGCCAATACTGATTCCCTGGACTTCCTACTCAACGCATCAGCTACCACGTTTGCTTTCCCTAGGTGATAACTGATGGTACGGTCAAAATCTTTAATGAGTTCTAACCATCTTCTCTGCCTCATATTCAATTCCTTCTGCGTGAAAAAAGTACTTCAAACTGTAATGGTCGGAAAAGATCTCACACTGCTCGCCATACAAGTAATGCCTCCAAATCTTTAATGCGTGTACAACAGCAACCAATTCAAGATCATGTGTAGGATAGTTCTTTTCATATTCTTTCAACTGCCTGGACGCATACGCCACCACCCTGCCATGCTGCATTAATACACAACCAAATCCCTTCAACGACGCATCACTATAGATAGTATAACCCTCACCCCCAGATGGGATGGTCAATACTGGCACTGTAACTAGCCTCTGCTTCAATTCCTAAAAACTCTACTCACAGTTGTCGTCTCATTCAAATCTGGCATTCTTCCTAGTTAGTTGTGTTAGAGGCCCTGATAAAGTTGGGAATCCCTCAACAAAATGACGGTAATATCCAGCTAGCCCTAAGAAACTCCTGATCTCCTAGACATTCCTCGATCTAGCCCAATTCACTACAACCGCAACCTTACTAGGATCCACAAAAATACCGTCTCAAGATACAACATACCCCAAGAACACGACCTTCTCAAGCCAGAATTCACATTTACTGAACCTGACGTACGACTTCTTTTCCCGAAGCGTCTGCAAAACATACCTTAAGTGCGTCTCATACTTCTCATAGCTCCTCGAATAGACCAGTACATCATCAATAAAAACAACAACAAACTGGTTTAGGTATTGGTGGGAGACTCTGTTCATTGAGTCCATAAATACCGCAGGAGCATTCGTCAAACCAAACGACATAACAAGAAACTCGTAATGCCCGTACCTGGTCTTGAAGGCTATCTTCGAGACGTCTTTTGCTTTCACTTTCACTTGATGATAGTCGGATCTGATGTCAATCTTCGAATACACCCGTGTACCCTGGAGCTGGTCAAATAATCGTTGATACGGGATAGAGGATACTTATTCTTGATTCTCACTTTATTAATCTCTCTATAATCTATACACATCCTCATAAACCCGTCTTTCTTCTTCACAAATAGAACTGAAGCTCCCCACAGAGATACACTGGGTCGTATAAACCCCTTATCAAGCAGATCTTGCAACTGATTCTTCAATTCTGCCAATTCTATTGGCACCATCCAATACAGTACTTTAGAAATTGGCGCTGTACCTAGAAGTAGATCAATAGGGAAATCTACCTCAGGATTGGGTGGCAATCCTAGTAACTCATATGAGAAAACATCTACAAACTCCTTTACTACAGGCTTGCTAGCAAGTTTCAATTCATTCTCTGACAT
Organism: Malania oleifera; assembly: GCF_029873635.1. NCBI lineage: Eukaryota > Viridiplantae > Streptophyta > Magnoliopsida > Santalales > Ximeniaceae > Malania > Malania oleifera. The sequence goes on along the minus strand of NC_080427.1, from coordinate 52,073,031 downwards.
CTCCTTCACTACTGCCACAAACCCCTGACAACCACTCAACAGTAGTCTCCTGGCTTGGATAGCTGAAACTAGTTTAGGCAGGGATTGCACCAATGACCCTACGAACCTGAATTTCTCTTTCCTCGGAGGTCTAAATATCACTTCTCGTGCTTGGCAATTTATGCTGGCAAAATTAGCTGCTAGCCAATCCATGCCAAATATAACATCAAACCCGTGCATGTCCAGCACTATCAAATCAGCAGATAAAGTCTTCCCTTGGATATCAACTAGATAACCTTGAAGTATTTTACTACATCTTACTACAAATCCAGTTGGTGTAGACACTAACAGTTCAGTATTCAACAATCGTGTTTCCACCCCACATAGTTTAACATACCCCAAAGACATGAACGAGTGTGTAGCTCATAAATTAAACAATGCAATAACTTTAAAAGAAAGCATAATAACCATACCTATCACTATGTCACCTGCCATCTCAGCCTCACTCGGCGTCAAAGTAAACACCCTGGTGGGAGCCGTATTCCTCTGCTGGCCCCCGACGTGGCGCCTGATAACCTCCCTAGTATGGTCTGGGAGCTGGAACTACATCTGGTGGGGTAGGATAGTCTCGCACCATATGCCCCGATCTACTACAGTGATAGCACACCCCCCTCCTGCTCGACACTCTCCCTAGTGTCTCCTACCACAAGTCTGATAGACTGGAGGACCCTGCCCTGCCTGCACCTCGCGTTCTCCCGTCTCCTATCTTCGTCCTCTACCATGGTTACCTCTCCTCCATTGATTTTGTCTAGGACCCTGCTGGTAGCCTGTAGATGTAGATCTCTTTATCTATCCCTGCTCCTCTGCATCGAGATGCTCACAAATCTCTGCCAAGGCCACCCTGTCGACTAACTCAGTGAAGTCCTGGATCCGTAGAATCACTACCTGCTTAAATATACTCCGCCTCAAGCCTCTCTCAAACTGCCTCGCCTTCTTCACTTCATTAGGAACAATATACGCGGCGAAACGAGAGAGCTCGATGAAACGCACCACATATTGCTGAACGGATAGCTTTCCCTACTTCAGACTTAGGAACTCTTCTACCTCAGCGTCCCTGACAGTAGCTGGAAAATATCTATCAAAGAATAATTCTTTAAACTGATCACATGTCATGGCTATTGGAGTCATCCTCTGCTGCTTCAATAGTCTCACCACAGTCCACCACCTCTCGGCCTCTTCTATCAGTCTATAGGTAGCAAAAAGGACCTTCTATTCCTCAGTACACTGCAACACCGCCAAAACTTTCTCAATCTCTTGCATTTAGTTCTCAGCTGCTGCAAGATCAACTCCACTTAAGAATACCAGAGGATTCATCTTCGTAAATTTCTCTATGGTACACCTATGGCCTGTAGATGGAACACCCTACTCCTTTGAACTCCTAGCGATCTCAGCCATAACCTACTGAGCCACGCTACGTAATACCACGTCAGAGTCGGTCCCAGCTGCACCTGATGGTCCTGCTCCATCAATGCCACTAGCATAGGCACTATTTACTCTTAGATCCATCCTGAAAACAACAAACGTAACTTAGAAATCCTATCCTTATAATTTACTCGCTTAACCTAGCCTCTTACCTCAACATTCTCAACTTGTTTCTAATCCCCAGTTCTACCTTCTAGGAATACAACCCAACAATAGCTTACTATGGTTTTCCTGAAATCGTCACCCCAGGAAAAACACAAAAATTACCATGGAAGTCCTGCCTCTAGACTGTAGAACAAAACCTCAAATCATTTCCTATACTCTGGTATTGTTTTTGCTGCATTCTAAAGTCTGAACCTAGCAACATAGGCTCTGATACCAAAATGTGACAACCTGCTTAATTTCCTATTTTTTCATAATACAATAAAATCAATATCACAAATCTTAGAAGATCATAATCCACTTGGACCCATGGGTATCAGGGATACATCAGAAACATATAGCAGAAGCCTAAGAAGTAGGAAACATACAATCATATACATCTCACTATACCATATATCACAATGCTAGAGTTACTACAATCATTGTATATATATGTACACAATACAAAACCCAAAAGATATCTAGGGTCATCCCACAAAATACCTCTGACCCTATGAAAACACTTATCCTTCTGGAAGGGCAGACCAACCGTACTAGATCAGCGGGGCTTTACCTGCTCTCCTATCAAGGGCTCTTGAAATGTTTATAAAATTTAGGGTGAGACCCCTCTCAATAAGGGAAATAAACTAATACTAGTGTGTTGTAACATGAGTATTTTGTGTTATACATATACCTTACAAAACATATTCAGTAAGCTATTATGTCAAATGTAGGAAAACATATATATCATCAAAACATGGCAGAACATATTGCATTTTCATAAACATATATCATCTCATATAATAATAATATAAAAATGTTCCTAGTAGGTTAACTGGTTGTTGTCAAGTATTACCCCCACATAACTGGGTTGTGTGGCTCGAAGGCGGGACCTGACAATGGTTGGCCGACCATTACCAAGTCAAAAAGTACAATCTGTAAGTCTAATGGGTCTGCTAGACCTGGTCCGTACACCAGGGGCGCTCACACACTTCTTAGAAACCATATCGACCATCCAATCTCACACCACTCCGTACAACGGTGTTAACACAAATATCATGATCGTGATGACCATGGACATATAGCAATACTACCGTGCAAGTGCTAGCCTAAACCAAGCAAACCAGGTTCAAATATTATATAATATATACTGAAATTGTGATACATAGATATTTCATATCATTAATTATCAAGTCAATAATATCATTTTTCATATATATGTATATTATGAAAATCATCGGCCCGTACGCTGGAATTTTACATTTTATCATAGCTCGGCCCGTACGCCGACAAATCATATCATAGTTTAGCCTGTATGCTAGCAAATCATACATATAGCTCAGCTCGTACGCCGAAAAATATATCAAAATCTCGGCCCGTATGTCGATTTTCCATTATAAAAATCCGTATCATAATCACATTTCCAAAAAATAGTATTTCATAACAATTTCTACTCATGCCACACTAAACAGATTTTTTGTATATTCAACATACCTTCATTTTCAACAGTGTTTTCTTAAATATAAATCATATATATAAATATATTTATTCCCTTGAAATCAATTGCTATAATATTACACATACTTTTTATAAAATACTAGTTTAGTTTATACCCTTACCTGAGTCCTGAAAAGCCCTTAAGAGAAATACTCCTACACTCGCAAGGTTCCCCACTCAACACCCTGAAAACAATATTCCCCAGAACTAAAGTTCAGTATTTATATGCATACTACACTTTTTACAACTGTCAAATAACCAAATATTGAGTAAAAAGTCTTACCCTGGATTTGGGATGGTTTCCAACTTAGCCCCACCGACGATCCGCTCCGACAGACCTGCAGAGAACTTTCTCAAGAGCGTTGTGGTGGCTTCAGATCGTTGAACCGGAAAAAAATTTTCCCGAGATATTAGAGAGAAGGGTAGGGAACCATATGAGGAGAGAGAGAGAAATTTTGTGTAGGAAAATGAAATGAAAAATCACATTTAACCCTATTTATACTGCGCGATTCGTCGATGAGCCACGTCACCTCGTCGATGAGTCCTGTAGAAAGTTCATCGACGAACTTCAACCCTCGTCAAAAAATTTCAAGCTTCCAAGAATCCTCTCTCAGTATCTTCTCGTCGACGAGATGGGACTTCATTGACGAGATCCTGAAGAACCCTCGTTGACGAAACCCTTGTGTTTGTCGATGAGGCCTAGAAAATTCCTTCTGTCCCTATTTCTATTTCCTTTTATTTTTATTATTTAAATAACATTGTTCTTCGGGTCGTTACACTTCCCATAAGAACTTCATGGTTAAGCGCCCTTGGTTTGGAGTAATCTTGGGAGGGATGACCTTCTGGGAAGTTTTCTTAAGAAAGTGTGTGAGTGAGGACAAAACACACTGAAAAGGACACGTGTTGGTTTGTGGGGCTAGTCATTAGTTTGATAAGGCCCACCCCCTATTTTCTGATCTAGGTGGAGAAGGAGAGACGCAGTACTCCCTGGCAGACCCAGGTTAGGGTGTTACAAAATGGTATTAGAGCAATTACCTAACCGGAAGTGTAATAAGATTCACATCTCTTGGGTTTGGAAATATGGGTTCGAAATGAGGACGTTGCGTCTTGTAAGTGAGGGAAAATGTGATACCCCATGGAAAAAAATTTTAAAGGATTTTATGTTATTACCCATATCAACAAGGTGCACCTTTCTTTTTAGAAACCTTCCCATAAGAACTCCACGATTAAGCGTGCTTGGCTTGAAGTAATCTTAGGATAGGTGACCTTCTAAGAAGTTTTCTCAAGAAGTGTATGAGTAAGGACAAAACACACTGAAAAGGAGACGTGTTGGTCTGTGGGGCTAGTCATTAGTCCAATAAGGCCCGGCCCCTATTTTTTGGTCTAGGTGGAGGAGGAGAGATGCAATGCTCCCTGGAAGACGCAGGTTGGGGCGTTACAAAATGGTATCAGAGCAATTACCCAGCCGAAAGTGTGATGAGATTCACTTCGTCTGAGTTTGGAAATGTGGGTTCACAACGAGGTCGTTGTGTTCTGTAAGTGGGGGAGAATGTGATACCCCATGGAAGAAAGACTTAAAAGGATTTGATGTGTACCACACTAGGCACGATTCCCTGTAGGATCTGAAATATGAGATGGATTTTGGGGTGAGACACTTCTCAGTAAGATGGATTAGATTATCATCAGTGTGTGGCTAACATGAGTTTTATTGTGGACATAATATTTCCATTTATTTAACTGAACAGATAATAACATTTGAAAACTGTACTCACTTGTATAACTAAAAATACATATACTTTCCTTCATAACATAATTCAGCTCAATATAGCCCATTTCTCGTAAATTTACAAATTCTATGCATAGAAGAACGAATCTTGTTGGGCTAACTAGGCTAATGACATGCTTCCCCCCATGACGGGTTATACGGTCCGAAGATCGGACTTAGCATATGGCTGATTGACCAATGCTAAGTCAAAACTGGTACGTCTATAAGTATGATTTGCCTACCTTGTCCCGAAATGTCCTTCTATAGGGTCTCCCGGAATGTCTTTTAGGAGGAGTCTCCCAGGATGTCCTTCAGGAGTAGTATTGTACCTAGGCCAAATCGACTATCCCACACCACACTATCATACTAGTGTGGTTGCATTAACTTCCTGACTATAGCTACGGTACCGTGCTTTCATTACATCTGATGCCTCAGGATTCTTAAACCATATATTGCAATTTACATAATAAAAATCGTAAGTTGATTTCATTTTCATAAAACTGTATGAAACCTGGCATGTTCATAATTCTGTATAAAATATGTCATTTCCTGTCTTGGTATAAAACTTGTATATCATAACTCAGCATAAGCTGTTATATTCTGTCTTGATATAAAATCGGCATATCATAACTTGGCATAAGCTGCCATATTCTATACTGATAAAACCATATGATAAAACAGTCAACGGTTTGTATCTACGGAAATCCAAGAAAAAATTCCCATAGTTTTCATGTTAAAGACTTTCCCATATGAGAAGGTTTCAATAATCAAAAAATAGGGTCAAACAGTCAACGGTTTGGGGTAAACAGTTGGTGGTTTGCGTCGAGATTCCAGCCCCAACGGTTATAAATGGCTAGTTTTCAAAGTAAACGATTAATATATTAGCCTAAGACCATAAAACGTCTAGTAACCCAATTTTCCTATAAATACAAGTCCAAAGGCTTGTTTAAACATTGATTTTGTAGTTCATATATTATTCCCAAGCACATCATATTTTTGTTCATCATTCTTGTGCTCAAAATTTCTCTTGCTCATTAATCTTGTTGTGAATCATTACTTGGAGAGATTTGTATGAGGTTTTGAATGTATCAATTATCAGCTCATTCAAGAAGCATTTGTTTTGTAAATCATTTTTCATCATCTTGTTGTATTAAGGTTCTTGGAGAACCTAGTTCATAGGTTCTTGGTGAACTGTGATTGAAGGTTCTTGGTGAACCGAATTGTAAGGACTCTTAGTGAACCTTGAAGCTCTTAGTGAGTGAAAGGGATTTGTTCCCATATGAAGGTTCTTGGTGAACCTTGCGGCTCTTGGTAAGCGATAGGGATTTGTTCTTGTTTGTAAAGGCTTCTCCACCGGTGAAGGAGGCTAATAGTGGATTGTGGAATCCTTGAGTGAGTCTCAAGGCATGGATGTAGACAAGCGGCTGAACCATGTTAAAATTGTTTGTCAAGCTTTTCTTCCTTACTCTTTTATTTTATGTCTTGTGCATGATTTATGTTTTACATATTGTGATATAATTTCTTGTATCTTGCCAAGATTTATATTTTGTAGAGAAAAGGAAAAATATGCAAAAGAACATATTCACCCCTCTCTAGACTCGACTCTAGCGCCAACAGTAATAGCTTCTGTAACTTCTTTTGCAAAGTTCGATGTTGTCATGTTTGATGGAATGGGAAACTTTGGTTTATGGCAGAGAAGGGTGAAGGATCTATTAGTGTAGCAAGTTATGTTGAAGGCTATATACGGAGTTTAACCAGAAGGCATAGATGAAACAAGTTTGAAGGAATTAGAAGTAAAGGCTATGGTGACTATCAGGCTTTATTTGGCCAAAGATGTGTTGTATCATGTCATAGGATTCTCTTGCGGCTGTTTGGCAGAAACTTGAAACCTAACATATGTTTAAGTCTCTTAAGAATAAATTATTTCTTAAGAAAAAGTTGCATTGGCTTAATATAGTGGAAGGTTCGGATTTAAACCAACACATCAATGCATTCAATTAAATTATAAGTAATTTAATACGGGTTGATGTTAAATTCGAGGAATATGACAAGGCACTGATGCTATTGAATTCCTTATTTGCATCTCACACGTATAAGAATTTGGTTACTACTCTAACATGGTGTAAAGAAACCTTGAATTTAGAAGAGGTAACAAGTGCACTGCTGGGTTTTCATCAAAGAAAGAAAGCCAGCAATGAAATTTCACATGGTGAAGGGCTTGTGGTAAAGGGTAACCAGGAAAGTGAGAGAAGTAAATTACACAACAGATCGATTGGTAATAAGACTCGGTGGTAGTCCAAGAAGAAGAAGGATATTCAGTGTTTTAAGTGCACGAAAATGGGGCACATAAAATCGGAGTGTTCGCAATGGAAGAAGGGGAATGCTGAAAAACAAGAGGGTACTTCAAAATCAGCAAATGTAATAGAGGAAGGAAACTCGGAAAGTAGTGATGGTGATATGCTTTCAGTTTCATTAGGGTTGTATCACCTCACGGATTCTTGGATCCTAGACTCGACATGCTCTTATCACATGACACCAAATAAAAAATGGTTCAACACTTACAAGTTAGTTAATTCTAGTTCCATTTTAATAGGAAATGATGATGTATGCAAAATCATTGGAATAAGAAACGTCAGAATTAAAATGTATAATGGTGTTATAAAACCATTATGTGATGTAAGACACATACTGGATCTATGAAAGAGTTTAATTTCATTAGGCACTTTGGATTGTAATGGATTTAGTTACAAGTCCAAAAGTGGTGTTATGAAGGTGTGTAAAGGCGTTCTAACGATGATGAAAGGGTAGAAGTTAGCGGGACATGTCTATGCATTTATGGGCACTACAGTTGTAGGTGGAGCTACAACCGTAGATTCTGAGTTTGATAATACTATTTTTTGAAATATACGGTTAGGGTATCTAGGTGAGCATGAGATAAAGGAACTTCACAAAGGAATCTTTTGAAGGGTATTAAAATATGTAGGTTGAACTTCTACAAGTTTTGTGTTCTTAGGAAGCATAATAGGGTGCAGTTCAAAATAGTCACTCACAAGATGGAAGGTATTCTTGACTACATTCATTATGATGTTTGGGGGCTAGCGAGAGTAGCATCACGGGGTGGACATATATACCTTGTGAGTTTCATTGATGATTACTCACAGAAGGTCTGGGTGTACTTCATGCGGCACAAATAAGAGACGTTTGCTAGGTTTAAATTATGGAAAGCTGAGGTGGAAAACTAGACCAAGAGGAGAATTAAATGCCTTGGGTCAGATAATGGGACCGAGTACGCTGATGCAAGGTTTATGGAGTTCTGTGAGCAGCATAGGATAAGGAGACATTTCACAATTCGCTAGACACCATAAAAAAATGGTGTGCAGAAAGGATGAATCCAACTCTGACTGAGAGAGCTCGGTGTCTCAAGTTAAATGCAAGGCTAGCAAAGAAATTCTAGATTTAGGCAATGAGTATGACATATTTCTTGGTTAACTGATCACCAAAGGCATCACTATAGAGGAAAGTTGAAGGGGAGGTATGGATAGGTAATGCAGTAGACTACTTCGGTTTGAGAGTATTCAGTTGTCCAGCATATCTGCACATTTCTAGTGAGAAGAGATCAAAGCTTGATGCAAAATCTAGACATTGAATTTTATAGGGTATCAGAAAGGTGTGAAAGGGTTCAAGCTATGGGATCCAATGGAAAACAAGGTGATGATCAGTAGAGATATGTTTCTCGATGAGAAAGCCATGGTGAAGTGTACTTAGGAAGAAGGTGAAGAGAAACAGAAGCTACAAATTGGGGCAGAGATGAGCATATTGTGCAGGTGGACTTAGAGAGTCAAGGTAGTGATGAAAATATTCAGAATGTAGGGAATTCTAGTTTAGGAAACCAGTAGGTCGATAGTGTTCCCATACGTAGATCTAAACGCACTATCAGGCCACTGCCCAAGTATGGTTTTGATGATTTAGTGTCTTATGCTCTCATTACTAGTTGCAAAGATCCAACTACTTTTCAAGAGGCAATGCACGACTAGGAGAAAAGTATATGGATGGGTGCTATGGTAGAAGAAATGGATTCATTGCATAAAAACCAGACATGAGATTTGGTGGAGCTTCCAAAAGGAAAGATAGTGATAGTTTGCAAGTGGGTGTATAGGAAGAAAGAAGCAATTTCAAAAAAGAAAGGAGAGAAGTTCAAAGCATGGTTAGTAGGAAAGGGGTACCCACAAAATAAAGGGGTTGATTATGATGAAATGTTCTTCCCTGTAGTCAGACACACATCCATCAAGATAGTGTTGGGATCAGTGGCGCATCATGATATGAAATTGGAGCATATGGATGTAAACAGCGTTTCTCCATAGTGTTGTGGAGGAGAAGATTTATATTGTACATCCTTAAGGGTTTAGTCAACCTAGAAAAAAGCATTTAGTTTGTAAACTAAAGAAGTCACTTTATGAGCTGAAATAGATCTAAGGCAATGGTACAAACGTTTTGACTCCTATATGATCTGAATAGGCTACAAAAGGTGTGAGTATGATTGCTGCATGTACGCAAAGAATTTTGATGATGGTTCTCTCCTTTTCTTGTTGTTTTATGTTGATGACATGCTAATTTTTGCGAAGGATATGATTGAGGTAAATCAGTTGAAGACTCTATTGATAAAGAGTTTGACATGAAAGATCTTGGTGCAACCAAGAAGATAGTTGGGATGGAAATTTCCAAAGATAGAACTGTAGGGAGATTGTGGTTGTCTTAGGGTGGTTATGTGGAGAAAGTTTTGGAGAGGTTTAGCATGGCTGATACAAGACCGGTAAGTACACCATTAGCGAATCACTTTAAATTGTCTACCGCTCAATGTCCAAGGATGGATGACGATATCTGTGACACGTCACAGGCCCCCTATGCTAGTGCAGTGGGGGTGTTTAATGTATGCTATGGTATGTGCAAAGCTGGAACTGACATAAACAGTCAACGTGGTAAGTAAATTTCTTTCAAATTTGGGTAGACAACATTGGGATGCCGTTAAATAGATTTTTAGCTACTTATGAGGTACTTCTCACTATGACATCATGTTCGACAAGCAACAGAGTGATCCGTCAGTTATGGGATATGTTGATGCAGATTATACAGGGGATTTAGATGACAGGAGGTATAATATGGTATGTGTTTACTCTTATGAGAGGACCTATTTGTTGGAGGTCCATGGTATAATCTCTGGTGGCATTATCAACAACTATTGAGTCGGAGCATATGGCAGTCGCCGAAGCCGCTAATGAAGCATTGTGGCTTATGGGTTTAGTCAATGAGCTAGGCATATAGTAAGGTGGAGTTCAGCTGCGTTGTGATAGTTAGAGTGCCATCTATTTGGTGAAGAATCAAGTGTATCATGCAAAAACCAAACATAAAAATGTGAGGTTCCACAGGATCTAGGAATTGATTTCTTCAAGTGAACTTGTGTTTGAGAAAGTTCACAACCTTAAGAACACAGTGGATATCTTGACGAAGCTAGTTACCATGGAAAAGTTTAAGCATTGCTTGAACTTGCTGAATGTCTCCAATTATTAGATGGGAGACGATCCCAACCTAATGTCACAAGGTTAAGGTGGAGCAGCGGGTTTATATTTTCAGTTTTCTCCTAAAGGGCGTATATTCACCAATGTGGAGATTGTTATAATATGTAATTCATATGATTGAGTGGAAGACATGTACAAATAGAAAACATGAAGAAAATAGGAATGCTGACTTGTAGGAGGAAACCGTTGATGTTTCCTTGTAACCGTCGATGGTTGGTCCAGTTCAATGAAATAGTTGACGGTTCTGAACTTGTTGCTTTCAATATTTAACCATCGATGGTATCTTAGCAAACCATAGATGGTTTGGCTTGGGAACTTAATGTTTGTTTTCAAATTTTGAATTAGGATGTTCGAGAGTTTGGGTTTTGGAGGGAAAGCCTCCGGGAAACTTATAAATATATGTTGTACTATGTAACAATAGGTCTTTGGGACACAAGATAGTGAATATCACATTACCAATTGCTCCTGTGGATGTAAGCATTGCTGAACGACGTAATTGTTTATTTCATTATTATTACTTTCATTATAATTTGCGTGGTTGTTGTTTTGTATATTTCACCATTGAGTGCTACATTGTAAGATCAATTTATTTTGCTGTGCATTCGATTTCCACAATGTCAAGCCCCAAACCCGCCAGGTGGGGCCTGGGGTGTGATGAGACCAATAACTGTCTTTAATACCATATCTAACATACGCGTAGCGGAAAATAAAGAACAACCTCAAATAAAATACCAAAGTACTATATACAAGCCAAAAAGGAGTATCCCCTCACTTTATATTACATAACCAGAAAATTTAAAAAAAAAAAAAAAACGTAATTATACATATTTCATACATATTTCAATTCTTACTACCACCCAAAATTTACCCATAATTCTTAACTCTGCCTTGTAACTTTCTAAGTTCGATCACCTGAAGGACCTAAAAAGTCAATAATTCCTCGGAGTGAGACACCTCTCAGTAAGGAAGAAATAAATTATATCAGTGTGTGGCAGAAAAGTTTTAATATATATATATATATATATGTATGTATGTATAATATAAACTTATAAATTAATCTACAACAACTATTAAAACACTTACAAACTGTATTCACACAAACAAAACCAATATTTATAGTGAAAGTTCACGAGAATTACGAAGATTACACGCTCATACATGTACCTTCCCTTTGCTCTGATACCATTACAACTACCACGAGACTCACCTTACTTAGTAAGCCCTCGTGTTTATGTTTATAAGCGAAGTCTCCGAGAATAGGGAATATTACATGCCCATACATCTAACTTCCCTCTGCTCTGGTACCAGACTATAATTATCATGACACTCACTTTCTCAGTAAACCCTCGGGTAGAGAGATTTACTTTGCCATAATTATTTATGCATTTAAGTTCATATACCAGTATACACACACACACATATTCCAATATCAATCATATTCCAGAAATGCATGTGTTCTCATTCATCACCACACAACCACACAAAATTACAATAGAATACATAGATCTCAGTACGCGGCCCACTTAGGCCAACTACATATCTCATAGTACGTGGCCCACATAGGGCTTCTGCGTACCACCCAGTACGTGACCCACATAGGACAGCTGCGTACTGCACCATACGTGGCCCATGTAGGGCATTACGTATCTTACTGCACGTTTATGTTCACAATAGACAGTATCCACAATCATACAACATCCACGACCAATCAGTATTCACAACTAGGCAGTACTAGCAAGCAGACAATATTCATAACCGTACAATATTTATAGCCAGATAATTAAGAGGGATTATTTTCATACCACATGGCTTTTCCCACTTATGATTTATAATAAAAATCATTATTTTCATTTGCCTAAATTGTTCAGAAAATCATACTATAATTATACAGTTTCTATACTCGAAAATAACTTATTCAAATTCAAATAAAAACCTGGTATAATTTATTCCCCTTATTTGATCCTTGAAGCTCTGCCTAAAGCGAACGAAAAATGGAACCTTATATTTCAAAAATCTTAACCTAATCAGTTCAACCCCAAAATATTTATCATTTAACATCTCCTAGGCTCACACAGTCCTAATAATTAATTTAATATTAAAAATATCCTACTTACTCTAATTTTGGAGTGGTGCCCAAGAACTCCAAATCAAGTTTTTGCTCCAGCTAACTTGAAGAGAATCTCCCTAGGAACCTCGTGATGGTTTCCGATCATCGAATTAGGCTAAATTTGGGCCAAAATCGAAGAAAGAAGGTCGTAGGGCCGAACCCTAGAAAGAAGGAGAAAGGAGAGAGAATTTGTCGAGAAAATGATCTAGGGTCTCTTTATAATCTGGCCTTTGTCGATGAGTCTAAAAGGTTCGTCGACAAACCAAAGAAGGACATTCGTCGACGAGAACATCGGGTTCGTCGACGAATCGTTTAAAAACCTAAATTTTCTTTATTCTCGATAATTACTCATCGATGAGACACGTGTACTCGTCGATGAGACATTGAAGGACGTTCGTTGATGAGGAAAAGAAGTTCAACAACGAGTCCTTGCTTGATCCCCTTTTTAAATTTATTTTCCCCTTCTTTTCTTTTATTTATTTATTTATTTATTTTTATTTTCATGATTCGGGTTATTACATTCTCCCCCCTTTACAAAATTTCGTCCTTGAAATTCGTTAATCAACATATATTCTATCACACATTTCAATCTATTCTAGCATGCAAACAATTGCATCATCTAGAATTAATTAAAACTATTATTTATCTCCAACATAAACACGTTACCTGCATCTCCAATAGTATTTGTCCCAACTAGGGCAAGTGTGTAGACACGTGTTGGCCCGCTGCGTGGCATCGAATTATTTCCCTGACTTTGATTTGGAGCAGGTGCATTGCTCGGGGGTCCCTAGTTTTGACCCAACGGCTCATGGCAATCTCGAACTATGTGGCTGTACTTGCCACACCTGTAGCACATAGAACCCCTACCCCGACATTCTCCCCAATGCTTTCGATTACACGTCACACAGTATGAGGGTGTTGAGTTACCTCGATGACCTTAATCACTCCTAACTGGCCTCTGATCCCCCGTATCTTTGTCTCCTTTCCATGGACCCTGTCTGACATTAGCATGAGAGTTGGGAGCCATAGGTCTCTTCCTCTGCTCTGACATCCCTACACCTCCCTGCAGGGCTCAACTATGCAACGGTGGCTTTATCCACCAATTCCGAAAAGCTATGTATCTATAAGCATGCCACATGCTTGTGGATTTTTTGTTTCAAGCCCCTCTCAAACCACCTCACCTTTTGATATTCATCTAGGATCATGAAAGGAGCGAAGCGAGAAAGCTCCACAAACCTAGCAACGTACTACTGCACAGTGAGATGCCCCTGTGTCAGGTTGAAGAATTCCTTCGCCTTTGCATTCCTAGTGGTGGGGGGAAAATAATGGTCATAGAAGACCTCTTTGAAACGCTTCTATGTCATAAAAGTAGGTACTACTTGCTACTCTTCCAATAGCTTTACCGACAGTCACCACCGCTCGGCCTCTCCTGTCAGTTTGAAAGTGGCAAAAAGGACCTTCTGTTTCTCAGTGCAATCCAGCACTGTCAGTGTCTTCTCCATCTCTTGCACCCAATTCTCAGCTATAATTGGATCAACACCTCCCACAAAAGAAAAAGGTTTTAGACGGGTGAATTGATCGATTGAACATACCCGGTTCACTGGTGGGTAGCTCGATCCCTCAGGGTCCCGCCTCATCTTTTTCCTGAACTGACGAGCTATACTTTGCAATAGTCGGGAGGTTTCAATCTCATCTCCGCTAGAAGCCCCCAACTCGTTTTCCCTTCCAGCATCCACACCTTTACCTCTAGGATCCATCCTAAAGATATGATAGAGGCAAGTTTAAAATTTCTACATCTTAACATAATTGACATAGTCATAAAACAAGAAACCGAATTAATATTCAAATCCTCCATTAAACATCCAACACCCAATTAACCACAATCATCTCAACCTTCAAGTTCTAATTCCAAGTTTCAGTCTCTTTACCTGGAAACATCACCGTCGATGGATTTACCGTGGTTTTCGGAAACCGTCAACTAATTCTGAAAATCACAAAAGTCTGTAAAGGGATTTCTGCCTCCAAGCTATGAAACAATACTCAAATTCTTATCAATACCTTAATCTACCCATTTTTACCCTCATCTTAACTCGAACCTATACTTTGGTATTAATTCTTCTAAAGTCTGCAGAATCTATAACCTAAAGCTCTAATACTACTTTGTCATGCCCCGAACTCGCCAGGTGGGGCTCAGGGTGTGATGAGACCAATAACCGTCTCTGATACCATATCTAACATACACACAATGAAAAATAAAGAATAATCTCAAATAAAATACTAGAGTACTATATACAACCCAAAAAGGAGTATCCCTTCACTTTATATTACATAACCATAAATTTCTAATAAAAAACATAATTATACATATTTCAGTTCTTACTACCACCCAAAATTCTCAGCCTTGCCCCGGAGCTTTCTAAGCTCGATCACCTGAAGGACTTGAAAAGTCAATAATTCCTTGGGGTGAGACACCTCTCAATAAGGAAGAAATAAACTATATCAGTGTGTGGCAGAAGAGTTTTAATATATATATATATATATATATATATATATATATATAATATAAACTCATCAATTAATCAACAACAGTTGGTAAAGCACATACAAACTATACTCACACAAAAAAAACCAATATTTATAATGAAAGTTCCCAAGGATTGGGAAGATTACACGCCCATACAAGTACCTTCCCTCTGCTCTAATACCATTACAACTACTAGGGCACTCACCTTACTCAGTAAGCTCTCGGGGTTATATTTATAAGTGAAGTATTCGAGAATAAGGAATATTACATGCCCATACATCTAACTTCCCTTTGCTCTGGTACCAAACTATAATTACCATGACACTCGCCTTTCTCAGCAAGCCCTCAAGCGGAGAGATTTACTTTTCCATAATTATTTATGCATTTACGTTCATATACTAGTATACACACACATGTTCCAATATCAATCATATTCCAGAAATGCACATGTTCATATACATCAACACACAACCACACAAATTACATTACAATACAATACATAGATCTCAGTACGTGGCCCACTTAGGGCAACTACGTACCTCACAGTACGTGACCCACATAGGGCTTCTGTGTACCACCTAGTACGTGGCCCACATAGGATAGCTACGTACTGCACCATACATGGCCCACGTAGGGCAGCTACGTATTTCACTGTATGTGGCCCATATAAGGGAGCTACGTATCTCACTGCACGTTTATGTTCACAACATACAATATTCACAATCAGACAGTATCCACAGCCAATCAATACTAGCAAGTAGATGGTATTCACAATTGTACAATATTTACAACTAGATAATTAAGAAGGATTATTTTCATACCACACGATTTTTCCCAAATATGATTTATAATCAAAATCATTATTTTCATTTGCCTAAACTATTCAGAAAATCATACTATAATTATACAATTTCTAAACTCGAAAATAACTTATTCAAATTCAAATAAAAACCTGGTATAATTTATTCCCCTTACTTGATCCTTGAAGCTCTGCCTAAAACAAACGGAAAATGGAACCTTGTATTCCAAAAATCCTAACTTAATCAATTCAACCCCAGAATATTTATCCTTTAACATCTCCTGACCCACACAGTCCTAATAATTAATTTAATATTAAAAATATCCTAATTATCCTAATTTTGGAGTGGTGCCCAAGAACTCCAAATCAAGTTTCTGCTCCAGTTAACTTAAAGAGAATCACCCCAGGAACCTCGTGGTGGTTTCCAATTGTCGAATCGGGCTAAATCCGGGTTAGAATTGAAGAAAGAAGGTGGTAGGGCCAAACCCTAGAAAGAGAGAAGGAGAGAGGAGAGAGAATTCGCGGAGAAAATGATTCGGGGTCTCTTTATAATCTGGCCTTCGTCGACGAGTCTAAAAGGTTCATCAACATACCAAAGAAGGACATTTGTCAACGAGAACATCGGGTTCGTCGGCGAATCGTTTAAAAACCTGAATTTTCTCTGTTCTCAATAATTACTCGTCGACAAAACACGTGCACTCATTGATGAGACCATGAAGGACGTTCATCGACGAGGAAAACAAGTTCGTCGACGAGTCCCTGCTTGATCCCCTTTTTAAATTTCTTTTTCCTTTCTTTTATTTTATTTATTTATTTTATTTTATTTTTTTGGTTCGGGTTATTACACACAACATGTTCTGAGCTTGAAAATTAGCCTGACCTAGTGTACATTCTATGGTTTTATTGCAAGAACATGGTTCTTTCATGGATCTTGAATTCTCTCACATGGGAAATTGCTACTAATGTTATTAGCACTTCGATTGCTAAAGAAGTTTAGAAGAATCTGAAGATCAAATTTGCATAAGATAATGGCCCCAGTTTATTTAAACTCAAGAAAGATCTTGCTTCATTAGTTCAAGATCAATCTTTTGTTAGTTCTTATTACACGAAGTTGAAAGCTATATGGGATGAATTTTCTACTATGAAACCAATTCCTAGTTGCTATTGTACTCCGGGCTGTTCTTTTGGAGCCTTATTAATTGATTAACATCAAAAGGAATATATTGTTCAATTTTTTATGGCTCTCAATTATTCTTTTACACATATTTGAGGACAAATTCTTCTCATGGATCCAATTTCATCCATTAATAGAGTTTTATCTCTTACTTTACAAGAAGAAAAGCAAAGAAAGGTGGTGAGATCAACCTTGATGACTGAAACTACTGCTTTGTTCGGCAAGAATGTTCCTAGATCAATGGCCAGCAACGTCCTAAGCCCATTTATACGTATTGTGGTCTCACTGGGCATACAATTGATAGAGGCTACAAGTTACATGGATATCCACCTAGATATCGTCAAAATCCAAGAACCAAAACATCTTTTGTGCATCAAGTTTCATTATCTTCCAATGACCCCATATTGTTTTTCCATAGATTCCACTCAATTTCCTTTCACTAAAGAACAATGTCAACAACTTCTTTCTTTTCTACAATCCTCTTCACAAACACCTTAACCTATAGCCATAAATGCTATCAGCAACTCATCTCCTGTTTCAAACTCTTTAAGTTTATTAGGTATAATTAATTTACTTGATTTTGTTTCTAAGTAATCAAATTCTTGGATAATTGATAGTGGTGCTATTGATCACATGGTCAATTTTATTTCGCATCTCACTACAATTACCTCTGTTATAAACACATCACTAAAATTGCCAAATGGAACATGTATTCCTGTCACACATTTTGGAACTATACAACTATTAGAATCATTTTCTTCATAATGTTCCATATGTCCTATCTTTCTTTATTAACCTCATTTCATTCAAAAGACTCACAATTTTTTTTTGTTGTTTTATGTTTCTTTCTCATTTCTGCTTCATGTAGGACTTACACTCATAGAAGAGGATTGGAGTGGCTAAGCAAGTAGCTGGACTATATCTGTTGCAAGCATCTATTATGAATTATAGTGTTTTTTCTGCTGTAAATCTCACTTTTGTTGTAAATCTTCCTTTTTTTTTTTTTATCTTTGGCATTTTAGGCTAGGCCATGATTCTCTTAATAAGATTCAAACACTATAGAAGTTGTTGTCTGACATACATACTCCTTCAAATTTCAATTGTAATATCTGTCCATTGGCAAAACATAAAAGATTACCCTTCAATACTAGTCATTCCATCAGAAATAAAATTTTCGATTTGATACACTGTAACATTTGGGGTCCTTTCTCTGTGAGTCAAGTAGTGGTTTTAGATATTTTCTTACAATTGTGGATGATCATTCACGTTTTACTTGGGTATATCTAATGAAAAATAAAGTTGACACTCGCTTTCTAGTTCAGTCATTTTTTAAGTTCATAGACACACAATTTGATATTCGTATTAAAACTCTAAGGACTGATAGAGGGGCTGAGTTTGATATGCCAGAATTTTACCCTTCTAAAGGAGTCTTACATCAACAAACATGTGTTGCTACACCTAAAAAAAATGGTGTAGTTAAGCGTAAACACCAACATTTATTAAATGTGGCAAGATCACTTAGATTCCACGACAATTTACCTCTTGTTTTCTAGAGTGTGTTCTCATAGCAACTTACTTAATCAATAGAACACCTTCTCCTCTCGTATATGATAAAACACCATATGAGATGTTAAACAAAACCACCAAATTATTCTCATTTTAGAGTATTTGGTTGTCTCTGCTTTGAATCCACTTTATCCAATAATCATTCTAAATTTGCACCTATAGCTCATCTTTGTGTTTTTCTTGGATATCCACATGGCACCAAGGGATACAAACTCTATGATTTAGAAACCAATGTCATCTTTTTATCTAGAGATGTCATTTTTTGAGAATCTATATTTTCATTCAAAACTAGTCATGATCTTTCCACTCAGTTAGTAGTCATACCAGTTGCCCAAACAGACGATCTCATTCTTATTGATATATTCACATCTCCTATAACTCAGACTACTCAAAATATTCTTTCAGATCCTATTGATACTCTTTCCAAATCCATAAATGAACCCATAAATAATTCAATCCCAACTACTTCTCAGCAAAATCTTAATTCTGCTATTCCACAACCTTAGATTAGAAAATCCACTAGAATTCACAAAAATCCATCATATCTTGCAGATTACCATTGCAACTTAGCTAATATTGCAGATGCCACTTCATTATCTAATTCTTTGAGTAAAGGTCTTCTCTCAGGTAATCAATATCCAATTTCTACTTTTCATCATATTCTAATCTTTCTTGTTCTCATAAAGCATTCACACTTTCTATTTCTTCTAAAAAAGAACCAAAATCTCTTAGACAAACCATTCAACATACTTAGTGGTGTATTGCCATGGCGACTATAACTCACTTACCTCCCAATAAGCAAGTTGTTAGATGTAAATGGGTTTACAAAATTAAATATAACTTAAATGGTTATGTGGAAAGACACAAGGCCCGATTAGTTGCTAAGTTCTATACACAACAGGAAGGATTAGACTACTTGGTAACATTTTCACTAGTTGCAAAGTTAGTCATTGTACGAGTTCTGTTAGCCATAGCTGCATCCAAGAACTGGTATTTGAACCAACTAGATGTCAACAATGCTTTGTTGCATGGAGACTTGCAAGAGGAGGTGTAAATGTCTTTATCTCTTGGATTTCATTGCAATTCAAAGGGATTATCTGCTCAGGGGGAGTTTCTACTTTCTGTTCAAGCTAATTCCACAAGCTCTCAGTTTATATGCAGATTGAAAAAGTACTTGTATGACCTTAAGCAAGCTTCAAGCAGTGGTTCTCAAATTTTTCCTCTACCTTGCAAGCCCATGTTTTTATCAAATCTTCAGCTGATCACCTTTATTCACTCAACAGAAAAACAACTCTTTCATTGCATTGCTGGTTTATGTAGATGATATCATCATCACTAGTAATGAGAATGATGTTGTAGCTGATTTAAAGAAGTATCTTCATTCTCAATATATGCTCAAAGACCTTGAACCTTTGAAATACTTCCTTGGTCTTGAAATTGCTCGTTTCACAAAAGGCATTATTGTTTGAAAAAGGAAGTATGCTCTCACGAGAGATATTGTCTAATTCAGGGTATTTGGTATGTAAACCGATCTCATTTCCTATGGACTAGAACTTGAAATTATTCAAACCATAAGGAAAGCCTATCTCAGATCCACTTTGTTACAGGAGATTAGTGGGCAGACTTCTCTACTTAACCATTGCAAATCTTACTGAAGTCCATTTGGCAGCTGCTCATTGTGTCCTGAGATCATTAAAAGCAACCCTGGTCAAGAGTTATTCTTCCCATCAACAAATGATCTACAATTGAAGACATTTTATGATGACGATTGGGCTACATGCAGAGACACTAGAAAATTAATTACTGATTTTTGTGTGTTTCTTAGACAGTCCCTCATTTCATGGAAATCTAAGAAGCAAAACATAATGCCTAGGTCTATAGCAGAGGTTGAATATCGTGCCATGGCAACAACATGTAAAATTACTTGACTACAACACTTGTTGAAAGATTTATTTGTATCATAGCGCAAACCAACTGTGTTTTTTTTTTGTGACATTGAGACTACCATGCATTTAATAGCTAATCCAATTTTTCTTAAACTTACAAAACATATTAACATTGATTGTCATATTATTAGGAAAAAAATGTTAACAATGTTATGAAAACATTACATGTTTCTTCAACTAGTGAGAAACTCTTAATTACAATCTCTTCTATAATATTGATGTACAAGTCAATTATATTAGTTAGCTATGTATGTGTTGATTCATGTAAAGGAAGAAAAGAAAAATAATATCATTTTTGCAGTACATTTCTATTCGGATTTTTAACCCCACCCGCGGGCCTTGTAGGAAAAGGAAGTAAACGGAGTTTTGCTGAAGTATGCGCATTGCGCACCCGAGCCGTTTTCTCATTTCAGTGGCGGAGCTTTCCCTCGCAGTGTCCTCTCTCAGTCTCCACAGGCTTCGCCATCTCTTCCCACTGCAATCCCTCGCGTTCGCCATGTCCGGGGCTCCAGATTCCGTCGACCCCTTCGCCGCCGCCGCCGGCGGTGACGACCTCAAGTTCGGCTTCCAGCGTCCGGAGATGTACAAGAGCTCGCTCGCCGGTACCGTCGATCCGCCGTACGACCGCCATGTTTTCCTCTGCTTCAAGAGCCCCGATTTTTGGCCTTCTCGAGTCGAGAACTCCGACTCCGATCTGCTTCCCAAGCTTTTATCCTCGGCTGTCAAGTCTCGCAAGAACGACATCAATGTCAAGGTTAGTTTCGTCATCGATTGATGGCTCTGGTTCAGCGCTATGTACTTCTGGTTTTGTGACAGACTCTGATATTTGCTCGGATCTGACTAGATTTGACTTGGTGCTTTGATTGGTAGACTCGTTTGACGATATGTGAGGGCCGAGAGGGAACTGAGTTTTCGGACGGTGACGTGTTAATTTTCCCAGAAATGATCAAATATAGGTAAATTATGGAGAATCATTTGCGCACCGTTTGTTTAGCACTTCGGAATTGATTCTATTGCTTGTGAAAATACAGTTTGCTGTTATTCTGCTTTAGAAGGCAAGAGATAACTTCCAAGACGTTAATTAGCAGTGTCGTCCCCTCACCTATTGAAAATTCACTTCATGTGTCTGTGATTATATTGCTTTTATTGGAAACTATAATTCGCATGAAATTTTGTTTAAGAGTCTGAGGCTTTGTTTGCTTTGTGATGGAAGGGGTTTGAAGGAGTCGGACGTGGATCGTTTTGTGGATGTTGTGCTTGTGAATGAAAAACCATGGGATTCTGGAGTGCAGGTATTGACTGGTTCGCATGTGTTTGTGTGTGCTCATGGTAGTCGAGATCGAAGATGTGGTGTTTGTGGACCAGTTCTTATTGAGAAGTTCAAAAAAGAGACTGAAGTGAGAGGGCTAAAAGATCAAGTATTTGTGAGCGCTTGCTCACATATTGGCGGGCACAAGTATGCTGGGAACTTGATAATTTTCAGTCAAAATCTGGAGGGAAAAGTCACTGGTCATTGGTAATATCAGCACATCAGTTAATTCTTGTTTTGGAAATATGAAGAAAAACTGATTTTGTTAGTGATGCTAACTCTAATTTTTGTAGGTACGGCTATGTGACTCCTGATGATGTTCCTGAATTACTTGACCTGCACATTGGGAAGGGAGAGATTATTGAACGGCTCTGGAGGTTTGTATCTTTGTGGTTATGTGTAGGTTTTTCTAGTGATATGATCATTGAAGGTTATATTGATAAGACTATAGTTCTGAAACTAGTTTCAGAATAGCATGCTGATTTCTGAATAAATGAACCATGTGTAACAAATGGCCAGAAGTTCCTGAATATTTATTTCAGTGATTTTTCTGTTGATTGTTTTGAAAAAATTATTGTGCAAACAAATTCTGTGAGATTTTTTATTTCCCTAAATAAAAGAATGCAACACCCAGTGTAGATGGCTGACATGCCTTATCGGGTGCCTGGGGATTGCATGACCTATGCAGCCTTACCTCCACATTTGGGAACACACTGTTTCTGTGAGGTTTGGGTTTTGCGGCCTTATCATTGAACCAGGGCTCACAAATTTAGGTTATTTCCCTAGATATTGAAAAAATATCTTCATTTACATCATCTTGGTCATGATGATATTTGATCTGCCTATATTATTTATGCCGGAAATGTTTGAGAGAAATTTGTCTATGTGGCTTAGGCTTATTGGAGATATGAAAGTAAAGGAATTTAGGAAGAATTTTTTTTGTTACTAAGTTCGTACTATGTAAATTCAAGAGTGCAATATAGGCTGCCCACAAATTCAAAGTGGGAAAAAAATTATAGTGGCAGTAGCACATAAAACTATTGGTATTATGTATGTATTGTAGTCTTTTCTAAAGCTTTAGGTAGGTCAAAAGTAGGGCTAGGGTTTTGAAGTCAACTAGGGCTCTATTGAATATTGAATTGGGATTTGTTCACAAGGAGAACTTGAATGGATGTAACAGGCAGCTGGACATTATGGAAGCTACCTGGAAATTCTGTGTAGCAGGAAGATTAGGGCTTTGGGTTAGTAGAATAAGGGTTTGATGTTGATACAAAAGATGGAAATATCTTGAGTTTTAGAGATTTTATTACGTAGAAGGATGGAATAATTGTTAAGGTTTTAAGGAGAAGGAAAAATAGAAGTATAATAGATGATATGATCGTTGAAGGTTATATTGATAGGACCATTGATTATTTTGAGCAAAGTTATTGTAATGAATATATTTTGTGAAATTTGTTATTTCCCTAGAGAAAAAAAATGCAGCAACTGGTATACATGGCTTTCATGCCTTATTGGGTGTTGACGGCTTTCTTGATGCATGCAACCTTACCTCCACATTTGGAAAAACTGTTTCTTTGAGTTTTGTGTGTAACAGCCTTACCATTGAGCCAGGGCTCACAAATTTAGGTTTTCCCTAAATATTGTCAAACTTTTTTTCATTTACTCCATCATGGTCATGATGATATTTGATCTGCTCTATTATTTACAAATGACAAATGATGCAACAGCATCAAAGAAGAAAGAAGGAAGAGAAGGTAGGTGCGATACAAAGGGGAAAAATCAGACGTTCACACACTATTTATAAGAAAGCCGATTACGCAGTATTGCACATATAACCCAAAAGAATATGAAATTACAAAAAAACCCCTAAATACACAACTGTTACAAACCAACCCCCAAATAAACATAATCATACTACTAAATTAAACTAAACACACATAATAAACTAATTAGTTAAACACAACAACCCTTGTCCAATTATTGTCCATTAATCTCCAACAAGGGTCTATCCATGGTCTGCCTTCTTTGTCCTACACCAAATCTCCTCCAATTGGGAAAAATGCCTCGAATTTTGAAAGATTTGAGGATCACAAATTAAAAAGCAATGAACTTGGACTCTTCGAAAATCGAAATCCGATGCTCAATTGATGTAACAAACCTTGCACAAATGGCAGCAATTTCGTCTGAGTTTGATGCAGGCAGCCCCAATGGTTCCTTCAAAATGTGTACTGAACTTTGTAATCAACTCTCTTGAAGTTCCTAAAAAAATTTCATTTTTTTTTTTTGGCAGGAAAAATTAAAATAAAGTAGCTGATATTTTATGGTTTGGGATGTCGCAGAGCAGGGTAAGTTTTTTCCCCATTTACGTTGCCAATGGAAGGCGCGCGAGGAGCCAATGGCAACTTTCTGGAAATGAGATTTGGCATGAAGGTAGATCAGAGGGTGCTGAGTTCAAGATGCGGGACAGGCATCAAGGATCTGCAGCCATGAGAGAATGTAGGAGGGATAGACGGCAAGAAGAAGAAGGAAGAAGGATGAGAAGGAAGGGGAGATACAAGGGGGAAATCTTTCAATTCAAGTTCATCAACAACCACCTCTTACGTGGCTTTAATAATTCAAACACTATTTATAAGAAAGCGTATTACAAGATATTATACATATACCCTTAAAGATACATAAAATTACAAAAAACCCCTAAATACACAATTTTTACAGACCAACCCCCAAATACATATAATTCTACTAATTAAGCTAAACACAGTTAATTAACTAATTAATTAAACACAAGAACCCTTGTCCAATTATTCTCCATTAATCTCCAACAACGGCCTATACATGGTCCGCCTTCTTGTCCTATATCAACATGTTTGGGAGAAATCTGCCTAGGTGTCTTAGGTGTGGTGGGGATAGGAAAGTAAAGGATTATACTTTTTTGCTGCTATGTTTGTACAGTGCCACTGCCTTTAAGATTCAAGGGCGCAGTATAGGGTGTGCACAAATTTACAGTGGGAAAAAGTTATAGTGGCAGTAGTACCTAAAATTAATGGCACATATATTTATCGTAATCTCTTCGCAAGTTTTAGGTTAGTAAAAAGTAGGGCTAGGGCTAGATTGTATTGGGATTTTATTAGAGAGCTGGAATAGAGGGAACAGATGGCTGAAAATTATGGAATGGCTACCTGATAATTCTGGATAGCAGGAAGATTAGGGCTTTGGGGTGCTAAAAAGGGTTTTATGGCAATACAAAGGATGGAAATATTCTTGAGTTTTAGATATTTTATTAGGTAGAAGGATGGATTAATAGTTAAGATTGTAAGGTGAAGAGAGAAGAGAAGTTCGGGGGTTGTGAACTGTACTCTAGAGATGAAGAATAAGAAAGAGTGCTTAGAGAAATAGAAAGAGGAGAAATAAAACAGTGTACGTATGCTTTCATAATTCAAATAACTCACAGAGTTTCATTAATCGATGTCTAGTAAAACATGAGAATTACATAGGTATTTAGTGTTTGGCACAAGCAAGGTATTTGAGAACTTAAATTTAGCTAAAAAGTATGTCTACTAAAAAGATGATGATCTAAATTCTTGATTTAAACTTGCTCAAGAAAATAAATCCGAAAAAAACATTTTTTTGGGCATTTGTTCTCTTCTGTGATTGTGTTGCTGCGCCTGCATGCTATATTTTTTCATTTCTTTTTTTTTTTTGGGGGGGGGGGGGGGTTTTGGAGGGAAGGGGTGTCTGAAGCCAACTCGTTAGTATATTGATTATGCATTGAGATGCTAATGCAACAAGTGAGCTTCCTTTACATTTTTGTGACAATCCATGACCAAGTCCCCTCTTCTAAACCAGACAAAATTACCTTTAGCACGAAAGAAGGCTTCGTAAACTTGTTAAAATTATGTTCTGAAAAAGTTGGATTTATACATGAAGCCAAGCTCTATAAAAATAGCATCCTATAAATTATCAAATATAATTTCTGAAAGCTAGTTATTTACGAAATTGAATGTAATTAATAGTTCATGGAAGTTGATTGAAATTAAGTGTCAACTCTGGAAATTTCTACTCAGCAGTTTAATTATTTTAATATATAAATGTCTCAAGTGTTCCTGATTTGTGCTGTACTTCCAATTATATGCCATTCTACTCTTTAAGTTTGCTTGGAAGACAGCCATTGTTGATCTTAGTGATTGTTGTCCATTTGTTCTTATAGTCTGATTGTTGTGTATCAGTTTACTGGTACCCAAGTAGCAAATTAGCACCTGCCTCTCACCTCCCATGTAACATGAATACAGATACCAGGATATGTATTTTTTTTTTTTTACCCTTCCCTGTGAAAATAATTAAGCATTTATTGAATAATGGGGAAACAGTACAAAGGCCAGGTCTGGCCTGACAGGCTTGGCATTAGTCTACAAGGATTTCAAAACCCTCAATGTTCCTACACTTAGTTTAACTTCCATTACAATGTGGTGGGTGACAGTTTTTGTGTTCATTTGTGAGTTTGCATAGACAAGCATTCATCATACTCCAGATCTGGTAAACTGCAGATGCCCATAGGATTCTTGAGGCTTCAGTTGTATGGCTCATTGAAGTTTGATCATGGAACTTGCCTTAAAATATATTTGCTGGGTTATGTGACAGTTGAAGAATAGATCGTCTCTAGACTTAAGCTGAGCTTTGCAGATTCTACAGGTACTCTCTGTTATTTGACCCCAGGAAGCAAGTTTGTCAAAATGTGGTTTGTTGGTTAAGCAAGGCTAAACAACGGATAAAGGAGTGCCTTGGAATTCCATGCTTAGTCCAAATGAGTTTTGCCCAGGAGGCAGGGTTTGACCTGCTCCTAATGCTGTCCCGAGAGATCTGCCAGTGGGTGTCAGACCCCAGTAGATTTTATCCTTTCAGTTGGATCTGGGTGCAAGGGGAGGAGGCTTTTAATTATTCAACGTTTCGAGAGGTTCTTCTAGGCCAAACCCAGTTTGAGTCCTGCATTATATTTGCTACATCATTTTCTGCGATTTTTAGCTCAATCTGAATGTGGTCTCCACAATGATCAATTATTGGGATGTGGGGATGTTTTTATTAAAACTTTCTTAAAAATTTGTGATACAATAGGTAGGAATACATCTATAATTGATTACATCCCACCCCAACCAATATTTCACCTCAATCAATCTAAAACATACATGACAAGTATCAGTTAAAAGGCTAAAATAGAAAAAGATATAAATAGAAGTACTTGGGCGTAAAAGGATATTATATTTCTTCATATTCCTTGTGTTGATCTCTTTAATTATTTAGCTGTCTGTAAACAAATTATTTTGGTGTGAAGTAGGGTGCCTTGCAGATATTTTGGTTTTTCAATTGCATAAAACATTTGCCTTGCATTTAGGGGCATGAAATTGGGGCCTTGGATTTGGAATTGTGTGGATTTAAATTGATTGTATCACAAAATTGTGTAGAGCTTTGTTGTATTCCACACGAATCTGAATCCAAAACCAAAAATTAAACTCCATGCTCCCAAACATAATTTTGAAGCATTTTCAATGTAAAAACATCTATATGCAATTAAGGATACATGTGTACACATCAAGATACATATATGAAGTATCTAACAAGTTCTTAAATATTTAACATTTATCTAAGGAGTATTTATTCTAGGGGTACGAGGGTATCCAATACAGTTACCTGGATGATCACTCTTTAGAAGTATTTATGATTCATTGCTCAACCCATGTTTTTTTTTGAGAGGGAAATAGAAGAGGAAGGAAAAATTGTGAAAGGAAAAGGTAAATAGAAAATTCTTTTACCCTTATTATGTAGAATGGAAAACCAAGGGGCTGATTGTGATCATTTTTGTTTCTTATTTTTTGTTTTCATTATGTGGTTAAGCTTTCACTTGGGATAACTTTATAATCCTTACACGATAAACAATCTACCCTCTTAGTTAAGAAATGATGTATTTGACTTTTATTTTGTCCGCTTTTGAAGGTTATTTAGTGTTTTTCTCTCTTCTTAAAGCAAGTATTCATTGTATTAAAATCATATGACACGATTAAGCCTATGATCATCTCTCCAAACCATGGTTTTAAATCGCGGTAGCGGGTAGTGTAACGTAACGGTAACGGGTGTAACGGGAAGCGGGAGTAGCGGATGTTACATAATGGGAAGCGGGTGTAACGGCTGTGAATTTTTTTGAAGCTCGCACAACCTTGTGCATATTAGTGTACTTGCATGTTTTAAGCTTTTAGCCATTCTTAGAAAGAGTTTTAGTGTATTTTGGATTCTTTAGTTCAAATAATTAACTTATTTGGTAAGGGCAACAAGTTTACATTTGTTTTAAACCACCATTGATAGAAAATTACGTATGTGTGTGTGTGTGTGTGCATATTTATACTTCTCATTGTTTTTATCTGTGCACTAGGTATGGTCTTTTTTAATTAATGCATTTATTGTGAGTATTTAAAAAAATAGTAAGTTTTGTATCATTGTCATCCTCATCATAATCTTTTCCCCCTCTTGCCACTTGGTATATTGAGAATAATATATGAAAGAGAGAGAAAAAGTGAGAAGAAAAGGTAAAAAATAAAATATTTTTTTTGGTGTAACAGTCCTGTAGCGGTTACGTAACGGCTGCGGTCCGTAACGGCCGCTACGGCTGTGATTTTTCTTCCCACCGATTTCGCGGTGTGCAACGGTATCGATAACCCAAAAAACCATTACGTAACGGCGTTACGTAACGGTCACGGCCTGTATTTAAAACCATGCTCCAAACTC
This sequence comes from Malania oleifera, assembly GCF_029873635.1. NCBI lineage: Eukaryota > Viridiplantae > Streptophyta > Magnoliopsida > Santalales > Ximeniaceae > Malania > Malania oleifera. The sequence continues at coordinate 52,044,398 of NC_080427.1, read as the reverse complement.
ATTTTTGTCTTCATATCCACATCCTCCATGTATTCTTTCATAACCTTTATTATCCCTTCTAATCTGTTCATTCAAATATGCTCCTATGAATATTTTCTTATTCCTTGATATCTCTTGTATAACAACTATCCATATTTTTTCAAAATTATTTCTTAAGGTTTTCTACTAAGCCTACTTGAGGAGTATAAGTACTAATGACATTTATTATATCTTGGCATAAGCCCATCTTAAATTTTATAATTCTATCCCTTTTACTCTTTTGACATCTAGACGCTATTTTTAAAGTGTTTGTCTACAATAATTCCTATCCTATTCTTATGTTTTTCTTTTTCAGTGTATCAAGGTTTGAATCCTGATTTTTCAATTTCTCTAATTTTCTCCCCCACCCACTTAGTCTCTTGAAGGCAAACTAGATTAACTTTTCTTCTATCTAGACGCTATTTTTAAAGTGTTTGTCTACAATAATTCCTATCCTATTCTTATGTTTTTCTTTTTCAGTGTATCAAGGTTTGAATCCCGATTTTTCAATTTCTCTAATTTTCTCCCCCACCCACTTAGTCTCTTGAAGGTAGACTAGATTATTTTTTCTTCTAATCATTGTGTCCACAATTTCCATGTTTTTATCCGTAAGTGTTCCTATATTCCAAGTTGCTAATCTAATCTTATTTTCTTGAGCTAACTTCTTTACCCGCCCACATCTAGAATGATGTGGGAACCCTCGCATATTTGACACTGTATCTGGGTGCCACACAACATGTTGTTTTAGGGTGACGACAGAGCTCGCCCTTGCTCACTTTTTGCTACACTTAAGTGCTATGCGTCACTTGTATGGGATGCTCCAACGAATAATTGGTAAAGATTCATATCATAGTGATCACACAAGTTTTATGCTAGTTGTTAGCTACCTAACACAACCCTCCTCTTTTATTAGGACCAGTTGTGTGTGTGAAAGGATTGGGACATTAAGTGTATCTCAGGCAGAGTTCTAGTAAAATTTTTGTAATACCTTTTAAAATTTGTATTCATTTGAAGGATAATATGATAATTATTTGTTATTTGATCTAAGGAAAAAATGAACATGCATTCATTTAGGTTTAAGTTTTGGGAGTATAACAAGTTGTTAATTTTCAGTTTCAGTTTCTGGTTTAGTTTTTTTTTGTTTTCATAATCTTTGACATTGATACGAAAAATAGCGCATAATGAAATACTATGGGTCGGAATGGGCCTGTTCATTAACCTTAGCAATAATACTTTATTCATTCATTTTCATTTGTTTAAGCTCTAAACAAAAAGCAACAAGAGGATATGAGCTTGTGGCCCAACAGCAGCTCATTCCCCCCCCACCCCACCAAAAAATAACTGTCGCTGCTGCTTTTGTGTGTGATGCCAGGGTCTCTGAATTTTCCTGTACATGATTATTTAAGGAAAGATGGGATCTACTTTTCCTTCCATCTCACTTCCCTTCCTTTCATTCCCTCCTGCCAAACACCATGTACATCTAGGGCCAGTGATTAGGTTTATCAAATTGAAATAATGGAAATTGTTGCTTTTTTCTCTATTCAGCTTCAAGTTTTTATCCTGTCTATATAGTCCTTTTAAATATTGCAAAATTTGATTCGACTCCAGCACCCCATATACTCGTTACATTAGTCAGGACTGCTGAGGATATCTTTCTTTGTATTTGCTATTTGAAGGAAAACTGGGTTTATAATAAGACCAAACTTCATTCAAATAACCTTGAAAGCTTCCCAGCCATGCAGCCAGCCTTCTATTAAGAAAATTACAGTTGTATTTTAATACCACCATCCATGATCTATGATTGTGTCCCGCAAATGCATGATGCAAATTTTTTTATATTAATAAGAAACGAATAATCTTGCATGTAAATTTCTGTACGTATATACTTAGGTTGCTTGCATGTGTTTTTGTTGCACAACATTGTTTGGGAGATGTGTCGGAAATATGCAAGGTCATTGCATGAGTTTTTCCAATTACCTTGAAGAATGATACATGAATCTTTCACACAGAACGCATTTATGCTTGATAAGAAGCATGCGCACCATATTTATCATTTTATGCTATATAATATTGCTAGCTAGTGAATGAAGTGATACTCTTTCAAGTTCAACTCTATATTACCAACACTGCATAAACATATGTAACTGTCAATTGACAAATGAACTACAGGGGCCAAATGGGTGCAACCCCGGAGGAAGGTGAAAAGGCAAGTGAAGAGAAACTAATTCCAAACGGAAAGGATTTGAAGAAAAGCAAGAAGAAGCTTCAAGAAAGCAGCAACCAAGGCAATCAGGAAAACACGGGGGGCTGTTGCCAGGGTGCTGAAGGGTTTTCATGTTGCAGAGACAGTAACTCACAGGTGCCTGAGAAAAAAGGGGTGTGCGGACTGTCGAGTTGGCTGGGAACATGGGAGCAAGGTGATGTTCTTGCTGCGGTAGCCGTGGTCGGAGCAGTGGCAACTGTTGCTGCTGCATATAGTTTGTATCGCAAGCAGGGTTGAAACTAAACACGCCCATAAATAATGTGCCTTTTTTTCCCTTTTTTGGCAGGGGAGAAATAACGTGGATAAAATAATATCTTGAACCAGTTATATGGTATAGAAGAGTAATGTCTGCATACTAACAGGTATATGCCTTTGTTAAGAGGCATCCATGGGGAAAGTTCAGCAGATTTATGGATGAATTTTGTTTTTGGCTGAATAAAAAAAAAGGTCTGTTTTTAGTTCACGGATCACTGAATAGTTTGTATTTTTAATAGTGGATTGGAGCCTATTTTAATACTCTAGCAGGATTTGAGCTTTGGAGATTAGTCGTTTGGATTACAATGCCTAGTCTGTAATATAGGAGTGAAGTAATGCGTAGTAACGCCACTGTTAATTACCGCTTATAAGTTGGGTGTAAACAGGGAGGTTGCTTGTTATTGAGAACTGCAAAAAGATAAAAGTTTTAATGGTATGTTAATTTAAGAGTAGGAAGGGTGAGGGGAGTTTGCGGTGGTATGAAGCATGTTTATTTTTTTTTAATAGGAAAAGGATATGTTAATTTAGATGTGTTATGCTGAATGTTTAGGGTCTTTGATGTATTCATGTTTTTGCTTTTTGGTTTTATATGGTGATGTGACAAATTATGGACATGCATTTATTTACATTGCTAGTTTTATATTTTTATTGTCGGTTATCAAAATTTTAAAAATACAAATTTATAATTTTTAGTTGTTTTGATAATCTAGTCAAAATAATTTAAAACCTATAATTAAATTTGGTAAATTAAATTATTATTTTATAAATGTTTTTAATTAAAATTAAAATAAAATAATCATATGAATTAAAATATAATTAAGATATATCATAAATTCTATAAAAAAAAAGTTTAAAAATAATGAAACCCATTTAAAAATACTTTTATTATGTCTCTAATGACATGCCAATAACATTGCTATTGTAAAAATTAAAAAATAGTTATAATAATTTTTATTTTTATTATAATATTTCTAATTTGGGTTCTTTTTTGTATTTTTTATTATTTTAATTGCATTTTTTATTGCCATTTGATTCAAGGACAAAAAGAGCATTTATCAATTAAAATTTCAATTTGTTTTAGTTTTTCAAAAATATTAACCAAACAAGTGTTCGGTTTTTAATTTTTAATTTCTAATTTTTGTTTCTAATTTTTAATTTTTAATTTCAATTTTTTGTTTTCATAATTTTGATTGTGATATCAAATAACTCTTTAGTTGCTTGCCCTTTAATGCATCATACACTTATAGCTCACACTTGTTTGTGTAGTGTGTATCCCTATACATCTTTATACATATAGGCATTAAAACTTCAGTGTGTATCCTAATTTTAAGTAGCCTACAAAAAAAATTAGCTTTTGATATGAACTGTGCCATTATTTCACATTTGTTGAATATTAAAGATATTGATTTCAACCTTGCGAGAGAGTGGGATAGGACCTAGACCAAAAGAAGAGACTAGAAACGCATCTAGAGTGAATCTCGACGGTTAAGGAGGAGTGCTCCCTAAAGATTCTTCTATTTCGTTCTTTCCAGATCTCCTAATGCACCACCTCCATAATGGCTGCTCTGAGGTTCTTTAGAAAACCTTTAACATAGAATTCCAAATAGCATAGAACGAACTGATCTCATACGACATAACCATCTGTAATTACAAGAAACAACGTAAGTAAGACCACACATTTATGCTAAACTGATAGTGCATAAGAAGATGATTACCATTTTCAACTTTTTTCTTGCAAAGGACATACATTGGAGACAACTTCCAACATTTTCTTTGTAGATCATCTGTAATCAGAATTCTATTGTTATTGCCAACATGCAAAAGACACCGACCTTTGTCAGAATGAAGATGTTCCAAAGTTTGGCTACTGGTTTAAGGTGGCTATAATGGGCGTGCTGGGCAAGAATTTCAAAGAAGCTGGTCACTAAAAATAATTTAGAGGAGTTGAGTTCCCAAGAGCACGAGTCTAGATTGCCTCTTCTAATGGGAACTTTATAAATCAAATTCAAGAGCTCCAGCACTTGATTTGCCTCCATTCCTATACTCTGACACTTAAACACTAAACACCAAAAGGGATTTTTTTCTTTTTAAAGAAGGGCGGCACCTCCATTTATTTATTGATAACTCCTCTGTTGACCTTATTGGTCACGCCCGATTTTGATTATGACAAATACTCATTGTATCTAATGAGTGTTTGAGGTTTTGTGCAGGAACTAAGAATGATAAGATCAAGATGTGCACAAAGTAAGAAAAGCTTGAAGACTAATTTATAATTCAGCATTGTAATATATTTATATTGGTCTGTAAAAGTAAGTAGGTATTTGGTTTGTAATAAGCTCACACACATCACATGTATGATTTACTACGTAAGCTCAAACAAACCATGAATGAGAAAATGACCATAGAAAGACCTTAGGGTTTTCCCCTCGGTCAACCAACACCAGACTTTTTCGGTGTCTTCAAATTCGACCCTAAATGCCCCTAGGACACTCACACTTTCACATATATTTGTTAGGCACTTGAATAGGGCTTGTTTGCTTCAATACGAGACCGAAATGCACACACGATGCACTTTCGGTCGACCAGCCAAGCCAATTCATTTTGGCCTGGTCGATCGAGACACCCTGGGTCAAAGTTTGACCACCCGGTCGACCAGCAAAGATAGTTCAAAAGGCCCTGGTCGACCGAAACTCCCTTGGGTCAAAGTTTGACCACCTAGTCGACCAGCAAAGGTAGTTCAAAAGGCATTGGTCGACCGAAACTCCCTGGGGTCAAAAGTTTGACCAACTGGTCGATCGAAACTAGTAGTTCAAAAGGCCCTGGTCGACCGAAACCCTCCTGGGTCAATAGTTGACCATCTGGTCGACCGAGAACATTTGTTCTCCAACTACCTAGTCGACCGAAGGGTCATCGGGAGAATTCCTAGCGGTCTGGTTGACCGAACCAGGCAGTTCAAAATGCCCTGGTCAACCGAAACTCGAAAAATTGGGAAATCGCCTTCTCCTGGTTGACCGTGCTTTTATTTCAATATTTCTCTGGTCGACCGAACCATTTGAGACTTGGTCGACCGAAACATTTTTGGTCGACTGGACCTCTCGGGTTGCCCTGATTTTTTACCGCAGTTAATATTTTTTAAACAGGGTTAAAATGTCTTAAACATCATTAAACTTCCCTAATAATACCCAATAGGTCCCTAACGGTCATATTTTCTCCTATGCCTATATATATGAAATCATTTGAGAAAATTAGTAGAGATTAGCTCCTTTGATTAGGTTGAAATTCTTTGAAAATCATAAAACCCATAATACTCATCTTTGAGCATCCAACACTTATTCTTACCAGATCTTACTTCTCAAATACTTTTGTATGTATGATTTAAGTGTTGTTATTTCTTTAGGATTGCTCTCTCAAGATTGTGCTTGTGTGTAAATTTATTCTATTTGAGGGCACATCCTCAAGTGTTCTTAGGTGACTTTATCTATAAGTCTTTTCTAAGAAAACTTCTTTGAAACTTCTAAGTATTGCATCATCATTGCAATATCTTGAGAAGTTTATATTTGATTTTGGTTGCAAAAACTCTTTCTAAATCACTTTCAAATATCTAGTGTGTTTCATTTGATAAATATTTAAAGAGATATTTGTTTGTGTGAGGAAAATCTTTGTTACAATATTCATTGATTCATATCTTTAGTTGAATACAAAGATTAAACTCTTTTTGCAAACCAAACTTATACATTGCTAGAGCTTCATATACATATATGTATTGAGAAAACTTGTTGATTGAAATATATGAAGTTTGGATAATATCTTTGTTTAAGCACTTAGATTGAATATCCTGTGATACAAAGATCATCTAGGTTTGTACTCTCACGTACGCATTACACTGATAGAAAATACTTTTGAGAGTTAAACCATTTAGACCACATTGAGCTTACATATTGAATTATATTGTGGTGTATGTTATTGCGTGTATTTGGGTACATATCTGCTTTACACGAAAGCACAATCATATACCATCTGTTTATATACACATTAGTTATATATCCAAGCACGGGCCTGAAGAGGGAGACTAGCCCGGAATAGTCCCGGATTGGCTTAAACCCGGTTAGGAAAGTTAGGTGCGTCGTCCTGTTAAGGCGTGTAGGTTGAGGTCAGCCCCGCTAATTGACCTGGTTAAGGTTGAGGTCAGCACTGTGTTAATTTGACCTAATTGTAAACAGTGTCGCTCTACCCTTAAGTGAGCTATTAGTGGAATCCTCTAGCTTGCGAGTTAGAAGCGGGGACGTAGGCACAGTTGGCCGAACCCCGATAACATATCGTGTGTTCATTTACATTTCTGCACTTTATATTTACCGCACGTACATATTATTGTGTGAATGATGCGTTTGATTTAATTTCCACATCATTGTTATCTCGCATTCGGAAATTGCACAGACAAGTCCCTAGGTTGTGTATATACTGTTGTTGAATAGATTAACCCAGGAGAAAAAGTTTTAAATTCCAATTCACCCCCCCTCTTGGGAATACACCAATTCTAACACCCTCACTTTTGGCGGAGGAAAACCGTGGTTACAAGACAATCAATGGGAGATAACAAAAGACAACACGTTAAAAACCTCCTAAAGAACAACACCAACATCTAGCCAAAAACCAAGTTACAAGTCCAAACAAAACAAAACAAAAGGGACTATTATTATGAAACTGCAAAACATATGCAACTTTAGCCTTCTACTGTGATGCCATGTCGAAAAGGTGTTGGAAAAGGTTAAGAAGGGTGTCAATGGAGGCCCATTTATCAGTCCAAAAGTTTGTTTTATTCCGATCCCCAGCCAAAATCTTCATATGATCCCACATTACTGAATTGAGTTTAAGGATATTCATTCAAAGACTTCCTTTTGTGAGGCAAGTGGGAATGGGGGAACGCCATATGGGCATACTGAATCCATACTTGACACATATCACCTTTTTCTAGAGGCTATTGTCTTCAATAGCAAATCTCCAAATCCATTTAGCGAGAAGAGCCTTATTCATGATCTCCAATCACTTGATTCCAAGACCTCCCTTATTTTTAGGAAGAGTTACTGACCTCCATCTGACAAGGGAATATTTAAAACTTTCGGTTGTTCCTCTCCAAAGGATATTCCTTTGGTATCTTTCCATGAGACTAAAAATCATTTTCTGCAAAGGTAAAATTGACATATAATAAATGGGCAAATTGGAAAGCACTAAATTGATCAAAGTCAGTCTGCCTCCCATAGAAAGAAAATTTGCTTTCCATGTTGCCAACTTCCTTTCCATTTTTTCAAGAATCGAGTCTCAAACATGTATGTCTGATGACTTTGCTCCAAAAGGAATGTCAAGGTAAAAAGAAGGGAAGGAGCCCACTGAACAACTCAAAATGTCTGCCTTAGATTCTGCACCCGCAATATCTCTGATCGGGTACATATGACTTTTTGATAAGTTAACTTTCAAGCCGGTAATTGCCTCAATGCAAAGGAAAATTACCCTCAGATATCTGAGCTCCGATAGACAATTACTCTAAAAAAATAATAGTGTCATTGGCAAATAGCTAGGAGATGAGAGAGGTTTATAGAATGAGATCGTTTATGAATCTTGATTCCCTCAATCAAGTTTTTCTTTAGACCTTGGGTCATCGTTTGAGAGAGCGTCTCCATGATAATAACAAACAGAAACAGGGATAAAGGGTCCCCTTGTCTAAGACCCCTCGAGCTTTTGAAAAAACATGAGACCTCACCTTTATGCAATAAAGAAAATGAAGTCGTACACATGCACCACTTTATCCAACTTCTCCATTTGGCTCCAAACCCCATGATGTCCAATAAATTGCTAAGGCATTCCTAATTAACATGATCAAATGCCTTTTCTAAATCAAGCTTGTAGACAAAGCTTTCGTGATTTTTCTTCCTCAAGAAATCAATACTCTCATTAGCAATGAGACCAGTATCAAGAATTTACCTACTTGAGACAAAGGCCATCTGATTAGCAGGAATAATCAACGAGAGCACTGTTTTCAATCTATTGGATAGAACTTTAGCCAAAATCTAGGAGAAGATACCCACTAGACTAATAGGTCTAAAATCTTTAATGTTCACTACTCCACCTTTTTTTGGGATGATAACAATAAATGTGGAATTTAGGTTTTTCTCAAACTTTTCATTTAAATAAAATTCATTGAAGGCTGAAATAAAATCATTCTTTAGGAAATTCCAACAATTTTGAACAAAACAAGTAGTGAAACCATCCAGACCAGGCAATTTTCCCCATTCATCATGGTCACAACATTCCAAATTTCTTCCTTAGAGAAAGGCCGCTCCAACTCGTCCCTACAAAGAGAAGGAAAAATAGTAAGCATTGTTCCTCACAAGTTGGGGCCTCCAAGAAAAAATTCTATCAGAAGGTCCTAAAAGAACTTATTAGCTTCGCCTTTGATCTCACTAGGCTTCTCGCAAACTTTATTGTTGACAATCTTTCTTGAAATGAAATTGCTTCTTCTATGCATTGAGGCCATTTTGTGAAAAAATCTAGTGTTCTTATCAACTGCTTTAAGACATAATTCCCTTGATTTGATTCTCAAAGAAATTTCCTCCTGATCCAACATTTGGAGAAGATTCCTATTTTCTTCCTCCATGTGGGCTTTCTTATGCGCCCCACGACTACCAATTTCAGATTTTTTGTTTGAGTAATCCACTGCTTCAATCAAATTTACTTTTCTCGAATGCTCCCCTGCTGAGAATTCCTTATTCCAAATTTTTAATTGCTCCTTGACGTACTTAAGTCTCTTTGCCAACACGGAGGAAGTTGATTCGTGGAAAGTCATTGAATTCCACAAATTCTCAATTTTTCCTTGAATCCGTCAATTAAGAACCAACTGTTATCGAATCCAAAAGGAACTTTTCTCCAACTAACACCGCCACAGTCCAGTAAAATGCAGCCCAGTAAAATGGGATTATGGTTAGAAATACATTGAGTTAGTGCTTTTTGGAAAACTTAAGGAAACAAACCCAACCAAAGTGGAGAGAGAAGAAATCTATCTAATCTAGATAGAGTGGGGATGATGTGATTATTGGACCAAGTATATGCTGCCCCATTGAGAGGAAGATCCACCAAGTCCCATTTAGAAATAAAATCCGAGAAATCGCTCATGGACCTCGAAATATGAACACATCCTATTCTCTTGTTTGGAAACCTGATTTCATTGAAGTCACCACAAATGCACTAAGGGAAGGCAGGGGGGGGGGGGAATTATTTTTTTTTATTTGAGAGAATTCTGCCCATAATGATATTTTTTCCTAACGACTATGCAAACTGTACACAACCGATAGAATCCACTCTCCTTCCGTAAAGATACTTTGAAACTTCATCGGGATAGAAAAATTACCTTGAACATAGTGTTTTTTTTTTGAATATATTAGATTTCCATGCAACCAAAATCCCTCCCGAAGCTCCCCTTGAGTTTGTAATAGTTGAATCAACATTGTTGACTATCCAGATGGACTTCATCATTGCTCTTTCAATAGGTTCCAACTTTGTTTCCTGAAAGCAAATCATGTCCGATCTCCAAATATCCAACATATGCTTAATTCTGTTCTATTTTTTCTGCTTGTTGAGCCCTATAACATTCCATAAAAGTTGATGAGTTGTCCCAAGAGGGGGGGGGGGGGGTGAATTGGATTATTAAACTTTCTTATAATTCTTTTACGAATTCTTTGACCTCTTGTTAAATTATCAAACACACAGCAAAGAACTTAGTTTCTTAATCAATCCACAATCCAATACTTAACACAATACTAGTAAATCAAAACTTAAACACTCATTCAACCAATCAATCAACTTTAGAGTAATGAATTACAAAACATAATCTGCAACACTTTAGCAATTTTTAGCTTTTGTATGTAGCCCTGTGAATTTATGTAAGCCTTGTGGTTAATTGATTTGATTTCTCAATTTGTTGCACAATCAACATTCTTTCCAAAACTTAGACTTTAAATAAACTTTCAGTTAAAGAGTTTTTGGGTGTTAACCAATCAATGTACTCCCTTATGGTTTCCTCAAATTATTGATCAACCAAAGTATTTCCTTTCGATTTCCGCAATCCCAAAAACAAATTAAACTTCAGTTTATTTAATTTCCAAACAACGTAGTATTTATGATCATGAAATTTAAAACATTCATGCAGATTATAAGTACGTTAGGAAAGTAAAGAGAATAGGGAAAAAGAGTGACATCACATTTTTTACGAGGTTTGGTTTATCCCCAACCTACGTCCTCGCCTTTGGCCAATACCACCAAAGGATTCCAATAAACCACTCCTTTACGGGTGGGATAAACCTTACACACTCCTTCAGTAGGCTAGAACAAGACCTTTCCAAGCGATACCCCACGCTCGGTCAACGATCCAACAACCTGGAATCGTCAAGAAACAAGATCACTAGCTACGTACAAAAACACTCTCACATAGAGCAGATTAGTACAAATTAAATCACTATGTACTTCAATAATTAAATATCAATATGAAATACAATGAAGCTCAAGTTTACTTGGAGTGTCTTCCAAGTTTTTAGAAAAATTGGAGCACAAGCAACCTTTATTTGAAAATTAAAACATTTAAAATTTCTAGCCATTAATAGTATTCAGACGACTGAACTATCGGGTTAGTCTTCTGATGTTCCTTAAAGCACTAAAAAATATAGTCTGGACATAGGATCAGATGACTGAACTAAGGGTTCAGACTTCTGAAGTCCCAGCTCAAACGACTGAACTGAGGGTTCAGTCTTATGAGGGTGTTCTGCCTATTCTTTGTTTCAACAAATAAATCTTCAGTTGACTGAACTATCGGGTTTAGTCTTCTGATGTTCCTTAAAGCACTGAAAAATATATTCTGGACATAGGATCAGATGACTGAACTAAGGGTTCAGACTTCTGAAGTCCCAGCTCAAACGACTGAACTGAGGGCTCAGTCTTATGAGGGTGTTCTGCCTATTCCATGTTTCAACAAATAAATCTTCAGTTGACTGAACTAATTCTTCAGTTTTCTGAAAAAATACTTCAGACGTCTGAAGTAAAACTTCAGTCGTCTGAGGTTGCATTTTCAGACTTCTGAGGGTACACCTCAGTTGTCTGGGCAGACCAACTTGAGAATTTTCATTTTAGTTTTCAAAATCATTTGTGCTCTCTTGCTTTGACTTCTTATAAAACATTTTTCGGGTTTTGAAATAAGGTCTCTAAGTCCATAATTAACCCTAGAAGAGCTTTCAACATATTTCTCTAAGATATTTAAATACGAAATACTTACATAAAGACTTCTCATGACGTTTGACATTCTAAACACTTAAGTTTTCATGCTTGTCTTTTTCTTTGAGCTCTCTTGCCTTGTCTTTCTTTGGCACCATCTTGTCTTCAAGCTTTAATATACTTTAAGCTTTTAGAAAGTCTCCTTTTATCATTCATGTTCTCATAATCTTCAAGTTTTATTAGATCATCTTTGAATCCATTGCTTTGACTCTTTAAGCTTCATTTGATCATCTTTCTTTCGAGTATAAGCTTTGAATGATCCTTATGAGCATTTGACTTTGTATTCACATACTTAAGTCCTGAAATATCATCATTTAACCAAATATGTTAAGTTCATCCTATTTGTTATCATTAAAACAAGATTTTAAGCCTTGTAAGGCCAACATTCGATGATAAAATTTTAGGAATTATAATGGAACTGAGGTTGTATCCTGAGGCGTCTTACTTTTCTCAATGTTTGTTGACCTCATAGGTCATACTTAGTTTTGATAATGACAAATACTTAAGTATTTGATGACTATCTAGTTTGTGTGCAGGTTTATATTAGCAGATACATTGATGGCACATAAAGTAAAGCCCGAGGACCCTGAAGATTATTTTATGTTGTAATTTATATCATTATTCAATTCGGGTCTGTAATAGTAATTACAGGAAAAAGGTCTGTAATAATCTCTGCATATTATGCATATAAGTTTATTATAAGCTCATAGACCTTAGAAAAGACCTTAGGTCCCTACAAAAATGCAGAAAATAGACCCTATATCACTCATAATATCAGGAGAATAAATTGAAGTGTAAACTTAATAAGAAAAAATGTGAGAGGTCAGGCGACTGAACCCTTGGTGTTCAAAACACCTCGGGCCCCCGAACCGTGGAATGGTCAACAAGTTGACTTGAGTTCGGCAAATCGAATTGAAATGAACACACCGTCCATGGGCGATCCAACCGTTGAGGTGACTTGTTTCACCAACTTAGCCAATCGAACATTTACGTTCAAAATGGCCCCGGACGACCAAACACTTGAGTTCGGTTAACCGAATGATAGACCAGGCAACCGAAATGCGGACAGAATGAAATCGCCTTAGTTCAGTATACCAAGCCCTGATTCAGGCACTCGAACGATCAAAAACATCTTTTTTAACTTAGTCTGTTCGGGCGATTGAATTGTGGTTCAGCCACCCGAAAACTCTCGGGTTGTTTTATTTTTTACCGGGGTTAAAATTAGTTAAACCGGATCACTTTTTCTAAATGGCTTTTCAACAATTCTAATAATACCCCGTGAGTCCTTAATGGTCATAATTTGGGTCATTTCTATATATAGGGTCTCATTTGTGCAAATTAGCAAAAGATTAGAGAAATAATTAGCAAAAAATCCTCTCAAACTCAAAAAACTTATCTTTCCAATTCTTACTCAAATCCTCTCATACCCATTCTTTTGATCAATCCTAGCATTGTGAGAGTTTTTATTGTGCTATTGCTTTGTTATAGTTTGCTTAATACTCTCAATACTTTGATTATTGATTGTTATTGTCTTTGGAGAGTTAAACAAAGAGTTATCCCAAGGATTTAATTTGATAAATCCGGTGTTGGGAAAAACTCAGTAGCTTGAGGATCTTTGTATTGTTATTACAAGATTCCTATAGTTATATTTTTTATGTGCAAAATATTTTACAAGTTATAATTTTTCAAATAACTCTTGTGCTTATTTCATTAAGGAAAATATTTTGAGTTGGTTTGAATGTTTGATTAGTATCTTCGAAACTTTAATCTATTATTGAGATTTGTTATACTTTGTTTCAAAGAAATAACTTGTTAGAACACTTTTGAGCATATTTGTGATTATACTTTGCTGAGTATTTTGCACAAAATCACATCACTGAACTTACAATTTCCTATACTGTTGATGTGTGGTTGATTGATTATATTTGGAACATATATGTTTGATTGAGAAGTATAATCGCTGTACCCAGTTTATTAATGAGAAATAATGTTGTATTCCAGGCGTGGCCCGAGGGGGCAGTAATCCAGCCCGGTAAGGATTGTATGTAAAGGTTAAGGTTAGTCCTGTGCTAATTGACCTAGTTGTTTAGGTGCCACTCCACCCGTTAAGTGAGTTTATAGTATAATCCTTATGTTTGTTAGCCAAGGTGGGGACGTAGGCAGTTTGCCGAACCTCGATAACGTTTTTGATGTTGTGCTCTTAACTGCCTTATTGTGCATGCTTGGTTAAATTTCTAATGCAGTTTAATTTTCGCTAAAAATATATACTGATTTATTTTATACGCATTAGATTGACCTTAGACTTGTGTAATACTACTGTTAGTGGATTGAGTTAGAAAATAAATTTTAAAATACCAATTCACCTCGAATTACAGTAAAGTTAATAATGTTCATCAAAATAGATTTAAAATTCTGCGCATAGTCCTCCTTTCTAATACCAACTTCACTGCCAATCCCTATTGCTTTATCAATGGCCCAATCCTTAGATTTTCCTCGTCTGTGGCAATATTAAAACACAAAAAATCCACAACTAAATAGCAATTACAGTAGAATTATGGGCTTTCCTGAAAGGTATTATGAAATTGCACCACATAAAATAGCATCTGACCTTTGGTCCAACATTGTTTGGAAGAGGCCCAATCTGAGTGGCTCATTCCGAGTGGACTGTTGGGACTACCGCATCGAAGGGAGGTCTAGTGCCAACTTCATTTGGGTGAGGCCCAGTGGCCTGTTGGGTCTGCCTACCAGCTTTGGCAAGCCTAGGCTTTAAAATCTAACCCATAGGCTTGCTTTTTTTGATGTGTTGGCAGCCTATGCAGTGTGATCTAAATTTCCAAGACTATACTGAAATAAAATATTTTCTCAAAAAGACTAGGGTTCTGCTTGGAATTTGGAAAATATAATGGAAAGGAAAGGAAAACATACATGAATCCAATTTCTCATGTTTTCATTATTAATGAAAGTAAAAATATTGTATTATACACCATTAACTTTTAATTTTTTTAAAAAGTTTTTTTGATGATATTAGAATAAATTTTTATTTTTAGTAGTATTTGATATTGAAATTAAAATATAATGAAAAATGAGTTTCCTGCTCATTTTCCTTTATTTTTCACCAAATTTATTGATCTAAATGCATTTTGTTGGAATTGGTGTGATCTCAAGAGGGAGGTGAATTGAGTTTTAAAAATATTTTGGTTAAATTAAACATTTATACCGATTGACCATGTATCATATCCCATTTTAATTATGGTCGTGTATGTAAAACAGAATAAGCAATATGTGCAGATATACACGTGTATCTCATTTAAAGTAAATGTGTGCATGCAATTCGATATAACCATAAGTGAACAAGAATACACATGCTGAATTTAAAGTGCATAAATTAAATGAGATAAGGAGAGAGTGACACACGATATTTGTTGTTGAGGTTCGGCCAAACCAGCCTATGTCCCCACCTTGGGCATATCCCCCAAGAATTACACTATCCCTCCTCACTTAAATAGACGGAGTAGAAACCGTTTATATCCTCTCCTTATGGGGCGAGGAAAACCTCAACTCAATTTTAAGGCTGAGCCCCAACTTGTTTCACTTACGAGGTTGAGACTCTCTAATCCAATTTTCGGGTTGAACCGAACCGATCTCACTTACAAGACTAAGACTCCCCAGTTCAATTTCGAGATGAACCCAATCGGTACAATAAAAATCATTTTTGTACATATTAAAATGTTTTTAAATACAAGCATGGATCTACACATTAAAATTTTTCTATGAAAGCATAAATGCAAGAAGTAAATGCCCTAAAATAAAGATGCTCTCTTTCAAAAGATTTTCTGAATAATAATAAAGAGAGTTGGGAGAGTATAAAATTTACCCCATAAAAGATTTTTGAAATAGGAATTGAAATGGGGGAACTTTGATTAAAAAAGGATTTGAGAGAATTTTAAAGTTAATCAAAGTTGCTAATTAAACAAATGAAAGGGATATTTATAGTTTTTCTAAAAAATATGACCATTAGGAACCTATTGGAAATTTTAGAAAAGTTTAATTAAAGTTTAACTCCAATTACCCTTAATTACCCGGGGTAAAAATGTGGCAACCCGAGAGTTTCGGTCGCCCGGTCCTTAGGACCAGTTATCCGAACGGAGACATAGAGAAATTTACTTTTTCAAGTTCAGGTGCCCGAGGGAAAGTTTGGGTGGCTGGGTCAAGGTGATTTTCTAAACTCTCAAGGTTCGGTCACCTGGTGAATGGTTCGATCTGCCAAACTTCAAAATTTGGTCGCCCGAGCCTATTTTGAACTAAACGTTCGGTCACTCAGGGACAGTGGAAAAGTACCTCTTAAACATTCGGTTGACCGGAGACAGTTAGTTCAATTTAAGTTTGGTTGCATGGGGCATGGTCAACTATTAACCCTTTGCTCATTCGGTCACCCGAACCATTTTTAACACTCTACGTTTGGTCGCCCGAAGCCCTATTTTTGTCCTATTGGAGATTAAAAATTTACCCCTGTTTTCATAGATATGACTTGTAAGATAGTTGGGATTTTCCAAGTGATGTGTGAGGACCTAGGGTCGATCTAAGGTCATTGAGTTTATAGTCCTACCATGCATGCAATGCATTAACTATTATAGACCGATAATATAAAAATAAATGCAATTACAAAAGAAATATTATGTCTTCTTCTTCTCCTTTGCTCTTTAACATCATGGAATACGCTAAATTTGAGCTTTAAGTCATGTCTTGGTTTTCATGTTCTCTTGATCTTAAGTGTCACCTGAATTATACCTGCTTACGCACTAAAACACATACATAAGAGACACTTGTATTTGTCAGCATCAAAATAGAGATCGGACTCAAAAAGCCAACAGTGTCCTCCTTTTTGATGATGACAAACACATATGAGCAAAATGGGTACAGCTTAAAAAGGCTCCCCCCAACAATATGCATAGAAAATATAAAGAGTAAAGTCCAGATATATTCATGAAAGAAGACATTAGAAATGATCATGCATTTAATTTTAGCATTCAAGAACAGGTTAAAAAATTTGCCCCTATGTTATTTGCCCTTAAGAAATTTCCCCCTTTTGGTCATAAACATTTTTCTCATAAAAATTCTCCCTCTTTTGGCATCCGCGAAAAGGGTTAAGTTAAGTAGAAAACATTTGAATATTTAAAAACACACTTAGCAAGAGAACTCCCTTTTTAAAAAAAAAAAAAATTCAATTTGTTTAGAAAGTACTCTCCCTTTATGTTTTTGGCATTTATTTTTCATAAAACAATAACTAGTCATTCAAGATAAAAATGACATGAAGAACAAAGTTAGACCAGAAATATACACTAACTAATGCAATTTAAGCATTTCATAAGACCCGCAAAACATTTGAATTTAAAGAACATACGGCATATGAAAAAGTAGGTTTGAGCATAAAACTGTCTACCTAGTTCACATTCATTTCATGTAAAGCCAATGAACTAGTTATGCAACACCCTTTAAAAAAAATTTCATGACATAAGATTTTAACACATAATAGCAGAAGTCATAAAGGCGTTTCAACACACAAGCAAGACAAAGAAAATTGTTGACCTTATTGGTTATATCCCATTTTGATTATGATAAATACTCTGATATTTAATGGTTAATGAGTTTGTGTACATAACCAATCAGAAGTATCATATGGTGCACGCACATGAACTTGAAGAAGGCAAAGACCCTAAAGATTGTTTTGTTTTGTAATTTATATTTATCATTTCGGGTCTGTAATATTTAAATAGGAATGGTCTGTAATAATTGGTGTATATCATGCATGTAGAACTACAAAACTCAAAGATCATAAAATGACTCTAGGTCCCTACACATCTCCTGAAAATCAAATGACCATAGAAAGACCTTAGGGAAGATACCGAATTTTTTCGATGCCTTCAAAAGGACATAGAAATGACCCTAGAACACTCATGCACGCATATAAATGATCATTTGAAATAAGTGATTTAATGCTTAAAACAGGACCGAAATGCACTAAATGTGCACGTTCGGTCGACCGTACACCTAAGTACAAAATGCCCTGGTCGACCGAACTAGGACTAGATCAACTAGTTGACCACAACCCGGTTGATCGAACTTACGTAATTTATTTGACCTCAGTTGACCGAACTTCGCAAGAGTCAACTTTATTGACCTCCTGGTCGACCGAGTATAATTTGTATTGCAACGCCCTGGTCGACCGAGTTCCTACATGTGCGAACTCAATTGTCTGGTAGACCGACCAAGGTAGTTCAAAATGGTCACAGTCAACTGAACCTCGCAAAAAAAAAAAAAAAAAATTGCCCTTGGACTTACAAGTTTGGTCGACCAAACTCACAGTTCATTTCATGCCCGGTCGACCGAACAACAGTGCTTACTGCTTCACCCCAAAATTCCTTAGGTAGCTTCTTCTCATGCAACATGCTTCTAGCCATTTCCATTATAGTTCTATTTTTCCTCTCAGATACTCCATTCTATTGAGGTGAGTATGCCACAAACAACTTATGTTCTATGCCTTTCGATTCACAAATTTTTTTAAATTCTCTTGAGTTATACTCACTGCCTTGATCACTTATTATTGTTTTAATCTTATAGCCTGACTATTTTTCAACTAATAGCTTAAAATTCTTAAAGGTTCCAAAGACTTCAGATTTTTCTCAAAGGAAATAAACCCAAATCATTCTAGTATTATCATCTATGAAAATAATGAAATACTTGCTGTGATTGTGAGTTGAAGTCCTCATTGGTCCATATACATCAGTATGGACTAGTTGCAGCTTTTCCTTGGTTCTCCAGCTGCCCGCTGATGGAAATGGATGTTTATGTTGTTTTCCAACCATGCATCCTTCACACACTGGTGTTACCTTTTCTACGAGAGGTAGGTTTGTTATCATTTCCTTTTGATGCATTAATCTCAGTGAATTAAGATTGTAGTGACCAAATCTTTGATATCACAATCTGGTTTCATCCATAGTTGCCACCATGGCTTTAGGAAAATTCCATTGAAAAGGAAAGTTCCTACTTCTCCCCATTTTTATTTCAGCTAGCTCCACCTTATTCTTCTCATCATAAGTTCTGCATAAGTTATTTTCAAAACTTAAGGAGTAACCATTTTCCATCATTTGGCCTACACTCAATAAGTTTTGATCAAGAGATGGAACTAACAACACATTTTGATAAACTTAGTACCCTTCTTGGTCGAGATGGCCACTATCCCTTTGCCTTTAGCTTCAACAAGGTCACCATTTCCCATCTTTACCTTTGTTTTGACAAAAGTATCTAAACTGGAAAAAATAGCTTCATCAGATGCCATATGATTAATGCTACATCCACTGTCTATAAACCAGATTTTATCTTCTCGGGTGAGTGCTTGACATGCAAATAATAAGTGCTCATTTTCCTATTTTTCTTTTGAATAATTTGCTTGCCAATTGTTCTTATATCTGCAATCCTTTTCGATGTGCCCAAATTTTTTACAATTCCAACATTATGGCTTCCCGACATGATAACAATTTTTTTCTAAGTGGTTTGTCCTCTTGCAGATACCACAGGGAGGGAATTCACCCATCTTACCTTTCATCTTGCTTTCTTTTTGAACATGATAAGAATTTCTGTAATCCTTTTGAGGCTTCCTTTTTGTAATCTTTTACTTTTTAATTTTTCATATTCACTTTAGATTGAAATGCATGCTGCAAGGAACCGTCATTCCTTCTCACCAATCTTTGTTCATGGGCTTGGAGAGATCCCATTAATTCAGTAACTAAAAGTGTTGGCAGGTCTTTAGACTCTTCAGTTGCTGCTATTATATGATCATACTTCTTGGGTAAGCTAATCAAATTTTTTTGCACCATCCTTTGATCAGTCACCACTTCACAATGAGCACACATTTGATTGACAATTTCTATTAATCTAGAACAAAACTCTTTTATTTCTTCAGAGTCTTTCATTTTCAAATTTTCAAACTCTCTCCTTAAACTTTGAAGTTTGATGAGTTTTACCTTAGCATTTCCTTGAAATTATGACTGCAGAATCTCCCATGCTCCCTTTGAAGTATTGGCCCTCATCAATCTTGGAAAGATTGATTCAGAGACTGCCTGTTGTAGGATGAATAAAGCTCTTGCATCCTAGGTGCTTTCTTGCTTGCATTGAGTTGAATCCGACACTCCTTCTATTGGTATTGTCACTCCTTTTTCCACAACATCCCATAGATCTTGAGATAGGAAAAAAGTCTTCATTTTAATGCTCCAATAATAGTAGTTTTCACCACTGAAAATAGGAACTCGTGTTGTTGCTCCAAAGGTAGCCAGTTTTGACCCTCAGATGAACCTAGTTACTCTGATATACCAATTGTTGGTTTTAAACTGATAAGAAAAAGAAAGAGCAGATATAACTGCAACAGGGAAGATAAATCAAAGAAATTGAAATGTATTCATTTTCCATTGCATGAATAGACAACGTAGGCCGGTATATATACAGTGCAAGAGACAGGAAAATATTCCCAGTTAACTAACTAACAGAAGGAGAATAAAAGGAAAACATAAAAAATATTCTTTGAAAATAGAAATAGAAAAACTCAAGCGGGAGTTTGTTGGGTATTGTTGATATGCCCTGGTGAGCCAAGAAGTCCTGGAAGAACAGTGAGGCTCGTTATAAGAGAAGCAAATCTGGAGGAAGACAAGGGCTTGGTGAAGATGTCAGCAAGTTGATCTTTGCTTGAGTGAAAGGAGACTTGAAGAGCTTTGTCCTGAATCCGATCATGAACAAAGTGATAATTGACATCGACATGTTTGGTGCGAGAATGCATCACAGGATTCATGGAGAGGTAACTCGCACCCAAGTTATCACAAAAAAGGGTTGGAGGAGAGGATGAGAAAATGCCCAATTCAGATAAGAGAGATTGTAACCATAGCAGTTCATAAGTACCATGAGCAAGGGCCTTGTATTTTGCCTTTGTACTAGACCAGGCAATAGTGGATTGTTTCTTGGAACTCCATGAAACTAAGTTGCAGCCATAAAAGATACAATAACCACCAGTAGACTTTCTATTGTCAGGACACCCAGCCCAGTCGGCATCAATGCAAACAGCCAGGGATGAGTGTGGAGCAGATTGCAGAAGTAAGCCATAGTTAAGGGTGTGCTTCAAGTAACGTAAGATGCGCTTAACACTCTGCCAATGAGAAATAAATGGAGCATGCATGTATTGGCAAACACGGTTGACAGAGAATGCGAGATCCGGCCTAGTGAAGAGTAAATATTGGAGGCTCCCAACTACACTATGATATAGCGTAGAATCAAGTACATGAGAGGAGTCAGAGGCTGATAACTTGGTATAGAAAGACATAGAAGTGGTGACTGGCTTGCAATTAAGCATGTTGGTCTTTTTGAGCAAGTCTTGAATATATTTGTATTGAGAGAGCATGAGACCAGCATGGTTACGATGACATTCAAGACCTAGAAAATAATGTAAGTCCCCCAGATCCTTCAGTGGGAACGCAGTGCGCAAAATAGACATGAAGTGAGAAATCAAACTCTAACTGGAGCTTGTAATAACTATATCATCAACATAGACAAGAAAGTACACCGTGGCTTATTAATGACGATAAATAAATAAGGAGGCATCTGATTTGGAGACAGTAAAACCCAATTCCAGTAAACAAGAGCTGAAGTGAGCATACAAGGCACGGGGGGCTTGTTTGAGATCATAGAGAGCCCGATTGAGTTTACAGACATAGTGAGGGAATTGAGGATGTATGAACCCAGGCGGTTGAGTCATAAATACATGCTCATCCAGAGTGCCATGTAAAAAGGCATTTTGAACGTCTAGTTGATGAATCGGCCAACAAGATGAAACAGTGATTGAAAGAACCAACCTGATAGTAGTAGGCTTGACAACACGACTGAAGGTTTCAGTGTAATCAAGTCCGGCAAGTTGACTGTAACCTTTGGCAACTAGGCATGCCTTACGGCGTTCAATGGAACCATTGGATAAATGTTTGGTCTTGAAAATCCACCGACATTCAACAACATTCTGATTGGAGGAAGGAGGAACCAGTGACCGGGTATTGGTGGCCATGAGTGCATCAAAGTCCAACTGCATCGCTTGCCGCCATTTGGGGAATTGGGAGGCTTGAGTAACAGAGGTGGGTTCGTTTGGAACAGTAACCAAAGAGGAATGGGCACAAGGAGGCCATAAAACTGTGCTATCATAGCGGAGTTTAGGGCAGGACTTGTTGGCTTTGGATCTGGTTTGCATATGATCAATGGAGGGAGAGGGGAGTGAAGGGCAAGAAGAAGAAGGAGGCAGCGAAGAGGATGAGGAAGAAGGGGAATTGAGGGGAGCCCTAGAAGCAAGGGGGAGAGACTAGTGGGAGAATAGGGGTCGATTTCAGTAGTGGGAATGTGGGCCCAGGAAGGAAGAGGAGGAGGACAAGGTGAAGTTGAAGAATGAGAAGGGGATATAGGTGGGTTGGGAAGAGAAGGTAAGAGGGGAGAGGATGAAGAGGTGATGGGCCGAAGAAAGGAAACAAGAGAAGAGTGGGGAAGGGCTGTGGATGGCATGGAGGTAGTTGAATGGAAGAAAGGAAACAAGAGAAGAGTGGGGAAGGGCTGTGGATGGCATGGAGGTAGTTGAATGGGTAACAGAAGATGGGAAAGCAGTTTCGTCAAAAAGAACATCTCGGGAGATGTACATATGGGCAGTAGGAAGATGAAAACAGAGATAGCCACAATGGGAAGAGCTATAGCCAAGAAAGACACATGGAAGATATCTGAAGCTCAATTTGTGATTATTAAATGGCCTCAAATTAGGCCAGCATAGACAACCGAAAATTTTAAAAATTTGTAGCAAGGTTTGTGATGAAATAATACCTCAAATGGGGATTTGTTGTTTAAGATGGGAGTAGGGAGACTATTAATTAAAAAAATAGCAGTAATAAATGCATCAGACTAGTAAGTGTGAGGTAAGGAAGATTGAGCAAGAAGAGCGAGACCAACTTCCACAATATGTCTATGTTTTCGTTCAACTGAACCATTTTGGGAGTGAGCATGAGGACACGAAATGCGATGACAAATTCCAAATGATTTTAACACAGTATTAAGAGAGTGAAATTCACCACCCCAATCAGACTGTAAGGAACAGATTTTTGCAATAAAGAGGGTCTCTACATGACGTTTAAAAAATAGAAAGGTGGAAACAACATCAGATTTACATTTCAGCGGAAAAGTCCATGTAAATCTACTGTAGTCATCAACAAATGACACATAATAACGAAAACCACCACGAGGGAGTAGCGGTGCAGGACCCCAAACGTTGGAAAAAATAAGAGAGAGAGGAGCAAATGAACGATGAGATGATCGGGCATAAGGAAGCTGATGCAGTTTGGCTTTGCAGCAGGCAGAATAGAGACCCACGGAAGACGAGGATGTGGTAGGCAGAGCCAGCTGAGAAATTATTTGGTGAACAAGTTGCATGGAAGGGTGACCGAGCCGAGCATGCCACTGAGAGGGAGAAGCACGCTCATCAACATGAGCTTGAGGTGAAGAGGAGGGAAACATGTACATGCCATCCTTAGTGGGACCGCGGAGAAGAACTTTCTAGGTATGGGAATCCTTCACATAGAAAAATGAAGAGTGAAACTCAAAGTAGACAGAATTGTATTCACATAATTTCTTAACAGAAATTAAAATTTTAGAAATTAAAGGAACATGATAGAGGTTTGATAGATGTATACTACCATTTGGAGTGGAGATGGAGGAGTTGCCAACATGTTATATAGGAAGAGAAGAGCCATTGCCAACATGAACCTGTTCGTCCCCCATGTATTCAGAAATATTAAGGGATAAGTTGGACAAGTCATGGGTGAAGTGATAAGTAGCAGCAGAGTCGGGGTGCCAATTGGGGTTAGCTGGAGGGAGAGGTGGGTGGTGAAGATGTGGGTCAGAAGTGAAATGTGCCGAGAAAGAGGGTGGAGGAGGGGACTGGTAGTTGAAATTGAAACGATGGTAGCAGGTAAGAGCAGTGTGGCCAGGCTTATAACACACCTGACATGTAGGGCGATTGGGTGAATAAGGAACAGGGGAAGAGGAGAAGTGATGACCTCCACGCATGCTGCGGCCACCATGACCTCTGAAGTTGCTTTGGACATGTGAGATACCACGGCCACGAGAAAAGCTGGACTCAGATTTTTTCTGAGTGAGGTTAGCAGAGAATTCAGGGGAAGCTGTAAGGGTGGAGGTTTGATGGTTTAGTCTGGCTTCATGAGTGATGAGATAATTGTAGACTTGAGCAGGTGTGAGAGGATCCACATGAGTGGAGATGGACGTAACCAGGGAGTCATAATCTGAGCCTAAACTAGCTAGGAGAAAAGTGATGAAGTCAAATGATGAAATGATTTTACCGGTCATAGCAAGAGAGTCCTAGAGCAGCTTCGCACGATGGTAGTATTCAGCAATGGAATCTGAGCCTTTCTTGAGGGAGGTAAGCTGTAATTGAACGTGCATGATACTCGCACTTGATTTTGCAGCAAACAGACCTTTAAGGATTTTCCATACCTCACGAGAGGAGGAAGCCAAGAGGACATGAGCAATAAGAGCTTCAGAAAGAGAGGAAATTAGAAAGCTTACGATTGCTTGATCTTGTTGTTGCCAGGTGAGGTATTCTAACGATGGTTTGTCAAGTAAAGGTGGAGAGATGATAAAGCCATCAATGTATCCGTACATATTTGCCCTTTGAGATAGGGAATAATCTGCTCCTTCCACAACAGGTACTTGTCATGGTTGAGCTTGACTGTGATTAGATGGATGGAAGGAGGAAGCACAGTAAGAGACAATTGCTGGGAAGGGGATTCAATGGAAGGATCCGTCATGAAAGAAATGGTACAAGCTTCATGCTAAGGCCCCAAGAAAATGGACGTGAGTCCTATCGTGGCTCTGATACCATAATAAATAATAGAAAGAGTAGATATAACTGCAGCAGGGAAGATAAATCGGGGAAACTGAAATGTATTCTTTTTCCATTGCATGAACAGGCAACGCAAGCCGATATATATATAGTGTAAGAGATGGGAAAATATTCCTAGTTAACTAACTAACAGAAGGAGAATAAAAGGAAAACAGAAAAAAATATTCTTTGAAAACAGAAAGAGAAAAACTCAAGCGGGAGTTTGTTGGGTATTGTTGATATAAACAAAGAAGCAAGCAGAGGAAAACATATAAAATTCTTGAAAAACCTCAACCCAATTGTTCACGGATTGATTTTTATGGTTTTTCATTCTCATTTCACTTTAATTACATACTTATACGAGACTCACAAATTCATTAATTGAAATACAACTTCCCAAAAACAGCTAACAATAGCAAACACTAATAATAGTAATCTAGAAAACTTGAGTTTATGGAAAACATAAATTATTAACTTCAATATTTCCACATATATTCAAGGCATAAAAGTCAAAACCCAAAATATAAAAATCTCAAATTTAAGCAAATGTTTTCTTAAAGACAACAATCAATCATGTTATTCAATCTACATATTTTATTCTTGAAATTAAATAAATATTAATTAGTAGCTGTTTATTGCCATACTTCCCAAGGCATGCGTCGCTCCCACCATCCCAATTCATCGCCAAGCAGCACCATCATCCAGTCATCCCCACCAAATGAACTTAATTGATTTTCTCCACTAGTTAGATTCTGGAGATCCTAACCCGTAGACCATTCTTCAAATCAAGCAGAACAGAATGACTTGGAACAACAGTTTGCCCCTCCACCACTTCTACATGGTACCTCCTAATTATAGATATAACAACAATCTTCATCTGAATAAAGGTAGTCTCATTCCCTAAGCAACTCCTAGGCCCTGTACTAAACGCTGAGGTATAAGACGGCACATGCACGGTCTCCCCCTTCTCTGAAATCCATCTCTCTGGCTTAAACTCCAAGCAGTCATCGCCCCATACTCCTTTCAGTCTCCCCATGGAGTAGAGAGACAGCACCACCCTCGTGTTCGCCCGAACACGATGGCCGCTCGGAAGAACATCGTCCGTAGCCGCAGACCTGTGCTGCAGCGCCACCGCCGGGTACAGCCTCAAAGTCTCGCATATCGCCCCGTGAAGATAAACTAGTCCTCCCAGCTCCTCCGTGCTCGAAAACCCCCATTCGTCTTTGGCTTTTGTCGGCAAATTTGCATGGATCTCTTCACGAATCTTTGCCTCCGCAGACGGGTTCTTCGCCAAGAGCCAGAAGAACCAAGAGAGGGTTGCGCCCACCGTGTCCCTGCCTGCAACCATGAAGTTCAGGGCCAAGTCTCTGAGAACCTTGTAAGGAATTTCATGATCAGATGATGAAGTGGTGTTAATCTTTTTCAGTTCTTCAACATAGGCTGTGAGTAAGTCTTTGTTCTCTTCTTCTTGAGGTTGGCCTCCCCTTTTGCCAAGGTTTAGTTCTATGCATTGGGCGAGAAATTGGTCGATGATGCGGCGGCCTTCGGTTATCGTCTTCTCTTTGCCGATTCCGAGCTTTCTCTGCAGCTTCCAACAGCCCTCTGGTAGAATGTGGCGGTAGAGAAGTGCCTCCTCGATCTCACCAAACACTTTTGCGCTCGGAACTTGTGGGAACCCAATGGAAAGGTAACATGGATCAAACCCTAGAATCACTACGCACACAACATCAAATGTGAAGCGCTTGAACAAGTCTTGCATGTCTATCTCCATTCCTTGTTCGGTGACGTCATCCAGAACCGGGAGTAGCCCGTTCTCCACCTTTAGCCGCGCAGTCCGCTCGACGAACCGCCGGTACCCTACCCGCTTGATAAGCGGGTGGGTGATTTTCCGCTGCGATTTCCATGAATCGCAGTCGGAGTTGAGGATCCCGTCCCCAAGGATGTCGAAGATGGCCTTATGGTCATCCCCCTTGGGGAAGTTGGGGAAGCTTTTGTTGAGGATGTGTTGGACGTTCGTGGGGTCGGAGGTTATGAGAGCGTCCATGCCGATGAACAGAGGACCTTTCACCTCAGTGGTTCCGCCGCCGTGTATGATGAGCTCGGTTAAGTAGTCGTGGATGCGGTGGGCGTTCCGGAGGAGGCCCGGCGTCATTCCGAGGAGGGGCCAGTTGGTGATGAGGGAGTTTTTGTGTTGGTGCCTCCGGCGAAGAAGGAAGAGGAAGCAGAGAAGAAGTGGTAAGAAAATTTCTGTGGATGCAATGGAGAGGGCCATGGGAGAAATCTCCGTTGAGGTTGAGTTTTTGTGCAGGCCCTAACCAGCTACTATTTGTTTTTAATACATGCTGGATCAGATGTTTAATGTAGCCTTCCACCACCACCGCCCAACATTTGTAGCAGCTTCTTAATTAATCTATGCCTATAAAATCAATAAATTGAAGCCTATAATATTGAATTGTATCAAGGAAAAAGCATGGGCGCCAAGAAGGGCTATTAAGTTCTAGCATTTATCTTCCACATCTATCAATTATCATGGCATGGCAAATCAATGCCATACACATTCATCAGTACTGTGATTAATCTCTTGCATTTACACTCCATCCATCAAGAAATTGACCTAGACATAGCTAGCTCATAGGAAGCATGGGTATGTATTTGTATATGATACGAGTACGGTACGATGCAATAGAATACGATACTCATTGAAAAATAAGACAATTCTTAAAATGTTAATATGGTATATAAAAAATAAGATGATTATGATGCACCTTTAATATTTTTATGAATAAATTCATGACATAATATAATTAAAATAACCGTTATATAATATGTAAAATGTCTAACAAAATACAGCATTATCATGTCAAGTCGCTAGAATAAATTACTCATGTACAGTATTTAGTTTGAAAAAGGAAAAATAAAGAAAATAGATCAGATTTATATTAGAGTTTTATTGCTTAAATTTTTTTTTTTTTTTAAAAAGCACCATAAAATGTACTTCTACACTTCAAATATTTAAGAAAGCACCAACCATCCAAGACCTTGTTAGCTTTTATCTAAAACCAACTATCAAGAAGTTTTAATTTCACAATTTGTGCGTGTTTTTCAGGATATAATGATCATGGGTTTGATTATTTAATGTGTCGGTTCGTGAGGGTTCTACAATAAAAAAAAAAAACCAAAAAAACAAAATATAAAAAAAAATGAAAGAAAGAAAGAAAGAGAAGATACTATTTTAGTTCTTGCTATATAAATTTATCAAAAGTGCAAATGCATATATATGTTAAAATTTAGTTTTTAAAAAATAAAAATTGTATTATACGAGTTGTTGAAGTTTCGCTAATTAAGCACCTGTTTTATATAATCGCATCCATTTCCGATAAACCACAAAAAAATAATTATCCTTATTACCTAGATAAATTTGTATTAGACTCACAACTAAGGACCTATATATTAGGGTCCAGAATTTCCTACCATACCTGCCATGGCAAATTAGTGCCCAACACATTCAATATATTGGTTAACTTCCTAATTTGTACCATTTACTCTCCACCTATCAGGAAATTGACGTGTCAGAATCAAACACCACAAAAATATTGAGGAACATATAGTATGCACCGTTCTGAAAAAAGCATCAATATTTATTCATCCCTACATCTTAATTCTATCTAAAGCCAACTACCAACTGTGTCTTGGGGCTAATATTTAAAATTTTGACACCTTAGGATGTGCAATGGTTGGATTATTTAATGTGGGCTTGGTGGGGTTTGTGTCTTGTTGCCTCTTCTACCATAAAAGCAGATGGTAAACTACCCCTTGCAAATTCAATAACCTAAAAAAAAAAATTGAAGTTCGGCGTGTGAAATTTCTAAGTTTTCTTGATAATTAAATATGAAAAAATAATTTATTTATTTATTTTATTAAATAGAAATTATAAAAATAAGGAAGATACTAGTGATATCGGATCAAAAGGGTATAGTATAGATATAAATTTTGAATCAAACAGCAAGTGAAGAACAAATACACTGATATTCAAACTAGTTTAACGAATAAAATTCAAGAGATGCATAAAGGATGACTTCAATGGTATATAGAAATGAGAATCCTAGAATAGATGGTAAAAATTAGTAGAGCCTTATCGCTAAAAGTTTTTTAATTGCATTCCTTCTAAATATCTCACATCACTACAGCAGGGATTAAAAATTTTTGCCTTTTAGTATTGAGGAGCTCCAAGAATTAAAAAAGTTGGGAACTCAAATGGGCATTGACCAACTTAGATAGAGTAGGTGAAAGGTATATGTAGAGAACCAGAAAATTAAATTAATCAAAGTAATAAAAGTAATAAGAGAGAAGGAATGAAAGAGAAGGAAAAAGGAAAAGGGGGAATCGACAATGATTCGTCAACGAACCTAGGGTCTTTGTCGACGTGAGTTCGTCGACTAATGTCCCTATAGGTCTCGTCGACAAAGTACATGTGTCTCGTCAACAAGAAGATACCGAGCGTCAGGAAAATTAAGAGAAATTTCAGGTTTGTCGATGAACCAACCTCCTCGTCGACGAAGTGCCTTCATGGGCTCGTCGACGAATCATTTGAACTTGTCAATGAACACCGGCTTATAAATAGTGGAACTCTCATTTTCAACGAGCATTTTCTCTCTCCTCTCTCTCTCTCTCTCTCTCTCTCTCTGATTTCAGTTTCGTTATAGCCCGGATTAACTATTGGGAATTGCCACAAGGTTCGTGGGGAGATTCTCTACAACTTAGTCGGAACAGATTTTCAATTTGGAGTTCCAGGACACTATCCCAAAATCAAGGTAAGTAAGTTATTTTAGGGTTTTATGGGCTATTTGAAGTATTCAGAACCTAGGAAGTGTTAAATAAGAATAATTCTAGAAGATGAGTTGATTAATCTGGGAAAAATGTGATTTTTAGGATTTTGAGTTTCGGACGCCGTGGGTGTAAGATTTGGGCTTTTAACGGACCTCTCAATAAGCCTGGTAAGGGAAATAAATTATAACAGTACTTTAGAAATTATGGGTTGAATGAATATGAGAAAACAGTGATATGATATTTTAACTGTATATATTATGATATGAATAACAGACGAAACTGTGTAGCATATGAGTTATATTGAGAATATGTTTGAATTTGGGTTGTGTGAACTGTATGATGAATTATGAGAATATAGAGTAAACAAATATTGAAATGTTTTTATCCAGAAAAGAATATAAGCAAGACCCAGTGATGTTTTGGGATTAGAAAGTTATGAAATGATGAATTATGTTTTATTGAGAAATGTTGAAATATGCGAAATGTGAAATATACTATTATGATAATGGAATGTATATTGAAAAGATGAGAAAGAAACAAAAAAATGATGAGAAACATTGAAACGTTATATATACCATTATGAGATGAGATATGAATATTGTGAATATTGCAATATGAATACTGCAATGAGAATGTTGAAATGTGAACACTGAAATGCGAATATGAAAATATGAATATTGCAATGTGAAATGTGAATACTAGATATGCGAAAATTACAATGAGAATTTTGCAATGTGAATGTTGAAATGTGAATAAAGGAAATGTGAAAATTGCAATGAGAATTTTGCAATGTGAATACTGAAATGTGAATACTAGAAATGTAAAAATTGTAATGAGAGTTTTGCAATGTGAATACTGGAAATGTGAATGATGTAAATGTGAAAATGAGAACCTTAATGGAGGAAATGTGATAGAAAGCACGGTACCGTTGCTAGCGGATGATAAGTGCAACCTCGCGGTCTCATGGAGAATGTGGCGTGATAGTCGAATGAGCTAGTGAGAAGGGTAGTTTTGCCCCTGGAGTCTGAACTAGGGTTAGGCGGGCCATTTGTACTACAAACAGGTATATGGATTATTTATTTTGATCTAACCAGGTCAGCCAACCGCGATTTAGATCCAACCTTCGAGCTGCACAACCTCGATCATAGGGCGAAGCATGGTGTGGAGAATACCCTCAAGGCAGTCATGAGTTACAGACACGGATGTATTGGTTACTGAGGACACTCATGTGCTAGATGATGAAATAGAAATGAAAGAGAAAAGAAAGAGCGTGAGTTTAATAACATAAATAAATAAGGTAAAGTAAAACTCTCCGCCTGAGGGCTTACTGAGTAAGGTGAGTGCCCTGATAAGTATCAGTTGTAGTTGTACCCGAGTTAATCGGGCAAGGTTACAAATGATATCAGAGCAGGGGGGAGCTACATGTATGGGCGTGCAATCTCCCCCATCCTTTGGAACTTTTGTTGTTAAATATGGGTTGTATGTGAAAGAGTTGAAAAATGGAAGTAAACTTATAAAAGCTTGAGTTTTATATCTACATGATTATGAGTATAATTGGCTTATTTTTCTCTGAAGGTATTATCACTGAATAAGAATATTATGATATAATGAAAATTTTAGTGGCATACACTGTAAAATATTTATTCAGTCTTACTGAGATGTGTCTCACCCGAATATCTAAATATTTCAGGGAACCATTAAAGATCAGAAGATAGAGCTCTGAGATAGAGGGGAGCTGGTACCTTGATAGACAGGGTGAGTGTTTTGAGTTAGGGATGTATGATTCCCCTAGAGTTTTTGGTTGATTTTTGGGTATGTGTTAGATATGTTTATGGATGTTTTGTCCTCTGGGTATTAGTATTCTGAATGGTTATAAATATTGACTTCTGCTGTTAGGGTTATTTGTATGACTGTTTACCCAATATCCCACTTCGGATCGGGTTATGTTTAAATGGTATCATTGTTTTTGACATTGCCGATGTTTGAGTATGTTTGATTTAATAATTATTTTCTATTGAAAAAAAATGGTATGAAAATCGAGGCTTCATAGTTTGGTCTCAAAGCTTTGGTTTCTAGGTTTTGCAGACTTTAGTAAACAGTGGAATACAATTCCAGAGTATTGGAATAAATTGTGAGGAAAATAGGAGATGGGTAAATTAAGATATGAGTCAGTTGTTAAGGGATAAGATTAGAATTTAGGGTTCTATTGCGACCTGGAGATAGGAGTTCTGTGATCGTTTCTGTGATTTTCCTAGGGTGATGATTTTAGGAAAACCATAGATACTATCATCGGTTCTTGTTTGTGAGTGATAGGACTGAATCTTAAATTGGGATTAAGGATATTGGAAATGAATTATCATAGAGGAATATTTTATGAGTTCAGTTTGTTAAGTGCATTAGTGATGTGGGGATGGTAGAGTTCTAAGACTATTTTTATATTATTTTTAAGATGGATACAGGGAGTAATAGTGCACATGCTAGAGGTGATGATGCAGGACCTTCTAGTATGGGTGGCGGAGGTCCTGATGCAATGTTACATAGTGTCGCCCAGCAAGTGATGGCGGAGATTGCTAGAGGTTCAGGGGACCAGAGCTGCACGATTGAGCAATTCTTGCATATGAGACCCTCATCGTTCTCTGGAGGAGCTGACCCACTCGTGGCTGAGAATTGGGTCTAGGATATAGAGGACATGTTGGCAGTTCCCCCGTGTACAAATGAGAAGAAGGTGCTATTTGTGACATTTAAGTTGACTGGGGAAGCAAAATGTTGGTGGAGATCAGTGAGACTACTAGAGGAGCAGAGACTTGACCCTGTAGTGGTGATATGGAGCCGCTTCGGGAAGATCTTTTTCAAGAGATACTTCCCTGCTACTGTTAGAAGTGCGAAGGCAGAGAATTTTTTGCGTTTTACACAGGGGCAGATGACGATACATCAGTATGCAGCCATATTTGTCGTGTTATCCCAAGTTTTCCCCATGTTTGGTGTCGGATGAGGAAAAGAAGGCGAGGAAGTTTGAGGAGGGCCTGAGACAGAGTTTGTTTGAGCAAGTTATAGGCTTCCAGACCCAGACTTTTGTAGAGGTAGTGGATAGAACTGCAATGATTGAGAATGGTTTGCAAAGAGGCGGTGCAGCACAAAACCATGAAAAGAGGCCTATGCCTCCAGATTTTCAAGCAGGGTCTAGCCGAGGGTCTTGGAGGAGGTAGGATAACAAAGAAGGACGGAGACATGGAGTGGGAGAGCGGGTGGTACACGGCAAACAGATGCCCCCTCTTTGTCCTATGTGCTATAGGAGACACCCGGGGGAGTGTCGAGTCAAGTAGATTATTTGTTATCGATGCCATTATCTTGGGCATATGGTGGGGGACTGCCGAGCACTGCCAGTTATTGCACCTGCTCCTAGAACATACCGAGTAGGTGACCGGGTACCTTGAGGCGGACAATAGAGGAATACCACCGTGACACGAGATTATGTGATGACACCAGGAGATGCACAGGTGGCAGGAGATGTCGTGATAGGTACTATTTCAATACTATCATATATAGCTACTGCTTTGTTTGATTCAGAAGCGACTCATTCTTTTATCGCCCGAGAATTTGTTAAGTTTTTTGGGTTAGAAACTCAGCCATTAGATGTCAGTTTGCTAGTGGCTACACCAACTAGAGTTGTAGGGATATGTAAGAAGGTACTTAGAAACTGTATAGTTTATATTCAGGGGAGGCCTTTACCAGTTAATTTTTTGGTTTTAGAGATGCATGTTGTAAAGACCCGAAAAATTATAGTAATTAAATAATAAAATAAAGGAGAGAAAAGGAATTTTCAAAAAGGATTTCAGCAGGGTCACATCGACGAGTGAAGAAGTACTCGTCGACGAGCAGAGTTCTTGAGCTTGTTGACGGGGACATGCGTCTCTTCGACGAGAAATTACCAAGAGGACTGTTTTCAAAGCCTAAAACTCATCGATGAGGAGAAGGTATTCGTCGACGAGACTATCGATTGGACTTGTCAACAAAACATGCAGGAAATCTCTCTCTCTCTCTCTCTCTCTCTCTCTCTAAATTTGTCCTCTCTGCCTTCTCTCTAGAAATCTAGCCTCATTTCACGCTGGTTTGACGATCCGTAGCCGCCATGTTACTCCTGGGAAGTTTCTCTTCACATCTGCAGGAGTAGATTGTTGGTTATGCTAACTTGGGCACCATCCGAAAATTTGGATAAGTTAGTTAATCTCAGTTTTATTGGGTATGTGGTGTTTCTGGGCTGATGAGAATATGTCAGGTAAGATAATACTGAAGTTGATTGGGGGAAAATGTTAATTTCAAAGTGTTGTGCTGGGAACACCGTGGGTGTAGGATTAGGTGTTTTATGGGCTTCTCAGTAAACTAGGTAAGGGGATAAACTAAGTCAGAAATTTTCATGAAATTATTTATTATTCTATAGCATTAAATTTTAGGAGAATATGTATATTATAGTATTATGCTTGGGAAATAGTGCTATGAATAGGGATATGGTTTAAGCTTATTTTGTTAGAAATTATGATTTTAGAACAGATTTTACATTCAAAATTTTACCCATTTCTATGTGGCATAAGTTTAAATTTTCATGTAATTATGTATACCTGAATAATATGTTTTTCTTAGATCAAGCATAATATGATAGTTTTCATGAAAATTATAAAACAATACAGGAACCATGATTTTATGATTATAATGTTAAACAGTACAGAGAAATCATGTTCAGTATATTATGTTATGTCGGCATAGATATTGTGATTCATGTTGGTGCAGATGCCATGATTCATGTTGGCACAGATGCCATAATCATGTTTGATAAGACATAATTTATGAAATATTACCATGTTAGATATTATTATGAAATATGAAACAGTTATGTTCAGTATATGAAACATATTATATGTTATCAGAACCCAAATGATATGGTTTAGTTCAGTTTCAGGAGCACGGTAGCTTAGCTATATGTTTAGAATTATGATAGTGCAACCACACGACCATTAGTGTGGGAGATGGTAGTTGATGTGGCTTCAGTGTAGAGTGGAGTTGTTCTCTTGGCACTCTAGGACCAAAAGGGGTAGACCTATCGTACTTACAGACTTATGATTGATCTAGCATGATCGACCAGCCATTACAAGGTCTTTTCTTCAGGCTGCACAACCTAGTTATGTTGCGGTAAGGCATGATATCAGTTAGCTATCCATCTTGGGTGTTAATTCAGTATTGAACAGTTATATAAGATGATTTTCATATACAGAAATCTAGTATGCCTTATTATGATATGAAAAATCATGTTTTGTTCAGTTTTGCTACAGACAAATTTTACCAAATATGCTTATTATACTGTTTATATGTATAACACAAAAATGCTCATGATGTCATACACTAATGTTAGTTTATTTCCCATAACTAAGAGGTGTCTCACCCCAGCATTTTTAACATTTCAGGGAACCTAGATAAAAAAGCGAATAGAGCTCCGCAGCGTTAGAGGTTGACTGTCCTACCCTATCAGAAGGGTAAGTCGTTATGTTAGGGTCTAATGGATTTTTGAGTTGTGATCCTAGGATACTTTTTGGTCTTTTTGGGATGTGTATATGTATATGACGGGTTTGGTAGAACTCTGGTATTGTGTTGGTTGGATGACTTGATATATATATATATATATGATTTTATGCTTTCCGCTATTTAGGTATCAGAGTTGTATTTCAGGTATATCCCTGGTACCCATAGGTCCAGGTTGATCATGTTTTTATCAGCTTAACAGGATATTAGGATTTTTTTTGTTAAATATAAAAAAAATTTAGGGTAAAATAGGCAGGTCGTAACACATGTGTTTGAGGTAATTCTGGGGATGGATTGGCTAGCTACCCACTATGCTAGTATTGACTATTATCAAAGAGAGGTAGTGTTCAAACCTACAAGAGGACAGGAGTATAGATTTTTGAGGTCATGTGTGCGCACCCCACCACAATTGTTATCTGTCATTCAAGCAAGATGGTTGTTGCTAGAAGGCTGTCAGGAATATTTGGCTTATGTGAAGAAGATATCAAAAGGGGAGTTAAGGGTAGAGGATATCCCTGTAGTAAGAGATTTTCCTAATGTTTTTCCCAAGGAGTTGTCAGGACTACCTCCTGATCGAGAGGTAGATTTTTCTATTGATTTAGTTCCAAGGACAGCTTCGATTTTGAAAGCGTTGTATAGAATGGCACCGGCAAAATTGAAAGAATTGAAGGAATAATTGCAAGAACTATTAGACAAGGGATTTATTCAGCCCAGCATGTCATCCTGGGGAGCGCTGGTATTTTGTGTGAAAAATAAAGATGAGTCGATGAGAATGTGCATTGACTGTAGAGAAATTAATAAAGAAACTATCAAGAATAAGTACCCGTTTCCCTGCATTAATGATTTGTTTGATCAGTTATAAAGGACACAAATTTTCTCAAAGATAGATCTACGGTTTGGGTATCATTAGGTAAAGGACATAGCAGAGGATGTTCTAAAAACAACATTCAAGACTCGGTATGGTCATTACGAATTCTTGGTTATGAATTTTAGACTGATAAATGCTTCTATAGTATTTATGGATTTGATGAACTGGGTATTCCATCAGTATTAAGATCAATTCGTAGTGGTATTTATTGATGACATATTGGTATATTTAAAAAGCCCATAGGAGCACGAGGAACATCTAAGGATAGTGCTTTAGGTGCTGAAGGAAAGAAAACTGTATGTGAAACTCAAGAAGTGCGAGTTTTGGCTAGAGTAAGTTACCTTCCTTGGACAAGTGGTATCCAGAGGTGGTGTTTCAATAGATCTAAGCAAGATTGGGGCGGTAGTAGACTGGGTACAGCCGAAGAATGTGTAAGAAATCAGAAATTTCTTGGGATTGGTTGGGTACTAGGGAAGATTTGTTGAAGGCTTTTATAAATTGTCAAGACCGTTGACTAGATTAACCAAGAAAGGTGTGAAATTTGAGTGGACCGATGAATGTGAATGGAGCTTTCAGGAGTTAAAGCAACGACTCATCACTGCACCAATGTTGACGATTGCTTCAGGAGGAGAGGGTTTTGTAATTTATAGTGATGTGTCAAATAAAGGGTTTGGATGTGTGTTGATCTAGTAGGAGAGAGTTGTCGCATATGCCTCTCGACAGCTGAAAGATTATGAGAAGAATTAACCTACCCATGATCTGGAGTTAGCAGCAGTGGTTTATGCGCTGAAAATTTTAAGACATTATCTCTGTAAGGGTAGGTGTGATATTTTCACTGATCATAGGAGTTTGAAATACTTTTTCACACAAAAAGAATTAAACATGAGGCAGAGGAGAAGGCTGGAGCTAATAAAAGATTATGACTACATCATCAGTTACCACCTGGGAAAAGCTAATGTGGCAACTGATGCTCTGAGCTGAAAATTAGTAAGTTCATCAGTATCTGTAGTGGTGATGCAGCATTCGATTCAGAATGATTTAGAAAGGCTTGGTGTGGAACTTATAAAGGGCAATCATCACACATTTATTGCCAACCTAGTATTACAGTCGACCCTACAGGAAAGAATTAAAGCAGCTTAGAGGGGTGATGCAGAGTTAGTAGAACTTATGGAAAAAGTACACAATGGTTAGGAGGCAAATTTCAGCATCTCAGATGATGGAATCTTGAGGCTCCGTACTAGGCTATATGTACCTGCTGACCCTGAGATTAAGAAAGTTATTCTAGAGGAAGCTCATCGATCCCTGTATACTATACACCCTGGTAGCACTAAAATGTATAAGGATCTCCGAGAGTCTTTTTGGTGGAGCAGTATGAAAAGAGAGATCGATGAGTTTGTAGAGTAGTGTTTGACATGCTAACAGGTGAAAGCTGAGCATTAGAGACCTGTGGGATCATTGCAGCCACTCTACATCTCTGAGAGGAAATGGAAACATATAGTAATGGATTTTGTTACAAGATTACCTCCGGCATTACATGGACAGGATGCCATATGAGTAGTTGTAGATTGACTTACAAACACTACCCATTTCCTGCCTATCAAAATTAACTACTCTATGAGCATATTGGCAGATTTGTATATTTAGGAGATAGTTAGATTGAATGGTGTACCAGTGTCCATAGTATTGGACCTTGACATCTCAGTTTTGGAGAAGTTTGAAGAAGGCCATGGGTTCTTAGTTGTCATTCAGCACAACGTTTCATCCTCAAATCGACTGGCAGACAGAAAGGACGATACAAATACTAGAGGATATGCTATAAGCTTGTGTACTAGATTTTGGAGGCAGCTAGATACAGTTCATGCCACTAGTCGAGTTATAATAACAGCTATCAGACCAGCATTAGGATGGCACCATATGAAGCATTATATGGCAGAAGGTATTGATCCCCGTTATATTGGGATGAGATTAGGGAAAGACACATTTTGGGCCTAAAGCTAATACAGTAGACTCATGATAAAGTAAGACTCATTAGGGACAGGATCAGAATAGCACAGAGTTAGCGAAAGAGCTATGCAGATACTCTCCGATGAGAGTAGAGTTTAACACAGGAGATCATGTGTTTCTAAAAGTGGCACCAATGAAAAGAGTTATGAGATTTGGGAGGAATGGTAAACTGGGCCCTAGGTATATTGGATCATTCGAGATTCTTGAAAGAGTGGGTCCAGTTGCCTAGAAGTTAGCTTTACCATCAATTATGTCTAGAATCCATGACGTATTTCACGTTTCTATGTTAAGGAAATACGTCACAGATCCCTCCCATGCGATCAGTTATGAGGCACTGGAGCCTGATGATGCCTTATCTTATGAAGAGATGCCAATACAAATTTTAGACTAGAAGGAACAAGAGTTGTGTACAAAGAGGATTCCACTGGTAAAAGTGTTGTGGTGTAGTCATTCAGTAGAGGAAGTTTCCTGGGAATTAGAGGAACAGATGCGCCAGAGATACCCACACCTATTCTGCAAAGACCTGAAAAATTAAAATGATTAAAATAATTTGAAAAAAATAAATAAATAAAATAACAGATAAATAAATAAAAGGAATGACGTGGGAAAAAGAAGAAAAAGAATTAAAAATAAATAAATTAAATTAAATTAAGACAAATTAAATAATTAATTGTTAAATTAAATATTTTTGTATTGGATTTTAAAAAAAAAAACTAATTGAAATAAGGGAAATATATATATATAAGATAAGTTTAAGTTAAAAGTTAATATATATAAAGTAAATGAAGAAGAAAGAAGAAGAAGTTGGAGCAGGCAGCAACCCCCCCCCCTCTGAAACTTCTTGCGTGCAGCGCAGCCACCTCCATCTTCGTCTCTCTCTCTCTCTCAATTTCTTGATGAGTTTGCGACGAATCGGGAAACGGAAGGTGTCGTTGGAATCGTAGTTCCGCTGCCGATATTTCTACTAGAGCAGATTTTTCATGGAAACGACTTAAGCCCTGCTCCTAGGGAAAGGTAATTTTTCCCCATTTTCTCAATTTCGTTGTTAATATGTGGTTAAATCGACGAACGGACACCACCATGGGGTCCTAATCGTCATCGTTGTCATTTTGGTATAGGTAATTTTTCAATTGGAGTTTTCTAGGCCCTACTCCAAAGCGAGAGTGGGATTTGAAAATTTTGACAATTTGGCTAAATTTAAGGGTATTATTATTTATTTAGGAATTATGGCCCTAGAAAATATTTAAATAATATTTTATTCAAGAATAATTTATTGGAACTAGGAATTTAATTTCAGGGTCGGGTGAGCGCTACAGATATTTTTCGGGGTCCCTGTTGGCGTAGTTCAAGAAACCAGGTAAGGGAAAATATATATATTAAATCAGAATTTTTATAAATTTAATGAAAAAATAAATTGTGTTATATGTATGTGTATATGTTCAGTATGGGTAAAATGTCAACTGTTTAAATTATATTTTTCGAGTTTAGGGCTGTTTATTATATATGTATGTGTGAAAATAAACTGATGAAAGTGGAAAAATATTTTCAGAATATTTATGTAAGACATGAAAGGTATTTTTAGTATATAAACATTAAATGTTGGTTGACTTATTTTACAGGTAGTGTATAAATTTTATTACTAAATTGTGTGACATGAGTAAATAGAATGTTGTGTGGAAATATATGTTAAATGTATGAGATGCAAATTAAGTAAGTAATGTATTGTGAATAAAACAAGACATGGACTATGTTGCTTGTGTCTGTTAATGCAACCATGTAAACAGTTTAAATATGTTGGGTAAACAGCTGAAATATGGTGGGTAAAACAACTAAAAGTGGCTGGGTAAATGTGTAACAGTTAAAAGTGGCTGAGTAAATGTGTAACAGTTGAAAGTGACTGGGTAAATGTGTAACAGCTGAAAGTGACTGGGTAAATGTGTCACAGCTGAAAGTGGGTGGGTAAATGTGTCATAGTTGAAAGTGGCTTGGCTAATGTGTCACAGCTAAAAGTGGTTGGGTAAACGTGTCACAGCTGAAAGTGGCTTGGATGATTTATTATAGATTATAGTTAGAATTAGTAAACTCTGGTATATTGTTATATGGAGATTATGATTATGTTTTCAGCTGCGTATGTTATGGAATATAATTTATCAGGATATAATAAGGTATAAAGCGTCGAACTCGGGATTAAGGGTTCGGGGCGTTACATTATTGTATTAGAGTAAAGGAGTAGTTACCCCTGATCCTCGGAAACTCTCGCTTATGAATAATTGTGGCGAAGTGAGACTTTCCGCCCGGGGGCTTGCTAAATTGAGGGACGGCGATACATAACGTCTCAATCTTAGTGAGTACTCTGATAGGTACCCGCTGTTGCCACAGGCACAAGGCCCCTAAGGGAAAGTGACAACGCCCGAAAGGGGGGTCGTTACAGATGGTATCAGAGCGATGTCCAGCCGGAAGTATGATTAATTTCACATCGCCTAGATATGGAAATGTTAGAGTATTAGGTTAGAGATGATTTATACCAGAGTATAGGAAACAGTTAGGATAAGGATGCAAAATGGATGTGTTAGGTTAGGTGTTGAGAAGTAGGTATGGTGTAGGGAAGTTTAGGATTTTGTCTTATAACTTGGAGGCAGAAATCCCTTGGCGGAGTTCTGTGATATTCCGATTCATTCGAAAGTTTCTAAAAACCACAGTAAATCCATCGACGGTGATGTTTCTTAACCATGAGATTGGTCCTTATATGGAGAACTTGGATGTGTATTGAATTTAAAATATATAATTGTGTTGTTGAGATTATGGTGTGGGATATGGTAAATTGTGGATTATGGGAATCAAAGATCGGGTAACAAATTTTGGGAACGAAATTTCTTAAGGAGGGGAGAATGTAAAGACCTGAAAAATTAAAATGATTAAAATAATTTAAAAAAATAATAAATAAAATAACAGATAAATATATAAAAGGAATGGCGTGGGAAAAAGAAGAAAAAAAATTAAAATAAATAAATTAAATTAAATTAAGATAAATTAAATAATTAAATAATTAGTTGTTAAATTAAATATTTTTGTATTGGATTTAAAAAAAAACTAATTGAAATAAGAGAAATATATATATATGATAAGTTTAAGTTAAAAGTTAAAAGTATATATGTTAAATGTATGAGATGCAGATTAAGTAAGTAATGTATTATGAATAAAACATGACATGGACTATGTTGCTTGTGTGTGTTAATGCAATCATGTAAACAGTTTAAATATGCTGGGTAAACAGCTGAAAGTGGCTGGGTAAATGTGTAACAGATAAAAGTGGCTGGGTAAATGTGTAACAGCTAAAAGTGGCTGGGTAAATGTGTAACAGCTGAAAGTGGCTGGGTAAATGTGTCACAGCTAAAAGTGGCTGGGTAAACGTGTCACAACTGAAAGTGGCTGGGTAAATGTGTCACAGCTGAAAGTGGCTTGGTAAATGTGTCACAGCTGAAAGTGGCTGGGTAAACGTGTCACAGCTGAAAGTGGCTGGGTATATGTGAAACAGCTGAAAGTGGCTGGGTAAATGTATGAAAGCTGAAAAATATTGGGTAAAACAGTTGAAAGATGCTGGGTATGAAATGAAATGAAATGAAATGAAAAGGGAAATGAATGAAATGGAAATGAAATGTGAAATGTGAACAATGTAAAATGGGAAAAAGTCACTTAAAGTGAAATGCAATGCAATGTTAAGCTATGAATATGAACAGATGTGTATGATTGAATAATGATAGAAAGAATGATGTATTATGATATTAGAAGTATGTATGTACGTAGAACATGTTACAATTGGGCGAGGCATACCTTTCGCCCGAGGGCTTGCTGTGTAAGGCGAGTGCACTAGTAGTTATAGATGTGGTAGTAGCCGCATAACGTACTAGGGCAGAAAAAACCTACTTGTATGGGCAGGTAGATTTCCCTATCGTTAGGGCCTTTGCCGGTAAAATTTTTTATGAACTATGTGAGTACGAGATCAATTTATCACTTAAGGGCTTACTGAGTAAGGCAAGTGCCCTGGTATGCTTTAGTTGTGACCTTTGGGTTGCCAAATGTATCAGAGCAGAGGGGTGCTACTTGTATGGGCGGGTAATCACCCCTATCCTTGGGTAATCTCGTGGGTAAAATATCTTACATGTGTTTGAATAGGATCAGAAAATGATTTAGAAATGATGCTAATGCATGACAGCTGAAAAATGTTGGGTAAAACAGTTGAAAGATGCTGGGTATGAAATGAAATGAAATGAAAAGGGAAATGAATGAAATGGAAATGAAATGTGAAATGTGAACAATGTAAAATGGGAAAGAGTCACTTAAAGTGAAATGCAATGCAATGTTAAGCTATGAATATGAACAGATGTGTATGATTGAATAATGATAGAAAGAATGATGTATTATGATATTAGAAGTATGTATGTACGTAGTACATGTTACGATTGGGCGAGGCATACCTTTCGCCTGAGGGCTTGCTGAGTAAGGTGAGTGCACTAGTAGTTACAAATGTGGCAGTAGCCGCATAACGTACTAGGGCAGAGGGAACCTACTTGTATGGGCAGGCAGATTTCCCTATCCTTAGGGCCTTTGTCGATAAACTTTTGTATGAACTGTGTGAGTACGAGATCAATTTATCACTTAAGGGCTTATTGAGTAAGGTCAGTGCCCTGGTATGCTTTAGGTGTGACCTTTGGGTTGCCAAATGTATCAGAGCAGAGGGGTGCTACTTGTATGGGCGGGTAATCACCCCTATCCTTGGGTAATCTCGTGGGTAAAATATCTTACATGTGTTTGAATAGGATCAGAAAATGATTTCAGAAATGATGCTAATGACTTGCAAATGTTAAATGTTATGTTGATTATAAACTCATGTTGGCCACACACTGGTTTATTATATGATTTCTTCCCTTACTAAGATGTGTCTCACCCAAATATGATTTTTTTTTTTTTTTTTCAGGATTTCCTTGAGATCGAGCTTTGAGAGCTCGAGGTTTTTATAGCATTATTGGGAAATAGAAAAAGAAAATGGTATATTTCTATGTTAATTTTGGGATGCAAATATTTATGTTTTACGTCCTTATATTTTAAGTCTGTGGAGAAAAGAAAGTTTGTGAACATACTAAAATGTTTTGGAGATATATGTAATTATGGAAATGCAGGTGTTGGATGATTTATTATAGATTATAGTTAGAATTAGTAAACTCTGGTATATTATTATATATTATATGGAGATTATGATTATGTTTTCTATTGCGTATGTTATAGAATATGATTTATAAGGATATGATCAGGTATAACGTGCCAGACCTGGGATTAAGGGTTCGGGGCGTTACATATTCGATGGATCCTAGGGTTGAATTGAGAAAAAGAAAGTAAATAATAAGGTATGTATGTTGGTTTGAGTAGTGTA
Organism: Malania oleifera; assembly: GCF_029873635.1. NCBI lineage: Eukaryota > Viridiplantae > Streptophyta > Magnoliopsida > Santalales > Ximeniaceae > Malania > Malania oleifera. The sequence goes on along the minus strand of NC_080427.1, from coordinate 52,000,891 downwards.
GTATAGGATAGGAAGTGTTTTAATTATGTTTATGAATGGTTATGGGAGAATTTTATTTTGGTTATTGTAATCTCTCAAGACCGTAAATGTAACCACAGTATTCCTCTGCCATAAGTGAGGGTAAGTAATAGAATTGAGATATTTTCTGTGAGAATCAAAGATGATCAATAGCAATTTCGAGAATGAAATTTTATAAGGAAGGGTGAATGTAGAGACCTGGACAATTAAATTAATAAAAGTAATAAAAGAGAATGAATGAAAGATAAGGAAAAAGGAAAAGGGGGAATGAGCAGGGGTTTGTCAACGAACCTAGAGTCTTCGTCGATAAATGTCCCTATAGGTCTCGTTGACGAAGTACACGTGTCTTGTCGACTAGAAGATACCGAGAGTCGAGAAAATTAAAAGAAATTTCAGGTTCGTCGACAAATCAGCCTCCTCATCGATGAAGTGCCTTCATGAGCTCGTCGATGAATCACTCGAACTCGTCGACGAACACCGACCTATAAATAGTGAAACCCTCATTTTCAGCGAGAATTTTCTCTCTCCTCTCACTCTCTCTCTCTCTTTAACCTATGATTCTCTCTCTCTCTCTCTCTCTCTCTCACTCTCTCTCTCTCTCTCTCTCTCTCTCTTCGATTTTGATTTCGTTATAGCTCGGATTAACAATTGGGAATTGCCACGAGGTTCGTGGGGAGATTCTCTACAACTTAGCTGGAGCAGATTTTCAATTTGGAGTTCAAGGGCACCCTCCCAAAATCAAGGTAAGTAAGTTATGTTAGGGTTTTATGGGCTATTTGAAGTGTTCGAAACCTAAGAAGTGTTAATAAGAATTATTCTGGGAGATGAGTTGATTAATCTGGGAAAAATATGATTTTTAGGATTTTGAGTCTCAGATGTCGTGGGCATACGATTTGGGCTTTTAACAAACCTCTCAGGTAAGCCTAGTAAGGGGAATAAATTATAGCAATATTTTAGAAATTATAGGTTAAATGAATATGAGAAAATGACGATATGATATTTTAACTGTATATATTATGATATGAATAACAGACGAAATTGTGTAGCATATGAGTTATACTGAGAATATGTTTGAAACTGGATTGTGTGAACTGTATGATGAATTATGGGAATATGAAGTAAACAAATATTGAAATGTTTTTGTGCAAAAAAGAATATAAGAAACCCAGTGATGTTTTGGGATTTGAAAGTTATGAAATGATGAATTATGTTTTATTGAGAAATATTGAAATATGCGAAATGTGAAATATGTTATTATAAGAATGGAATGTGAATTGAAAAGATGTGAAAGAAATAGAAAATGATGAGAACATTGAAATATGATATATACCATTATGAGATGAGATTTGAATACTGAAATGAGAATATGAAAATGTGAATATTGCAGTGTGAATACTACAATGAGAATGTTGAAATGTGAACACTGAAATGTGAATATGAAAATATGAATACTGCAATGTGAATACTATAATGTGAACACTGGAAATGTGAAAATTGCAATGAGAATTCTACAATATGAATATTAAAAATGTGAATGATGTAAATGTGAAAATGAGAACTCTAATGGAGGAAATGTGATAGAAATCATGGTACCGATGCTAGTGGATGATAAGTGCAACCACAGGGTCTCATGAAGAGTATGGCGTGACAGTTGAATGAGCTAGTAAGAAGGGTAGTTTTGCTCCCTGGAGTCCAGACCAAGGTTAGGTGGGCCATTCGCACTATAGATGGGTATATGGATTGTTTATTTTTATCTAACCGGGTCGTCCAACCACGGTTTAGATTCAGCCTTCAAGCCGCACAACCTCAACCATGGAGGGAAGCATGGCGTGGAGAATATCCTCAGGGCAGCCATGAGTTACAGACGCAAATGTATTGGTTATCGAGGACACTCATGTGTTAGATGAAAAAATGGAGATGAAAGAGAAAAGAAAGAGCATGAGTTTAATAACATAAATAAATAAATAAGGCAAAGTAAAACTCTCCGCGTGAGCACTTACTGAGTAAGGGGAGTGCCCTGATAAGTATCAGTTGTAGCCATACCCGAGTTAATCGGGCAATGTTACAAACGATATTAGAGTAGAGGGGAGTTACATGTATATGCGTGTAATCTCCCCTATCCTCGGGAACTTTCATTGTTAAATATGTGTTTGTAATAACCCCAAAAAGGGTTATAAAAGATTAGTAGAATGATTCCAAAAAAAAAAAAAATTAAAAATTAAAATTAAAAAAAAAATTAATTAAAATTTATTTTTATTTTTATTAATAAAATATATTATTATTAATATTAATTAAATATATTATTATTATTATTATTATTATTATTATTATTATTATTATTATTATTATTATTATTATTATTATTATTATTATCTCCTGAAGCTTAAAGAAGCTCTAGGAGGCTTTTTAAATTCAATCATTTATTCTTCTTCTTCTTCTTCTTTCTTTTCTTTTCTTTTCTTTATTCTCCTACGCGGCCTCTGAACTCTCTCTCTCTCTCTCTCTCCTCTCATTCTCTCTCCCTCTCTCCTCGATTTCGTGACGAATTTTCGCCCGATCGAAAATCTGAAGATACCATTGGACTCCATTTGCCGCTGCCGTCATTTCTACCGGAGCGGATCGGTGGTAGGAGCGGCGTAAGCATATTCCCTGGGGTAAGTCATTTTCCCCTTTTTCTTTTATTTCTTGCAAAATATAAGCCCAATTGACGAACGGACACCACCACGAGAATCTAGGGATGATTCTCTACAAGTCTAGTGGGACGGAATTCTCGTGGGAGTGTCGGGCCAAAATCCCAAATTTGGGGTGCGGGGGTTATTAAGGGGCTTATTTTTAATTAATTAGCATTAATTTAGAAATGCTAAAATATTGAGTATTTTTGGTTGAAGTAGGATTTTTGGAATTTAGGGTCCAGGTGAGCGCCGCGGGTGTAATTTTAGGACCCTCGGGCAAAATTTAGAAAATTAAGTGGGCATTTTAAATAATAGTTTAAATATTAATTTGAGGTATATGGGGCCTAAGGAAGGCTAGATGGGTATTATTTTGGAGAAATAGATTAATTAATTTGGGGAAAATGCAAATTGCAGGAGTTAAATTTCGGGCGCCAAGGGCGTGAGATTTGGGATTTTAGGGAGACTCTTAGTAAGTCAGGTAAGGGGAATAAATTATCGCAGTGTTTTTAGAATTATTATTTGAATGAATACGTGAAATTGAGCATATGATATTTTTTCTGAAAATTATTATGATATAAATATCAGATAAATTATGTGGCATTTGAGTAATTGTAAATTGTGATATTTTGGAGTGTAAAATATAATAATGTGTAATTTCTGAGAAAGTATTGAAATGAGAATTACTGATCTGATTAGTGAAAAATAATGTAATATGGTATTATTATATGAGTAGAAATGTTTTTCCTGGAAAATGGGATTTTGTGAATTATTGATATTGGGAAATAATAAAATGTGGTATTTATTTGTGAGTGGAAATTATTTTCATGAGAAATAAGTATTTTGGGAAAATGTGAAAAATACATGAAATATGATATATGATATTACGAGATGATGAAATGTGCACAGAAAATGATGATAATATTTATATCGAACTGAATTGTGATATACTGGAATATAATTGATGAAATGCCAATGCCGCATAATGATTGTGGGTATGTGGTGGTAAACCCTGTTGGATGGTTATGATATTTAGCACGGTACCGTTGCGAGTGGTGTTAGTGCAACCACACGAACTCTTGGAGCGTGTGGCGTGATAGTCGACTGTGCCATTGTGTAGGGTTGTTGGGCCCCCTGTGTGATGACCCAAAAAAAATATATATATATATATATATATATATATATATGATTAAAGTAAAATAATAATAAAATAATAAAAATAGTCATTAAGTTAATATCAATACAGAAGTGTTTTTCTGTAGGATCCTTGATTCCATGTTTGATGCCTAAGAAAGACCTTGTCTTAGCTAGTGCTCAGAGACCATTGCGGCTCAGTCGCTCCCTGGAGGTCGGTCTGGTCAAAATGGAATTTCATAAAATAAATAGGATAGACACTGTTTGTACACGTAAATAAGTATATATATATATAAAATAGTGTTTTGACAGACATAATTTGTAGAAATACATAATAAGATGATAATAATATAGGTATCATATGTGGGGCCCACAAGACTATGTGGGGTCCACATGAGTCCCGGAGCCACAAGACACTGTTTATATACGTAAATGAGTACATAAAATAATGTTTTAACTGATATAATTTGAAGAAATATATGATAAAATAATAATAATATAGGTATCCTATGCGGGGCCCACAAGACTGTGTGGGGCCCACATGAGTTCCGAAGCCGTATGGAGGTTTACACAAGTCTCAAAGTTATGTAGGATGCATAAAATCGTATAAGAGTGATTCGAGTTAGGTAGGATCCATTCGGGTCTCGAAGTTGTGTGGGGCCCACAAGACCATGTGGGGCCCACATGAGTTTTCAAAATTCAAATTTAAATTCTTATTCAAAAATAAATAATAAAATAAATAAATACTAAAAATGGTTCAAAATTAATAACAATGATAATAATAATGATAATAATGATTAAGAAAAATAATAAAATAATAAAATAATTAATTAACTAATTGATTAATTAATTAGGTAAGTGATTAATTAAAAATTTATTTAATGGGAATGGTGGCAAGCACTCCCACATGGCCTCCATCCCCATCCCATACTCAACCCATACCTTGTCCATTCTTTAATTTTTAAAAATTATAATTTTACCCATCTCCCCACACTTTTATAAATTTCATTTCTTCCCCAAAATTTTCCTATAAATAGGGAGCTCTCAACCTTCATTTTTCACAACAATTTTCCAAGGAAGAGAAGGATTAGTGAGTGAAAGAATTTGTGGTGGAGAGAGAATTTTGAGTAAGTTCTCACTCACCCACTCTTTCCGATCTCATTGCTTAAAGATAGTTTTTGTGTTCGTAACACACGGTAAAAGAAGAAGGTAAGTAAATTTTGATTATGTTAGTTTCTTTTTATTTTAAATTCATACCCGAGTTTATTTGTAGGTAAATTTTAATTATGTTAATTAGTTCCACAAAATTTTCATGAGTTTATTTTTACGCATATTTAATTATACCAGTTCTATCTTTAATATACTTGCATCTATTTTTGGGTTAAGAAATGTTCCAATCCCCTTGGGTAAATTTTCAGCATTTCTTTCTATTCAAAAATAAAATTATATATATTTTTAACACAAAAATTGTGTGGCATGAGTTTATTTCTGCGTTGCATTTTTTATGAAAATATGAGTAAAGATGAGATTTTTACGATATTATTTTAAATTACATAAATTATAATAAGATGATTTTAAAACCCCTTATGGCAACGAAAGTTCAAAGTTACAGGTGCTCGGTACCGCAGCTTAAAGTTTATACGGTTCAGAGTGCACCCACACTGTTTACAGAGTGGTTATTTATGTTAGTAGATTTATCCTGAGTGCACACCTGGTTCCGAACCAGGACTTAATAAGGAAAATCTCACTTAAAGTTTACGGACGTTGATTTAGTTTGGTCGGCCAGCCAGCTAAGTCCAGTCTTTGGACCACACAACCCAGTCATGGGGGTAAACATGACTTACGGCAAACAGGCCTAAGGGTGGTTTTTTTATAATATATGTTTATACATATTTAATTACGTGTACAAAGTTACTGATGATTTGAAGGAAAAGTGTAAGTTTACGTGAAAAGGATAATTTTGGTGCTTAAATGACGATCTAAGGAAAACGTATAAGGAAAAGTATATGTATGTTTATCATTAAATATTTTTACAATTTTAAAGTTAAGAGTTTAATTTAGCAGTTATAGTATATGATTATAAAAATTTACTGTTGAAATTGATGACAAAAGTTTTATGCAGAAATTTTTAAATTTATATTTATTCTAAAAACAGTCTTGAAGTTATAGTATTAAATATTGTTTTACGAAATTCTTTAAAAACTCATTTTGGCCACACACTAATAATAATCTTATTTACTTACTGAGCGTCGTCTCACTCCAATCATATTTTTATTTCAGATAACTCTGAAGAGCATGTTGGAAATCAGACTTAGCAAGCATACGGGTGGGGATAGAAAATTAAAGATTGATTAGAAATATTAGTATGGTTTCAGATATTTATGTTTGTGTAATTTTTCTTCTTTTGAAATAAATGATTGTAATATGGATAATTAGTACTCTGCTCTAATAAAAATTGAGTTTATTTTGCTTCCGCTGTAAATTAGTAGTAAAAAGTTAATATCCCAGGCCCCTCGGGGTCGGGGTGTTACACCCTGAGTCCGGATCAGGGTATTAGGCCGGCTAGTCGTACTACCGACGTGATATGTGATATGATATTTGATCTAACCGGGTCAGCCAACCGTGGTTAGATCCAGCCTTCGGGCTGCACAATCTTGACCATGGGAGGAAGCATGACATGTATAGAAAGATCCTCAGGGTGGCCATGAGTTACAGACGCGATGTTGGTATTTAATAGAGAGGATACTCATGAGTCAGAAAGTAACGTGGAAATGAAAAGTGAAAAAATGATAAAATTGGCTAAAATGAGAAATGAAAGAAAGAATGAAAATTTAGAAATAAAGAATAATAAAATTGAGAAATGGAACAGTGTAAGTTAATAATATAAATAATTAAGACGAAGTGAAACTCTTCGCCTGAGGGCTTACTGAGTAAGGTGAGTGCCCTGATGGGTATCAGATGTGGCCATACCCGACTGCATAACGTGTTAGGGCAGAGGGAAGCTACCTGTATGGGCGGGTAATCTTCCCTATTCTCAGGAACTTCGCGAGTAAATATGTGTTGGAAATCATTGAATTTGATAAATGATTTTAAAGCTTATAAAAGCTTGTGTTGTATATCTATATGATTATGTGTATGTGAATATCAGTGTATTTTCTCAGATGAAATGGTGATTTGAAAAATAAAGTGTATTATAATTTGTACTCATTTAGCCACACACTGTAAATAATTTATTCCTTCTTACTGAGATGTGTCTCACCCAAATTATCTAAATTTTTCAGGGGACAGAGACCGGCCAGGTGATAGAGCTCCGTGATCATAGGGAGCTGGGACCCTAAGATACAGGGTGAGTTTTGACTAGGGAGGTGTGGTTCCCTAGGGTTGTATTATGTTTGGGTATGAGATAGTGTTGTGTATTTATGTATGTTGATACTTTGGGTATTGTATTCTGACTTATATGTGTATATTATCTTCCACTGTTAGGTTGAATATAATAAAATACTTTTTACCCGGTACCCAATGCGGGTCGGGTTGTATAAATGGTAGTAGGATTGTTGACGTGGTCGATTTGTGGATGTTGTGGATTTATGACGTGATTATTTATTTATTATAAGAAAAAAAAAGTTGTACGAAAATTGGGGCGTCACAGTGTTGCTTATGAAAGAGTTGAAAAATGGAAGTAAAGCTAAGGCCAACATATATAGGGGGAGAGATATTCTAGGGAGCAAATATGAGAGTATGAAAATGTAAGAATAAAACATAAAAGCATATGACCTATAAACTTAAAAGCACATAACCTATAGTATGGGGGAGAGAAAGCATATGACATATAGTATGAGGGAGAGAAAGTACAATGAGGATATAAGCAACAAAAAAATATGTTTTAATGAATGACATGATGTTATAATTCATATGATTTTTGAACTTAAATGAAATCATCACTTTGATATTGTTAAAAAGTATGTTTATTGTAAGAGGGAGTCTTTTTCAAGGCTTTCTCATTTTTGCTCCTTATTTGTCATCATAAAAAAGGGGGATATTGTTGGCCTAACAAGGCTTTCATATCTTGTTTTGATGGTAACAAATAAAGGATGTTTTAACTAATTCATGTTCAAGTGATGAGATTTCAGAAACTCTAAAATGACAAGTTCAAAAGGATCAAGAAAGAATGACCAAAGATCACCAAGTGCCTAAAGTCATACTGCATTTACAAAGTGATCAAGTGGAAGCTCAAGGAGACTTGATATAGTTAAAGCAAATGAAGCTCAAAGAATGATCAAGCTCAAGGAAAAAGAAAGGATATTCATGAAGACTTCAAAGATCAAAAGAGTTTTTAAGTTTTAGGAAGCTTCATGTAAGTACTTCAACTCTAAATATCATTTTGGATGAGATGAAGCTCATTAGGGGATAAAATGGACTTAGAGACCTTATTTTAAGAACCCCAGAAAATATATTTTAAATGTAAGAAAGCAAGAAAGCCAAGGTTTTTGAAAACAAAGAGAAAACAAATTTTTTATCTATTCAGGCGACTGGAGATTTTCCTGAAAGAATTCTGAAGAGCCTGTGTAGCCCCAAGCGACTGAAATTGGACCTCAGGTGCCTGACCTTGTTTTCAACATAAAAATAAAACAGTGCACTGAAGGGTCAGACAACTGAACTTATAGTTCAGGCGACAGAACCTCGACAACGGCTATATTTTTTAAAAAATATTTTAATTCCAAATTTAAATTTCTTGCACCCCAAACTTTCTAAAAACTTGGGTAACACTCCAAGTAATCTTGGGCAGCATTATCTGAGAGCATTCTTTCTACACACATATTTGATTTTCTTCTTGTAGTTTTTGAAGGTTCAAGGTTGTTTGGATCGTTGGACCAAGCGTGGGGTATCGCTTGGAGAGGGGGCTTAACCCTTAAGGAGGTTTGTAATGGTTTGTTCCGCCTAAAAAGGAGCGGTATAGTGGAAACCTTAGGTGGTATTGGCCTAAGGCAAGAACGTAAGCTGGGGATAAGCCGAACCTCGTAAAAAATCTCATTCCCACTCTTAACCTTTCTCTTTATTTTCTGTATATATAATTGTGTGGTGTGTATTCAAAGTGCAGGAAGTCAAAACCGAGATTAAGAAGACTTTTGACTTAAGAAAGTACGTTGATTTTTTGCGGAAACCTTAAAGGGAGTACGTTGATCATTTGCGGAAATCTTAGTTGAAAGAAAGCAAACAAATTTCTTTCATAACAGCACTTGAATGATATTCATTCACACAAGGCTACAACCAAACTCTACTTTGAGTGTTTGGAATCAACAAAGTGTTGCAGCTTGTTTATTGTGTTGATTAGATTATTTTGTTGTTTGCTTGTGTTGATGTTGAGTGTGGTTTGTGGATTGGTTAAATATCTTAGTATTATTATGTGATTGCTAAAAAGGTTGTGAATTCATAAAATTTTTATAAAGAAAATTTTAATAACCCAATTCACCCCCCCTCTCTTGGGACTACACCTCAACTTTCAAGTTTTATGCTTTGATATCCTAACTAGAAACTTATGCATTTTAAATAAGCCCTTTTCTTGTTCTCCATGTGAAGACATGCTCTCATCATATAATTCAATAGTTGATTCATTACTAGATATATCAAAATAAATATCACATGAATCATTGCATGCGTCATTAACAGTATTATCACAAGATTTTACTGATGATTCAACACATGATACAATGCAACATTCAACACAAGAATCATCAGTATAGATGGACTGAGTAGCATATACCTCATCCTCGATTAAGGCAGTTAATTCATGATATACCATTTCTAGATCATTTGTGCATGAAATCTCCAGAGTGGTCTCCCTCTCTTTGGTTTCACCATATTTTCTATCAAGCTCATCCCAAATATCCCTCGCACCTTTGCATGCCATGATATTATGAAAAACATTAGAGTCTAAAGCACAATATAACATATCCACGACATTAGAATTTGCATGCATTAAACTAGTATTACATTCATTCATTAGTATACAAATTACTTTAACAATTGCTTGCCAAGCCCTCCAATCCATAGATTTTATAAAGATAGTCATTTTTAATTTCAAAGCCAAAAAATTTTCACCAGAAAATATTAGAGGCTTGGAGCAAGACTGTCCCTTACCGAATGGGGATACACCAATATGAGCCATTGCAATCTTTAACCCAAATGGTTAAGCTTTTTACAATGAGACTCTAATACCAATTGATGTGAATGGTGTAATATCAAGAGAGGGGGTGAATTGGATATTTAAAAATTTTCTTCCTAGGTTAGGTATGTTCAATTTCAAACAGCAACAAGTATTACACAACCTAGGGTCTTTCTAAGCAATCTCAATATCCCATAAATAATAATGTGTTGGAATTGGTGTGATCCCAAGAGGGGGGTGAATTGAGTTTTAAAATATTTTGGCTAATTTAAATATTTTTTGATTCATCACAATTCATATCTCATTCAATATTAAAACCATGTATGTAAAACGATTAAACTATCAGTGCAGACATACACGATATATCTCATTTAAAATAAATATGCATGCAAATAATTATAATTGTAAATGAACTGACATATACATATGAAAATTAAAGTACAAAATTAAATGAAATAAGGTGAGAGAGACACACGATATTTGTTATCGAGGTTCGGCCAAACCAGCCTACATCCCCGCCTTGAGCATATTCCCCAAGGATAACACTATACTTGCTCACTTAAATGGATGGAGCAGAAGCCATAACAACCTTTCCTTATGGGGTAAGGTAAACCCCAGCTCAATTGTCAGGCTAAGCCTAACTGGTCTATCTTATGGGGCGAAGACCCAAATCAATTTACCGGGATGAACCGAACCAGTCTCACTTACAGGGCTGAGACTCTCCAGTTCCATTAACGGGTTGAACCCAATCGGTCTCACTTACGAGGCTGAGACTCCCGAGTTCAATTTAAAGAATGAAACTAACCAGTACAATAAAATCATTTTTGTACATAAAAATGCTTCTGAAAAATATAAGCAGAAATGTGCAAATTAAAGTTCAAATACATACACTCTAATATGATATGAGTTATGCTCAGTAGAGAAAGGGTGTAAAAGAAATATTCCAATTTTGACGAAAGATATATATGATAAAATGCATCAAAGATTTGAATCCTAATAAAATACTCTCCCAAAAATATTTTTCAAAGACAAACCAGAGAACCAAGGGTTTTTGGTCTTGATAATATTTTTGAAAAAACAAAAACGTGTGATCTTTGATGAAAATAAAATAAGTATTTCTCCAACAAAGATTAGCAATAAATAAATGTTTAGAGAAATTAGGATTTGTGCTCAAAAATTGTTTTTGCAATAAACACAATCAAAATAAATGCCCAAACAAAATACTCTCTTAAAAAATGTTTCAAGGAAAGAATCAAAGAGAGTTTGGAGAGTATAAATATTTACCTCAAAAATGATTTTGCAATAAAAATATAAGTGGGGGAACTTTGATTAAGAAAATGATTTGAGAGGTTTTTGAAAATAATCAAAGTTACTAATCTTGGCTTATGATGGGGTATATATAGAGTTCTAGAAATTTATAACTGTTGGGGACAAATTGGAAATTTTAGAAAAGTTTAATTAAATTTTTATCCCAATTATCACTGTAAAAGCACGTCAACCCTAGAGGTTCGGTTGCCCAATACCTAGGGTCAGTCACCCAAACACTCTTAATGGCCCTCAGGCAATTTTCCAATTTAGTCGACCGTGGCCAATGGTCGGTCGGCTGAGCTAGGCGATTTCCTAGGGTTTTGCGATTTCGGTCGCTCGATGAGCAGTTCGGTCTACTGGTCTTTTAGGTTTGGTCGACCGGGGCATTTTTTAACTACAAGTTCGGTCACCCAGGGACAGTATAAAAGTCAAGTTCCATGGTTCGGTCGACCGTGGAAGGTACGTTAATTTTACAGTCGGTCGCCCGAGGTACGGTCAACAAGTTGACTTTTGGCCTACAATGTATTTAGTCGACTAAGTAGATTTGAACCATAAGGGTTCAGTTGACCAAGGCTTTTAATTAAGCCAAAATATCTAATGTCGGTTGACCGAATGTAAGCCCTAATTTGACCCTAAAGCTATTCCAAAAACTTTGTATGATTTTAGTTTTTTTTTTTTTTTTTTAATTTTGATGAAAATTTAGGTGTCCTATGGTCAACCTATGGTCATCTAAGCATTTAAACATATCATGCGGATACATGCATTATTACAAACCAAAGATATAAAAAATTAAATACAATACAATTAAAATCAAAATGTCTTTTTCTTTTGCTCTTTATTTTCCATGGAATTCGCTAGGAGTGTGTGAGTTTTATGTCCCTCCTGGCTTCCATTTTCTAGTATCTTATGTTCGTGCTAAAATAAAAACCTATTCACACACTAAACGCACACATAAGATACACGTGTTTTATCAGCATCAAAATAGGGATCGAACTCAAAAAGTCATCATAATGTATGCAGATATTTAAAACAAATAAATCATTCATAACAATTTAAGAATAATCATACAAGTTCGAAAAGTAAAAAGTATGGGGAAAAAGAATGATACAGTTATTTGTTATTAGGGTTCGCCCAATCTTGCCTATGTCCACACCTTAATCCTCAGCTCAAGGATTCCACTAAGTGCTCTCTTAACTAGGCGGAGTGATGCCATTTACAATACTCCTTACGAGGTGGAGTCTCCTCAGTTCAATTATGGGGCTGAGCCACAACCAATTCACCTTACGAGGCGGAGTCACCTAAGCTCAATTATAAATCTGAGCCACAACTTGTTTTCCTTACGAGACAAAGTTTCCTCAACTCACCTAATCGGACTAGAGTCAAACTGGTATACCTTACAGGATGGTGTATTCCTCTTCAAGCCACGCCAGGAATACAAAGATAATAATTTTTGTGTAAAAAAAAAAAAAAAGCTTCTCAGGAAGTAGAGATATACAAATTTAAAGCTCAATGCACGCTTGTATGATATGAAATAAGCACAGTAGAGTATGAGTGTTTTTCTCAAAATAATTTTGCAATCTTTAAGTAAGATATATATATATATATATATATATATATGATAAGCACTTAAAAGATTTAACCCTAAAAATATTTCTCCAAAATATTTTTCAATGAAAAGTGTAGGAGAACCTAGGGTTTAGCTTTCAAGTGATTTTTGCCCAAATAATAGTATATGATCTTTGATGAAATGTGAAATATGAAAATATATGCTTTCTCAAAGATCTTGAAATCTCAAGTGCTTTCTTCTAAAAATAATATTCAAAAAATATTTGTTCAAGAAAGTTAGGGTTTTTTGCTCAAGAAGACTTTTACAAAAAAACACAAATGAGCCTTTGGATCTTGCAATAGATGTGCACAAAGATCCACAAGCTATATGAAGTTTCCCCTAAAAATATTTATCAAGAAAAAAATATGTGGGAGAATCTATATGCTTAATCTCAAGCATGATTTTCAAAATAAAGTATGAGTGAGAGTAAATGCTTTCAAATGCTAAGAAATATGCCCACTAGAATGATTCTTCAACAATCTTCTAGAGCAATGAATTTGCTAAAGAAGAATGTGAGAAATAAACAATGCTCTCTTTCAAAAGGATTTTTCAAGGAAAAGGGAAAGAGAAAAACAATTTAAGAACAAAATATTTGGGAGACTTTTTGGGCTAATCTACTTCCTAATCAAGCTAATGAAAGGGGTATATATAGAGTTTCTAAGAAAATGACCATTTTGGGACACGAAAGGTATTTTAAATTTTTTTAATTAAAATTAAATATGTTTTAGTGCTGAAAATTTGGGCAATCCAAGAGGGTTGGTTGACTGATGACTTCGTCGGTCAGCTGACCTAAGCATATTTTCAAAAACTCAATGGGGTTCAGTTGATTAAGGGAATTGTTGGTCAGTTGACCTCAGGCGATTTTCCACCCTTCGTAGGTTTGGTCGACTGTCCACAAGAGCCAATCGGTCGAGTGAACAGTGCTAGTTGGCTGAGCATTTTTAAAGCATATGACTCGTTTAGCTGGGCTTGGGATTTCAGGCCTAGAAGGAGGGTCGCTCGATCGGGGCTTTTATGCTTTGAAATGGTCGGTCAGCCAAGCTTAGTTAAAATACGTTTTTGGCCTTTAGGCATGGTCGGTTAGCTTAACTAGTTTGAACTAGTAAGGGTCAGTTGACCAAGGTCTTTCAACACCTAAGTTTTTGCCCTGATTTTGACCCTAAAGTCATTCCTCAACCTTTATATGATTTTAATTTTTATGAAAAAAAGTTTTTAGAAGTGTTGGCCCCTAAGGTCTATCCATGGTCATTCTGAACATTTAACTACATCATGCAGAGCATGCATTATTACAGTCCAAAATTTAAATGCATTTACAAATTAAAAATTTATGTCTTCTTCTTCTACTACTTCTTTTGCTCTTCTGACTTTTCATGGAATACGCCAAGTGTATAAACATGAAGTCCTTCATGGCTTCCATATACTTTTCCTTATGTGTGTGCTAAAATGCAAACCTGCTTAAGCACTTAAAAAATACACATAAGATACTTGTGCTTTGTGAGCATCAAAATAGGGATCAAACTCAAAAAGCCAACACAAATGACATAAATTTAGCCTTTACATTATCTTAACAACACAAACAGCCAAGCCCAGCCCCCAAAAAAAAAAAATATGAATAAATAAACAACCAACATACATATATGTTATATAAAGTGTTTTATTCAATGAAACAAGAGCTACCAAGTGATCATATGCGCAGATCATATCACCGTAAGCAAGCTTTAGAATTCCCCAATGCCAAAGAGTCAATTTCTATTCTCGAATATATATAGGGTCCCTCCCAACTCCTAAGATTTAAAATTCATGATCAATAGCAATGAAAACCAGAAGTAATCAACCACTTTATGGTTGCACACTTCTGTTACTCTCTCCTTTCTAGGAGGATATCTTGAGAACATTTTAAGAAAACATGAATTCGTATGAAAATGTCTATGACAAACCATCTAAACTCTTGAAGATCTAAAATTTTTTTGGTAATAATAGGAGTAAAAGACACTATGAGATTCTACAAAAAGGTAAGGATTTTTTTTTTTTTTTTTAGATTTCAAAATTCTCACAGATGATTACGTGCTTAAATTGTGTAATTAGGTGCTTTAATTCATGCATTATGAATTATATTTTTTTTATTTAAACGCCTAATTACTCTCAATATTCTAACATTGAGTTTTATTTATAATATTTGAGTTTTATTGAGTAATTTATGAAATTTTGGTATTTGTTTATTGCAGGACAGCTATTAGAAGCTTAAGACCGACGTTACTTTGTAATATGTGCGTAACTCTCTCATATTATCTCCAATTTAGATGATTCAAGATGCCATAAAAAATAAGAAAACTCTATACAATTTTTGTGTTTTGCGTTTTGCAAAATACTCTCTGCATTAAGGTCGAAATCAGACGTGAAGTTACCATACGCCATTTTGTGGACTATTTCAATAATTCTCTGTAATCTGGATATAAATTTCTCGTCTGAGCTTCGATTGAGACGGTTCAAAATTCTGAGAAAATATGAGAAAGAGATCTACAACATTTATGTTTTGAGCTTTGAGAGCTAAGGGTTGTAGAAGGGTCGAAATCGGTCTTAAAGATGGAGGGCAAACCGTGTACCTTTGAAAAAATAAAATAAAAAAAATAAAAGAAAGGTGAGATGGACCCAGCCATGCGGGCGGGTCATCATGCGCTAGGTGAGGCACTGGGACACAAAAGAAAGAAGGAAAGGAAAGAAAGAAAGGGAAAATAAAGGAAAGAAAGAAAAGGAAAGTAAAAAGGAGACATCTTTTAGGGAGGATTTCTAGAAGGAGGGTCGTGCGCAAGAGAGGGGAATGAGCTAGGGGTGAGAGGCAGTAGGCGCTGGAGCTGAAGGGAGGCTGCACAACAGGAGAGGAGGAAAGAACTATTTTTCTTGGTGAGACACACAAGGGAGGCCGGACCACAGTTTTTTTGGAAAAATTATTTTTTTGGAGATTTCTTGTGGTTTTCTTTTGGGGGTGCTGCGAAGATACACACACAGCCAACAAAGGAGAGTTGGAGATACACAAAAATAATATCTATTCAGAATCGGAAGATGGTGAACAATGGCGGTGTTCGGGGTGTTCGTGACGTGCGACGGCGGTACTGCGAGTGTTGATCTTTCCTATACGCTCCAAATAGAAGAAAATATGGTGAAATCTGTTATGTTGAATTTAATTTTTCGGAATGAACTAAATTTTTGTATGCTAGGAAAACGATGTAGCCAGTTTCGAACTATGCTTGCTCTTTGATGTTAGTCTGAAGTAGTTTTCATTAATGTTTGTTTGAGTTCTTCTGTGCTTAATGCTTTTAATTAACTAGCTATTAATTAAATGATATTAGTCTTGTGATTTGCTATCAAAAGGGGGGATTATAGGATAGATCTTGGATAATTCAGCGTAGGTAAATATAGAGATTGAAAGACTTATATGAACCTACGTAGCATTAAAAAATCAAGGGTTTTATTGCTTTCTTGCATTATTAATTTGCATACTCTTATGTTAAATAATAAAAAAGAATAGGTTTTGATTGACTATCAAAAGAGACTTTTGGAAAAATTGGCGATTTTGCTAACTAATAGAGAAAACGAAATCGAATTAGCTAAATGAGTAAAGCATAGTGAAAAATTAAGTGAAATTGGTTTCCTAGAAGTTTTCACCATCAGTAATTTGATACGCGGCATCCAATTTTAAATTCTCTTGAATAGTTTATTTAAAGTAGCTTTGTTTAAATTTCGAAATCTAAAATTATTAATTTTTCTAAATAAAATCAAGGTTATTATAAATTCGATACTTAGTAAAATTAAGACATCAATCCCTGAGGACGATACTCTACACATATTTATATTATAAAGCTACGATACTATGCACTTGCAGTTTGCACCGGTCAACGGACTTCCCCTGAGTTTTTAAAAGTTACACAACTCTTAGATATTTGGTTTTTGGGGAACTTACACCTTTAAAAAAGTGTCTTTTTATCAAATACAAAATAAGAGCTCTATCTTTTTAGCAATAGTCATGAAAAAATTTTTTGTGTGGCGATATTGATTGTATTTCTCTTTTAGTTTTTCATATTATTATTGTAAAACATTAATCCTTTTAATTTTGAGATTTTTTCACAGTAATGTTTGTGATAAGTAAGAATGAGTATAAGGAATATTTTAGTAAAAATGTTTGTGCACTGGACTGCCCTTTTTCTTTTATTAGCCAATAAGTTAACTGTTTAAAAAGTCTCAAATACCATTTTATTTCAAAAAAGAAAGTGAAAATTTATTTAAAAAAATCATATGATCCAAATTACTAACCAATGTTTTAAAATAAATAAAAAATATCTAGATATCATAAAATCATATGGTCCAAGAAGTTTAACATTTTATTACTAACCAAAGTATTAAAATAAATAAAAAAATATGATCCAAATTACTAACCAATGTTTTAAAATAAATAAAAAATATCTAGATATCATAAAACCATATGTGTGACGACCCGAAGAATAATGCTATTTAAATAATAAAGAGGGAAGGAAATGGAAACAAAAACAGAAACAGAAGAAGACAGCAGACTGTGTTCATTGACAACATTGCACTTTGGGAGTATTAACCGAGGGAATTCATTAGGTCCTCGTCGATGAAGACAGGGGATTCATCGACGAGGGTACAAAAGGGCCTCGTCGACGAAGACAAGTTTCGTCGACGAGAAGATACTGAAAGAGGGTCTTTGGGGAAGTCTGAAATTCATCGATGAAGGTGCAGGTTCGTTTACGGACTTTCTACAGGACTCGTCGATGAGGTGACGTGTCTTGTCGATGAATCCGACCCTATAAATAGCAAAAATCCTCATTTAAATGCAGAAAATTAAGAAAAAATCACTCTCTCTCTCTCTTTCTCTCTCTCCCTTTGGTTTCTCTCCCTCCTCTCTTCGATTTTGGCTCCGTCACTTGCCTGATTGACGATCTGAAGCCCCCACGATACTCCTTGGGAAGTTCTCTCCAAATTTTCCCGAGCAGATTGTTGGTGGAAGCTAGTCGAAATTCATCCCTAAGTTGAGGTAAGGCTTTTTATGTCAAATTTGGTCTTTTCATAGTTATAGGAAATGATATTCACGTGAAAATACTGAAGTTCAGTATTTGGAGTTTTCATTTTTAGGGTATTGATTAGGAAATCCTGCGGGTGTGAGTCTAGGAATTCATAGGGGCTTTTTAGTTGCCAGGTAAGGGAATAAACTAAAGCAGTTATTTTCCACGCGTATTATAATTATTTATCGGTAAATTAATTTTCAGGAAAACATGCATGATATTTGGATATTATTGAGAAAATGTATGTTATTTGGGAAATACTGCTATTATACGGAAAATGTGATTTTACAATGAATGTACGGAATTATTCAACTTGTGTGGCATGAATGTTATTTTTCATGAAAAGTAATGATATGACAAATTTTACGAATAAAGCATGTTTTTAGGAGTTATGAAAAGATACAGTATATTATGATGATTTTTATAAGTACATGATAATTAATTATTTTCATAATGATATGTATAAAATGATTTCGGCGTGTGGTCGTACGTATTTATGAAATGATGTTGGGCGCGAGGCCGTATGTATTTATGAAATGATGTTCGGTGCAAGACTGTATTTATGAAATGATGTTCGGCGCGAGACTGTATTTATGAAATTATGTTAAACGATATATTATCATGTATTATATGTTATCAAAACTCAGATGTTAGTTTAGTTCAGTTCAGGAGCACGATACCGTAGTTTATAGATCAGATACCTATGATTAGATTAGTGCTAACGACCCCACGAGGGGGTGGGAGATGGATAGTCGATGTGGCTTTCAATGTAGAGTGTAGACATCCACCTAGAAGTCTGGACCAGGGTGTGGCGGGCCCATCGTACTTACATCCATTTTTGACTCGGCAGTGGTCGGCCAGCCATTGTTGGGTCCTGCCTTTGGGCTGCACAACCCATCATAGGGGATAATATATGACACCAGCTAACTATTCATCTTGGGTATGTTTTCAGTATTATCAGCTATAACAGACGTTTTATGAGCAATATGATTTATTAGCAAAAGTGAAAATATATGATTATTCAGTACGATATGATGAATATTTATAGATATATAAAATGTATTGTATATGTATATTTGCATTAAATGTTCATGTTGCCACACAGCTGTATTTAGTTTATTTTCTCTTACTTAGAAATGTCTCACCCTCGAATTTAATTAATTTTTCAGGAGACCCTGAGAGACCTGTGGGTCGTGGCCACTGTTGAGTTTGTTAAGTTACCCTACTAGGAGGGTAAGATTTTGTACTAGGATCAGGATTATTTTGTTGTGAGATCCTAGTTGTATTTGGGATGTTATGAGAGATTGAACATATATGTATGTTATTTTGCTATAAGTAGACTCTGGTATTATGTTTTATGGTTGGATGATGGTAATTTTATACTTACTGCTGCTTAGGTTTCCGCTGTGATTGACAAGTGTCCCCATTACCCATGGGTTCGGGTTGACTGTTTTATTTATTTTAATTATATTATATAAGTATATAAGCAGGTCATTACAGTTTGGTATCAGAGCCTAGGATACTAGGTTCTATAGACTCTAGAGTGCTGCAGTAATAATACCAGAGTATAGGATAAGGGAATTTGAAGTCTGGTTTTGTAGTCTAGATGCTGGACTTCCGTGGTAGTTTGTGTGATTTTCTTGGGGTGATGATTTCAGGAAAGTCATGGTAAATTATCGTTGGGTTGGGTATCTAGGTTGCAGGATTGAACCTTGAATTAAGATCAGAAGAAGTGAATTAATTAGGAATAAATACTATTTTGGGTTGGATGATATGTATAGTGAAAGTGTTCTGAGTCAAGTTGTCTGTTTTTTAGGATGGACCCTGGTAGCAGTAGTGCCCACGCTAGTGGGAATAAGGGTGCTAGACCCTTAGGCGCCGCAGGCAATGATTTGGATGCAGTTTTACGTAGTGTGGCACAGCAAGTTATGGCAGAAATAGCCAAGAGTTTGAGGGAACAGGGTGGTCTATCGGCAGGCCATGGTAGCTTGATAGAGAAATTCATAAAGATGAATCCTCCGGCTTTCTCAAGAGGAACAGATCCTGCAGTCGCTGAAAATTGGGTACAGAAGATAGAGAAAATATTTACAGTGCTATAGTGTTCTGAGAAGCAGAGGGTGCTGTTTGCTACCTACAAACTGATTGGAGAGGCTAAGAGGTGATGGACGGCGGTGAAACTTTTGGAGCAGTAGAGGACGATACCTGCGGAGATGACATGGGAGCGGTTTAAGGAGACATTCTTCGACAAGTATTTTCCAACCTCATCCAGGGAAGCGAAGATTGAGGAGTTCTTGAATCTGAAGCAGGGATAGTAGACCATACAGCAGTACGCGGCAAGGTTCATCGAATTATCTCGCTTCGCCCCGTACATCATACCAGATGAAGTAAAGAAGGTACGGAAGTTTGAGAGAGGCCTGAGGAGAGAAATATATAAGCAGGTATCGATATAGAAGTTGCACGATTTTGCTGAGGTGGTGGATAGATCCACTATAGCAGAGATGGGAGAACGGTTAGAGGCTGAGGAGCAGAGGCAGAAGAAGAGATCCACACCTTTCGGTTTCTAGCAGGGAGTCGGCCGTGGTTCATGGAAGAGAGGTGGTTGTTACAGAGATCGGAGGTAGGAGACCGAGAATCAGAATTTCCAAGGTGTGCGGCCATCTCCAGCTTGCCCATATTTCGGGAAGAGACACCTGGGGGAGTGTCATATCGGGCGAGGTGTCTGCTATCGGTGTGGGGAGCTAGGGCATATGATGAGGGATTGTCAGGCTCAAATTGGTGCAGCTCCCACTCCTGCTCCTAGACCTACTCAGGGAGGCTACCAAGCGCCACGTCGAGGCCAGCAGAGGAATATGGCCCCAGCTAGGGTTTTTGCTTTAACGTCAGGCGATGCTGAGGCGACCGACGACGTGGTGATAGGTACAGTTAACATGTTTTCATTTAAAGTTATTGCACTTTTTGATTCTAGTGCCACACACTCGCTTGTGTCCTTGGGGTGTGTTAAAGTGGGGTTGAAACACAATCACTAGATGTTGAGTTATTAGTGGCTACACCGACTGGATATGCACGGGTTTGACATCATTTTCGGCATAGATTGGCTAGTGGCTAGTTCTTCTATTATAGACTGTTGCACAAAAGAAGTGATATTCAGACCTCCAGGGAAACTAGAATTTAGATTTACGAGGGGACGAGTGCAATCTTTACCTCATATGGTTTCAGCTATTCAGGCGAGGAGACTGTGCTTGAGTGGTTGTCATGGATTTGTGGCCTTCGTGAAGGAAACAACAGAGAATGAAGTGAAGCTTACCAGTACGCCAGTAGTAAAGGAGTTTGCTGATGTGTTTCTAGATGAATTGTTGGGTTTGCCACCTGATCGAGAGGTAGATTTTCCCATTGATCTACTTCCAAGTACAGCACCAATCTCTAAAGCACTGTACCGAATGACGCCAACATAGTTGGCAGAACTGAAAGATCAGTTGCAGGATTTGCTTGATAAAGGCTTCATACGACTTAGTGTATCTTTGTGGGGAGCTCCAGTGCTGTTCGTGAAGAAGAAGGACGGGTCTATGAGGATGTGCATAGATTATAGGGAGATTAATAAAGTGACCATCAAGAACAAGTATCCTCTACCCCGTATCGATGACTTATTCGATCAGCTCTAGGGTACACGGGTATATTCTAAAATTGACCTCAGATCAGGCTACCATCAAGTAAAGGTGAGAGTAGATCGAAGATGACTTTCACGACAAGGTATGGACATTATGAATTTATTGTTATGTCATTTGGTCTAACGAATGCTCCTACGATATTTATGGATTTGATGAATAGGATTTTTCATCCATATTTAGATAAGTTTGTTGTTGTTTTTATTGATGATGTACTGGTTTATTCGAGGAGCTATGAGGAGCATGAGATACAATTAAGGCAGGGTTTGCAGATGCTCAAGGAAAAGAAGTTGTATGCAAAGTTCAGTAAATGCGACTTCTGGCTCGAGAAAGTTGTGTTTTTGGGGCATGTAATCTCAGGAGACGGAATTTCTATGGATCCCAGTAAAATTGAGGCGGTAGTGAATTGGGCTAGACTGAGGAATGTCCAGGAGATCAGGAGTTTCTTGGGGTTAGCAGGATATTACCGTCATTTTGTTGAGGGATTCTCAGCTTTATCAGGGCCTCTGACATAACTGACTAGGAAGAATGTCATATTTGAATGGGACAACAGTTGTGAGTAGAGTTTTTAGGAATTGAAGCAGAGGCTAGTCACAACACCAGTACTGATCATCCCGTCTGTAGGTGAGGGTTATACTATCTACAATGATGCGTCCTTGAAGGGACTTGGCTATGGATTGATGCAGCATGGCAGGGTGGTGGAGTATGCATCCAGACAGTTGAAAGAGTATGAAAAGAACTACCCTACCCACAATCTTGAATTGGCTGCAGTGGTACACGCATTGAAAATTTGGAGGCATTACCTTTACGGTGAGCAGTGTGAGATTTTCTCTAATCACAAGAGCTTAAAGTATTTCTTTACCCAAAGGGAATTGAATATGAGACAGAGAAGGTGGTTAGAGTTAATTAAATATTTTTATTGTACTATCAGTTACCACCCAAGGAAAGCAAATGTGGTAGTTGATGCATTGAGCAGGAAATCTGGGGAATCAGCATTGAGGGCTATGGAGATCCAGCATCTGATCATGATGGATCTGGAGAGACTCAGCATCGAGTTGGTTGAGAGTGACCCACAGGTATATATCACCAGTCTAGTGGTACAACCTACTCTGCAGGAAAGAATTAAAGTTGCTCAAAAGGAAGACCCAAAATTAGCAAAGGTGATAGATAGAGTGCAGACTGGTCAGGCTGAGGGATTCTGCATTTCAGACAATAGAGCTTTACCGTTCCCTTCTAGATTATGTGTTCCTTCTGATACTGACATTAGGAAGACTATTTTAAAGGAATCTCACAGATCTTTGTATACAGTTCATCAAGGCAGTATGAAAATGTACAGGGATCTACGAGAGTTTTATTGGTGGAGTGGCGTGAAAAGAGAAATTGCCGAGTATGTTGTCCGGTGCTTGACGTGCCAGCAGGTAAAAGCTGAGTACTAGAGGCTAGCGAGTTAGTTGCAACCGTTATTTATCCTAAAGTGGAAGTGGGATCATATATCCATGGACTTCGTTTCAGGGTTGTCGTCTACATCGCTTAACTAGAATGCCATCTGGGTGATTGTTGACCGTTTGACTAAAACCGCCCACTTTTTACCTATCAAGATCAGCTACTCCCTTAACCATTTGGCGGAAATCTATATTCAGGAGATAGTTCGTTCTCATAGGGTGCTAGTATCCATAGTGTCAGATCGAGACCTGTGTTTCATGTCATGATTCTGGAGAAGCTTATAGGAAGCTTTGGGGTCCCAGCTATCATTTAGCATGACATTCCATAATCAGTCATACGGGCATACTGAGAGGACGATACAGATACTAGAAGATATGCTCCGAGCATGTGTATTAGACTTTGGGGGTAGATGGACTCAGTTCATGCCGCTGGTGGAATTCGCGTATAATAACAGCTTTCAGACCAGCATTGGTATGGCACTGTTTGAGGTACTGTACGGTAGGAGATGTCGATCTCCTTTATATTGGGACGAGATGGGTGAGTGGCGAATTGTGGGGCCAGAGCTGGTACAGCAGGCGTACGATAAAGTTCGGCACATCAGGGATAGAATCAGTGCAGCTTAGAGTCGACAGAAGAGTTATGCCAATAATCTCCACAGGAATTTGGAGTTCGATGCAAGTGATAATGTATTTTTGAAAATAGCTCAGTTAAAAGGGGTTATAAGGTTTGGTAGGAAGGGTAAACTTAGCCCTAGGTTTATCGGTCCGTTTGAGATTTTAGAGAAAGTGGGGTCGGTGGCCTACAGGCTAGCTTTGCCACCTACACTATCCAAGATACATGACGTATTTCACGTATCTATGTTAAGGAAATACGTCCCAGATCCTTCTCATATTATTAGCTATGGTGAGTTAGAGCTCGGTGATTCTCTAGTGTATGAGGAGGTACCAGTGCAGATTCTGGATAGAAAGGAACAGGAATTGCGTAATAAGAAGATTCCTTTAGTAAAAGTTTTATGGAGAAATCATGCAATAGAAGAAGCTTCTTGGGAGCTCGAGAAGCAGATTAGACAAAAATACCCACAACTGTTCCAGGAAATTCAAATGTAATTAGGAAATGCAAATAAATATGTAGTATTTCTTTTGCAGGTACATGTAATATTTTAGTTAGTAAGTGGTAATTTAGTTTTGGGGGAAAATTTTCTTTTGTATATATAATCTCCCAGAACTTGAAATGTAACCACGGTATTCCTCTGTCATAAGTGAGGGTAAGTAATAAAATAAGTAGACCGTTTTGCCTTAAGGGATGATGAATTATATGAATAGTAAATTTCGAGGACGAAATTTTATAAGAAGGGGAAAATGTAACAACCCGAAGAATAATGGTATTTAAATAATAAAGATGGAGGGAAATGGAAACAGAAACAAAAGGAGGCAGCAGACTTCGTCGACGACATTGCACTTTAGGAGTATTAACCGAGTGAATTCATCAGGTCCTCGTCAATGAAGAAAGGGGATTCATCGACGAGGGTACAAGAGGGCCTCGTTGACGAAGACAAGTTTCGTCGACAAGAAGATATCGAGAGAGGGTTTTTGGGGAAGTCTGAAATTTGTTGATGAAGGTGCAGCTTCGTCGACGAACTTTCTACAGGACTCGTCGATGAGGTGACGTGTCTCGTCGACGAATACGACCCTATAAATAGCAAAAACCTGCATTTAAATGCATAAAATTAATCACTCTCCCTTCGGTTTCTCTCCCTCCTCTCTTCGATTTCGGCTCTGTCGCTTGTCGGATCGACTATCTGAAGTCACCATGACACTTCTAGGGAAGTTCTCTCCAAATTTGCCAGAGCGGATCATTGGTGGAACCTAGTCGAAATTCATCCCTGAGTTGAGGTAAGACTTTTTATGCCGAATTTGGTCTTTTCATAGTTATAGTTAATGATATTGACGAAAAAATACTGAAGTTTAGTATTGAGAGTTTTCATTTTCAACGTATTGATTAGGAAATCCTATGGGTGTGAGTCTAGGAATTCATAGGGGCTTTTTAGTTACCAGGTAAGGGAATAATCTAAAGCAGTAATTTTCCACACGTATTATTATTATTTATCGGTAAATTAATTTTCAGGAAAACATGCATGATATTTGGATATTATTGAGAAAATGTATGTTATTGGGAAAATACTGCTAATATACAGAAAATGTGATTTTAGAATGAAATGTACGGAATTATTCAACTTGTGTGGCATAAATGTTATTTTTCATGAAAAGTAATGATATGACAAATTTTACAAATAAAGCATGTTTTCAGGAGTTATGAAAAGATACAGTATATTATGATGATTTTGATAAGTACATGATAATTGATTATTTTCAGAATAATATGTATAAAATGATTTCAACGCGAGGTCGTATATATGTATAAAATGATTTCGGCGTGAGGTCGTATGTATTTATAAAATGATGTTCGACGCGAGGCCGTATTTACGAAATGATTTTCGGTGCGAGACCGTATTTATGAAATTATGTTAAACGATATATTATCATGTATTATATGTTATCAGAACGTGGATGTTAGTTTAGTTTAGTTCAGGAGCACAGTACCGTAGCTTACAAATCAGATGTCTATGATCAAATTGGTGCTAACCACCCCACTAGGGGGTGGGAGATGGATAGTCTATCTGGCTTTCAGTGTAGAGTGTAGACGTCCACCTGGCAGTCTGGACCAGGGTGTGGCAGGTCCATCGTACTTACAGACATTTTTGACTCGGCAGTGGTCGGCCAGCCATTTTCGAATCCCGCCTTCGGGCTGCATAACCCGTCATAGGGGATAATACATGACACCAGCTAGCTATTCATCCTAGGTATGTTTTCAGTATTATCAGCTATAACAGACGTTTTATAAACAATATGATTTATTAGCAAATGTGAAAGTATATGATTATTCAATACGATATGATGAATGTTTACAAATATATAAAATGTATTGTATATATATAATTGCATTAAATGTTCATGTTGTCATACGGCTGTATTTAGTTTATTTTCCCTTACTAAGAAGTGTTTCACCCCCGAATTTAATTAATTTTTTAGGAGACCTTAAGAGACCGGCGGGTCATGGCCGTTGTTGAGTTTGTTAAGTTATCCTACTAGGAGGGTAAGATTTTGTACTAGGATCATGATTATTTTGTTGTGAGATCCTAGTAGTATTTGGGATGTTATGGGAGATTGAACATATATGTATGTTATTTTGGTATAAGTAGACTCTGGTATTATGTTTTATGGTTGGATGGTGGTAATTTTATACTTACTGTTGCTTAGGTTTCCGCTGTGATTGACAGGTATTCCCGTTACCTACGGGTTCGGGTTGACTATTTTATTTATTTTAATTATATTATATGAGTATATAAGCAGGTCATTACAATATGGTCCAAGAAGTTTAACATTTTATTACTAACCAAAGTATTAAAATAAATAAAAAAACATCTAGGTAGACTTAATACCTTCTGCTTCTATTTAAATATTGCAAATGACGTTGCAAAAATGTTCTTTGTATCTCATTTAAAAGTGTAAGCACTCGAAAGTTCAAATATTATCTATTTTGACAAATGCATTTGCTTATTTAGGAATTTTAATTAAGAAATTAATAATTTAAATGCATTTGTAAAACATAGCCAACTTTAGTAAGTATTTTGATGAAAATCGTCTTTCGTATGAGAAAAATTATAAAACATTAATTTTTTTGTCATTACAAGTATATAAGAGATTAAAATAGAAAGATTTGAGACATAGACAAAATGAAGAAAAATAAGAAAATAACTAATTATATAAAAATAATAATAATGCGGGTTTTAAATATTACACTCGCTCCAAGTTTATATGAACCCATTTGTCAAATTCATTCTTTTGTGTGAAAGAAAGAAAAGTCATTGGACTCTTTTTTTTTTTTTTTTGTGAACGAAAGATGCAATGAGTTTCATTGCAACATTGAAATTTTTTGTTTCAATAGTTGATGACTCTCTCCTTTTGAAGTATTTCAAGTGGAAGGAGGTTTGCTTATGAGCTCAAAAAGGCAAACAAATGCGTACAACAATGAGAAGAAGACGATCCTTGTTCCTAGAAAATTAATGAAAGAGCACCAGTCCGAGAATATATTCTACAATCCATCAAAATAAAAATGAAATGGACTATATACTAGATCATTTCTTCTTCTTCTTTTTTGCATATTTTAATAATTATTATAATCGTGTGATCCATTGTATGCATTTTTCTCCTCTTTATTTATCTTCTTTTAACTTAATTTATTTTAATTACTCTAAAAATTTGAGACACCATGACCATGAATTATGATCATTTTGCAAATTTTGAAGGGTTTGAATTCATCTATATGCTTGAAATTTGAAAAATGGTATCCTTCTTTGGCTACTTGGTACCTTTATTTTATTTGGATGTCAATTTTTACAATTTTATTAATTTGACAATGAGTTAATATATTAATTCTCACACAACAACATCTTAATATACATTATGGTGAGTACATATTTAACATGCTCCATATGCAAAATATAAAATGAACTCATTTCAATAAATCTTATTATTGGCAGCATAACATTCAATGAAACACAGAATAAACAGAATTAATTGCTGAAACACTAACAGGCAGAACACCATCAAACGTATGAACCTTAAGTTTAGTCATCTGAAGTAGGGACTTCAAAAGTCTGAACCTCAACTTCAAACGTCTGACCCTCTGTCTAGTTCAATTTTTTCAAAGTTTTAAGGAACATCAGACGTCTGAACCTTAGACTTTAGTCGTCTGAACCTGCAGGAAGTTTATAATTTAATCTTTAGCAAGAGAACACGCGGGTTATACACTTGATCAATTTGATCCAATGGCCAGCACTTATCCTAAGGCCAAGTTTACCTATATAATCAACCTCTAAACCCTAGTGCCCTAATTTTTGGGAATAGAATTGAGAGACTTGAACATATTGCAATACGATTGTCTGCACTCCTAATTATACTCATCAAGTTTTGGCAAATCATCTCAGTAAAACGAAGGGATTTCATTTACACATCTTGATAGCAAGCTTTGGTGATTGAGGTTTGGTAAACAAGGGATTGGTTTGTATTTTTAATATATAGATATCTTGAAGATTTTTCATATCTCATACTCATACATTTATTACTCTTATTGAAAAATAAAAATCCTTTTGTTGTTACGTATAAATTTATTTGTGAAACGATTTTCTAAACATTGAATATTTGGTGATCTTCAAGTTCTTATTTTCATTCAAAGACTCAATATTTTTGTTATTGCACAATCTACTTGATTGAAAAGTCTAAAGGTTCTCAATATATGTATATATATCTGTGTGTGTGTGTGTGTGAAATATTGTTGTGACAAGTAGTATTTAAATCTTTGCAATACTCAAAGTATTTTATTTATTCAAAGATTCAACTTCACAAATTATTTGATAGCAAGAACTTAGATCTTCATAATATTTAAGACCAATTTTTTAATAAGATCACATTCGATATTCTTGCATCAAGTAAGTTGAACTAAAACCCGACGTTCTTCAAAGCATTTACCTATATAATTATTTTGGAAAATTTGATCAAAGGGAAATTTTGTGAAGCGTATCTTTCATATAACGATTACATCATTACATACATACTGAACTTCAAGTTTTATCATATGAATATGTTTTAGGTTTTCCATTATACTCACTAGCTTTGTTAAAAGCAATATTGAGTTGTTTTGCAGATTTGAAATTCTATATTGTAATCATGGTTCAGGTTGTGAACCGGGTGAGGAGGAAGTTGTGCCTCTTGTAAGCAGCAGATGTAAGGGAAGCTCTGTCTCGGTTAAAGGAGCAGGGATTTAGTGGAATCCTTGAGTGGGTTGCTCAAGGCGAGGATGTAGGTCAGGTTGGCTGAACCTCGTAAAAATTGTGTTTGCCTTCTCTCTTCCCTTACTCCTTTTAATTTCCATAACGCATTTCATTACCTATCTTGCATGTGTGTATGTTGAATAACCCTACACGCATTTGATAATTAATTGGGTAAAATAGAATTTATTGAGATAATAATATGAATCAATTTCAAACCCCTGCAATTAATTTGTTAAATATAGAAATAGGGATTAAGTGGTAAATAATCTTAAAAATTTTTAAAATTAAGTGGTATATAATCCCCTCTTGAGATTACACCTGATTTAACATTTGGTATCAAAACAAGTTTACATAGACTTAACTATTCATTTTGTAAAAAGATCACATGGCACACATCGGTGTAACTTCATTCAGTGAGGGACACTCGTCCACTAGACCACCTATTTTCTGCGGTGTAAATTACACTCACTGGAAAAGAATGATGAGTATATATCTTTTAAATGTGGATTGGAAAGTGTGAAAAATTGTTTCCAAGGCAAACCATGTCCTCATGAAAGTAGTTGATAAGTTTAATGTACCCAAAACTGAAGATGAGTATACTGAAGAGGACTGGAAATATGTGCAAATAAATGCTACTGCAATGAATTGGTTATTCTATGCACTAGATGTAAATGAGTTTAATAAGGTGATGGCCTGTAACACTACTAAAGAGATTTGGGAAAAATTAGAAGTTACATCTGAAGGTACTAAGGAAGTAAAAGATAGTAGGATAGACATGCTTACTAGTGAGTATGAAGCATTTAAAATGACTGCTGATGAATCTATTCAATTCATGTACACTAGATTCACACACATCATGAATTCTTTAAATATTCTTGGTAAATCTTACCTTACTTATTAGTTGATCAGGAAAATACTCAGGGGACTACCACCAGTTTGGGAAGCTAAAGCTATTACAGTAGCAGAAAGGAGAAATCTCAAGGAGATGTTTATTGATGAACTAATTGGATCGCTCATTACCTATGAGCTTGCAATAAATGAGAGGAAGAATGAGCAAATTAAAGCAAAGAAAGCTACAGCACTTAAGGCATTATCTCACTGCTCCAGTGAGGAAAGTGATTCAGAATCGGATGAAAACATGGCACTCATCACTAAGAAATTTGGAGAGTTCATGAGAAAGAAAAAGAAATACACCAAAAAATTGAAGGGCTTAAAAACAGAAAAGGGAGAGTCAAGCAGAAGGAAGCAAAAAGATGATCCTCCCATGTGTTATAACTGTAGAGAATATGGACATATTAAGCCAGATTGTCCCCAGCTGAAGAAAATTTCTAAGAAGAAGAAGAGGAAAGCTCTAAAGGTGGGCTAGGACACTCACAGTACCAGCAGTTCAGAATCTGAACCAGTGATGACAAGATTGCGAATCTATGTATGATGGCTCACGATGACCACGAGATGTGCTTGAGATTGTCCTCCTCAAAGGACAAGTGGTATACAGATAGTGGATGCTCGTGACATATGATAGGAGATAAAGCTAAATTCACATCTATCATATCCAAAGATGAAGGATTTGTTACATTTGGGGATAACTCTAAAGGTAAAATCATTGGAGTTGGTAAGGTTGGTAAGGAACCTTCACTTGTCATTGATAATGTGTTATTAGTTAATGGATTGAAGCATAACTTATTGAGTATAAGTCAACTATGTGATAAAGGTTATAAAGTCTCATTTCAACATGACAAATGCATTGTAGAGAACAAATCTGAAACAAAATATTGTTTACTATTAATCGTCATGAAAATGTCTACACCATTAGCCTTGACAACCTTGCTTCTCAACATGTTACTTCTTTTTCTGCTATAAATGAGATTAGTTGGATTTGGCATAGGAGACTAGGACACATAAACATGGACTTAATATCGAAACTTGTTAAGCAAGAATTAGTTAAGGGATTGCCTAAGACTAAATTCGTGAAAGATAAAATCTATGATGCATGCCAACTAGGAAAACAAGTAAAAACAAGCTTTAAGAAGAATAAAGTAATCTCTACTACTAGGCCACTTCAAATGCTACACTTAGATTTATTTGGTTCAAACCCAATTCAACGTTTAGGAGGAAAATCATACACATTCGTCAGAGTTGAAGATTATTCAAAACATACATGGGTACTATTTTTAAGTCACAAAGATGAAGCGAGTGGACAATTCATAAATCAATGTAAGAAAATTCAAAAATGAAAATGGTTATACTGTGACTAAAATCCAAAGTGATAGGGGTAGAGAATTTAAAAATCAAAGCATGCAAGACTACTGCAATTCATTAGGAATAACTCATAATTTTTTGGCTCTTAGAACACCACAACAACATGGAGTAGTTGAAAGAAATAATAGGTCTATACAAGAAATGGCCCAAACTATGCTTAACGAACATAAAATACCTAAGTTGTGACGACCTGCTAAATTTTCACATATTTTTTTTCTATAATATAATAAATACCAATATAACAAATCTCAACAAATCATAATCCACCTGGACCTGTGGGTACCAGGGATACATCAGAACACATAACGGAAGCCTAAGTAGTAGGAAACATACAATCAATACATCTCATTATTCCATACATCATAATACCAGAGTTACTACAAACACTGTATATATATACACAACACTCAACCCAAAAAGATGTCTTAGGGCCATTTCCACAAAACACATCCGACCCTATCAAAATACTCACCCTTCTGGAAGGGCAGATCTACCGTACTAGATTAGCGGGGCTTTACCACCTCTCCTATCAAGGGCTTCTGAAAAGTTTATAAAATTTTGGGGTGAGACACCTCTCAGTAAGGGAAATAAACTGATACCAGTGTATGGCAACATGAGTATTCCGTGTTATACATATATCGTATAGAAACATATTTAACAACTGTTATGTCATATATAGGAAAAACATACATATATCATCATAATATGGCAGAACATACTACATTTTCATAATCATATTTCATCTCATAAAATATAATATAAAAATATTTCTGGTAGGTTAGCTGGCTGTTGTCATGTATTAGCCCCACATGACTGGGTTGTGTGGCCCAAAGGCAGGACTTGACAATGGTTGGCCGACCACTGCCAAGTCAAAAGTACAGTTTGTAAGTCTGATGGGTCTACGTGACCTGGTCCGTACACTAGGGGCACTCACATACTTCTTAAAAACCACATCGACCATCCAATCTCACACTACTTTGTACAGCGGCGTTAACACAAATATCATGATCCCGGAGACCATGGACACATAACAATGGTATCGTGTAAGTGCTAGCCTAGACCAAGCCAACCAAGTTTTGATAACATATAACATATACTGAAACTGTGATACATGGATATTTCATATCATTAATTATCAAATTAATCATGTCATTTTTCATATATACGTATATCATGAAAATCATCGGCCCGTACGCCGGTATTACACATTTTACCATAGCTCGGTCCATACGCCGGCAAATCATAGCACAGCCCGTACGCTGGAAAATCACATCCATAGCTTGGCCCATATGCCAATAAATCATATTATAGCAAATTCCGTACGCTAGCAAATCACATCCATAACTCGGCCCGTATGCTAACAAATCATATACATAGCACGACCCGTACGCCGGCAAAACATATAAAAATCTCAGCCCATACGCCGGTTTTTCATTATAAAAATCCATATAATTAACACATTCCCAGAAACAGTATTTCATATAAATTTCTACTCATGCCACACTAAACATGTTTTTCATATATTTAACATATCATCACTTTCAACAGCATTTTCCCAAATATAAATCATATATAAATATATTTATTTTCCTGAAATCAAATGCTATAACAATATACATACATTTTCTTAAAAAGAACTAACTTAGTTTATCCCCTTACCTGATTCCTGAAAAGCCCCTAAGAAAATCTGTCTCACACCCGTAGGGTTCCTAACTCAACACCCTGAAAACAGCATTCCCCAGAACTAAAGTTCAGTATCTCTACACATATAACACTTCCTACAACTGTCAATTAACCAAATACTGAGTAGAAAGTCTTATCCTGGATTTGGGATGGTTTCCAACTCAGCCCCACCGACGATCCCCTTCAGCAGACTTGTAGAGAACTTTCCCAGGAGCGTCGTGGTGGCTTCATATCTTCGAACCGGTGAAAATTCGACCCAAAATCGAAGAGAGTAGGGGGAAGGGCCATAGGATGAGAGAGAGAGGGTTTCTATGCAAATTTTCTATCAAAAATCCAGGTTTTCCCCCATTTATAGGGCTAGATTCGTCAACGAGCCATGTCATCTCGTCGACGAGTTCTTTGATAATTTCGTCGACGAAACCCACTCCTCGTTGACGAAATTCAGACTGCCCAATTCATCGATGAGTCACGTCATCTCTTCAATGAGTTCTTTAATAATTTCGTCGATGAAACCCACTCCTCGTCGACAAATTCAGACTGCCCAAAACCTCTCTCGGTATTTTCTTGTTGATGAATCCCCTGTGTTCGTCGACGAGGCCCTGATAATTTCCTATGGTTATTCTTTCTAAAACCCAATGTCGTCGACGAAGTCGACTACCTCCTTCTGTTTTCGATTTCCATTTCCCTTTCTTTTATTATTTAAATATCACTATTCTTTGAGTCGTTACATAAGTACTTCTAGGCTGAGCAGTAAATACCGCCCGCCGACTCACTCGAAAAATGAGCGGCTCGGAAACTATCCCAAGTATAGGAGTTAATTTGTGTAATACTTAGCCCAAGGGCTGAATTGTCTCCTCAGAGAATGCGTTTAATTTCAAATTTCACGTTCTTCTAATCAAAAATAAAAAGGTACTGAACCTAGTTCAAATTCGGGTTTTTCAAGTTTGGTTGAGACTTATTTTGACAATTAAATAAACATGTAAATTAAAGTCCTAAAACTAGCATACACTAAATTAAATAGTAATAATGGAAACCCTAATCTACTCAAGGAAATATCGAAACACGCATTAACTAAAAATGATAACTTTGAAAATGGAAATAAACACGCATGAATGGAAACTCAATCAGATTCAAACACACACTAAAAACCGAACCTTTAATCAAATCACAAACTTGAACCAAAACCACAATCACAACAAAAATCTAACACTTGAACGATTACAAAACACAATAAAAATACGAACTTTGATCAAACAGACCCTAACTGAACCGAACTTCATTAAAATTTAATGTCTTCAAATCTAATAATAACATTAATTAAGAGCAGCATTAATAAATAAAAACTAAACTTCAATAAAACAAATTAAAATTACTTAACAATTTTTCAAATAAGTTTTTCAAAAACTCTAATAACTAACTAAATAGATTAAAAAGAAATATTCAGTTGCAATAAAAGAAAGAAAAGAAAAGAAGAAACAAAGAAGAAAGAAGAGAGAGAGAGAGAGAGAGAGAGAGAGAGAGAGAGAGAGAGAGAGAGAGAGAGAGAGAGAGAGAGGAATAGAGGCTTGAAAGGGTGCTGCAGTTGCCTGTTCTGGCTATTGCTGAAGACGAGACACGGACAGAGGGAGAGTGTTTGGTCTGTGTGCTGGAAGATGAGAGAAGACAGAGAGGACAAAAGAATATGTTGGAGATGATATGGACCGGTGGTAGTAGATTGTAGTGTTGTCTGAGATCTATATATCTGCAGTCGAGAGAGACCGGAGCGAAGATCCTTCTGCAAGTGAAGAAGAGTGGAGGCGATGGTGGAGGAGGATTGTTTGGAGCTCACCTCTCTGTAGAGATGGCTATGGAATCTGGGGAAGCGGAGGAGAACGAGGAGACCGGATACGTTGCTTTGCTAGGTATGCCGAAGCGAGAGCGTGAGGATTCCTATTCGAGGAGAGCCTGTTTGAGGGAGAAGGAGCCGACGACCTGATCTGAGCGAACACGAGAGGAGTTGCAGTCCGAGAAAGAACGCTGCTGAGTTGAGACGGATTGTGAGGGTGAGAGAAGGGCGAGTGAGAAGAGAACGTGGAGTGGAGGAGGAGAGGGAAGGAAGGAGGGGAGAGAGAGAATTCGTAGGAGGGAGGAGAGACTGGGAATGAAGCAGAGAGTGGATTCTGCTCAAATGTTGTGGGGGCTTTAGGAGACTATGAGGATAGGGCAGTGGGAGGTTCCGATTAGAGAGGCCCTGAGAGAGATGTGAGTGGGAGAGAGAGAGATGTGGGAGGATAGCGTGCTGGGCCTGAGCGTCTTGGCCAGAAGCAGAGGGATAGAGATACTGTGAGACTTGGGATGGGGAGTCTATTGGGCTGGCGAGAGAAAAGGATTTGGTTGTTTGAGAGGGACCCGGGAGAGACGAGGGTGAGCCGAGGGGGAGAGAGAGAGAGACACGGGAATTGGACGCAGCTGTGATGAGGCGAAGGGAGGAGAAGAAGAAGGAGTCGGAGGGGTGTTTGGTCTGTGAAGCAGAGAGGACAGCCGGTTGGTCTGAGGCAGTTCCTCTCAAGTGCTATGGTGGCTCGCTAGCCTGGTATGGAGGAGAGGAGCTGTTTGTGATCTGTTGCAGTAGAAAGCTGCTGCCGGTGTCGTGCAGAGGCTGCTGTTTGTGGGGGCTCTCAGTGGCCGAGAGCTGGTGCGTGCTGAGCGTCTTGGCCAGAGCAGGGGATCTACTGGTGTTGGCTGGGCTGCCGTGGAGTGGTGGTGTGCTCGGCTGCAGCAGCAGGATGGCCAGAGGAATGGTGGTTGTGCAGGAAATAGAGGGGGTTGAGGGAGAGAGCTGAGACAAGAAGGGAGAGAAAGGAATAAGGGAAAGAGAAAAAAATAGAGGGAGATGAAGGAGAGAGGTCGGGTAAACAGAGAGAAGGAGAATGAGAGAGAGAAGGGCTGTCGAAAAAAAAAAATAGAGAGGGGAAGAGTGAGGGAGGTAAGACATATGAAGGGAGAGATTGAGGAGGAGAGTTCAGGGGAGCCAATAATCAGAGGGAATGAAAAAGAGAGAGGGCAGAGGGTTAGGGGAAGAGAAGGACAAAGGAGAGAGGAAGAGAATGAGAAGAAGCAAAGGAGAGAGTTGAGAGAGGAGAGTGGTGTCGGGGGCACACCATGCGTAGGGAAAGAAGAGGGCTTAAATAAAGAAGAGGGGTTTGCCCTAGACCCGGCTAACCATGACCTGACCCAGCCATGTATGGCCAGGTCACATCAACACTTATATATATATATATATATATATTTCTTTTTTTCCTTTCATTTTTTTCGCAATCATGGCCAATTTTGACCTTCCTAGAACTCGTTTCTCTCGAAGTTCAAAACACAGAAGTTGTATATAATCCTCTCATCTATCTCCATAAATTTGAATCGTCTCAATCGGAACTTGAATGGGAAAGTTATGCGTGAATTACGAACTAGTGCTGATTTTGGCTCCCGAGAATTTTCCTGTGATAAAAAATTGCCAAAAATTCATAAATTGTTCAATAAAACTCATAAATTATAAATAAGGCACTTTGTTAAAATATTGGACGTAATTAGATATTTAATTAAAAATAGAAACCCTAATGACCGAATTAAGATGCCTAATTACGCAGTTTTAGCGTGTAATCACACCACCAACTAACGTTTTGCTAGTTTCTAACAAATAACGTGAACGAATTTAGGGTAGTGCACACAACTATGAACTCCAGTGAACATGAAATTAATACACAAGCGACACAACCCTACCATTTCACATACAAGAACAACTGAATTTCACACTAACTCATCCAAATTCAATGCACACGATTCCGAAAAAAGTTACTCATGCAAGTTTCATTATTTATATGTCATTTAAGAACAGTATACTCACATGAAGTTAATCAGTAGCACAATTTAGAGTTAATACAGTCATATAAGTTGGAGTATAAACAGGTGAAATCTCAAGGTGTGTGTGATGTGTGTGACTCAGTACACCTAGGATACCAGCGGACACTTACAGAACGGTCGTTTTGGCTCGGCCTAACTGGTATACCCTTAAGAACACTCAAGGAAAATGGGTTCACTCATCGTATGTAAGGAGGAGTGTTGCGATCAAACATCCCACATACTGAAGGGAACAATGCTAAGTATATGGAGTGGGCTTGTCTGAGAAGGATCTAATCTATCTATGAGATGTCGAGTCCTTCACCCTAACATCTTCTCACCTACTCGCCATATCCAACTGAGACCACCCTAGATCAACTTATTCACAAACTGGTTGTGAATACATCTGAGGCAGTAACCGATTGAAGAATCTTTGTACGTGGAGAACATGTGTCGTGTACTTGACTTTGTGTGATATTTTTTGAGGAGCAGACATTAACATTTCATTGCACACGCATTTTTGTTTCTTATTCTTTCTTCTGCACATTCTTCATTTTCTATTTTTTTCTTGATCAATTAGGACAATCATTACACTTCTTTCGTTATCTTCATACTATCAAAGGGAATTGAGCTCAAATAGTGGTCCATGAACTAAGTCTATCTCTAGAGGTGGCTCAACCTTCACATCTTGAGTAGGCTACAAGACCTAGGCTTTTATCTCCCCACTAGATGTCACCTCTAGGCTAGCATATCAAAAATAGAGACTAGTGTATAAAAAGTCGTCCAAAGGAAAAGGGAACTGAGTTCCGTGAACTCTTATTTGACGTTTACACTCAAAAGGACGATAAATAGCTCAAAGATATCTCACAAGGTGTTATAGTTGCCACAAGTGTTCTCTCAGTGCTCACAGGAAACCCTAAGTGCAATGAATCATGCAAATGTGTTTATTCAGCCTCGTGAGATGTTGTGTAAATACAAGAAATTATATAGCCAGATTAACAGCATACTACCAATCAATTCTTCATGGAGTCACAAAATCATATGAAGAGAAACTACGCATAAATGACTCAAATGTGTAATTCTTAAGTTATACGCAAGTATGTGCAGGTTATAAGTCAGTGTTAAGCATGGCATAATGCAGTGTAATTCTTCAGTGCTCTTTCTTTCTTTCTCTTTTTCTTTTTGATTTTTTTTTTTATTTTTTTTTATTTTTTTTATTTTTTGATTTTTTTATAATATAAAACCCAATACGTATACGTGCACAGTGTCACATGCGAATGCTCACACCCCTCCGCCCAACTAAAGTGGAACATTGTCCTCAATTTGAAAGCATAGGGGAAATAGAAAAACTGTGCACGGGAAAAGTAGGGCGTACCTGAGTGGCGAGGTAATGGAAAAGAAAAACTGAATTACAAGAAAATGGACCTGAAAACTAACTAAAACAAAAAGATAAAATAAAAGGAAAAGAAGGGAAAGAAAAACATCACAATTGTTTGGCGGAGGCTCAGGATGAATTTCGTCTGGTGGGTGCAGGTCTATAAATTGCACTAGCGGGTCTCCAAATTTGAGCTGCTACAATGGATTAGTCTTCATACCGACACAAAAATTAGCCTCAAATGAATTAATACGCGTCAAAATACCAGACAATACGTGTGCAAATCGACCCTTTTGTTTTAACAAGAAAAGGTCTTTATTCAACATCATTTCTAGGAAATTTACTTCTTTAGTTTTTCAGAAGCATTAACATTAAAAGTTTTACTTAGTTCTTTGAAAGTTAGACTCTCACCAGTCTGCTCACCCTCTTTATCAGGTATACATATCATCTTACCACTGCAAGGGTCTGCTTTCACATTGGGCTCCTTGACATCTAATTCAATTGGGAGTGACGGTTCCATGGTTTCCAAGCTCTAAGTATGAGGTACCACAGGTTGGTACTCCTTATTGGTATCAACCTCCTCATTAACTAATTGCTCCACTTCTAGGCCCGTTTCCTCTTATTTTTCTTTGAATTCATTTATTTCAACCATAACTTCTGGTACCGTGACAATTGGTTGTCTGTCAATAAGCATTGTAGGTTGGGGAACTTTCTTCCCGCTTCTCGAAGTAATGTCAGCCTTTGCTGTCTCAAAGAAAACATCGTGCATTTGTTGTTGTTGCTACTAGTACTCTTGAGGACTAAGCTAAGGTTCCACGAGTAATTCCTCTTTTTCTAAGGTGTCCAACTTCGTCTTTATTGCATTAATGGTATCCTACAATTCATTTAAATCCTGAGTATGTTGAGTATACTGATCGATCTAAATCTGCATGAATTTCTGGAGCATGTTCACCATCTCTGTCATGCTCTCCTCAAAAAGTCTTGATGGCATACAGCTTTGAGGGATCTATTGTGGCTGATATTGAGGTGGAGGATTGTCTGGATAGTATGTCAGCTTACATGCATCTCTACCACTGATTGTGCTGATAGGGTGTACTGTCATATGTGCCTAATTGTATTGTGTATTCCGTTGTAGGACATTTTCAGCTAGGTAATCAAAGAGTGATAGAGTGTTAGCTTTACCGTGATCCCAAGAGGGGGGGTGAATTGGTATTTTTAAAATTTAACCCCTAGGTATTCCTCCTAACAACAGTATGTTCACAACCCTATGGTCAATCTAGTGCGAATAACATAAATATATTAGAAATTAAATAAAGCAATTTAATCAATCACACAAGCACCAGAAAGCAGTAAAGAGAGGGTGACACGCAGATATGTTATCAAGGTTCGGCCAACTGCCTACGTCCCTGCCTTGACTAACCAGCACAAGGATTACCATAATAACTTGCTCACTTAAACTATTGGAGCGGCACCTGTACAAACCAAGTCAATTAGCACAGGGCTGACCTCAACCTTTACACCAATCCTTACCGGGCTGGATTACCGCCCCCTCAGGCCACGCCTGGAATCACTCTGATATACAATCAAATGGTACAATATAAAGGTGCTTTCACGTAAAGAAGATTTGTACCCAAATGTCCACAATCACAAACACCACAGATGATTTAAAATATAAGCTCAGTGTGGTCTAAATAGTTCAACTCTCAAAGGTATTTTCTATCAGTGTAGTGAGTACGTGAGAGTATCAATAACAATTTGTGTATTTCAAAATATT
The DNA here is from genome assembly GCF_029873635.1 of Malania oleifera. Taxonomy (NCBI): domain Eukaryota; kingdom Viridiplantae; phylum Streptophyta; class Magnoliopsida; order Santalales; family Ximeniaceae; genus Malania; species Malania oleifera. The sequence continues at coordinate 51,960,959 of NC_080427.1, read as the reverse complement.
CAATTAAACGTGTTTATACAAAATATCAAGCAAGCCTCAAGAACATCAATCAGTAGAATATCTCAATCATGTGAATATGTATATGCTTGGATTGCAAAATAGATAATCTTTGTATTTGAAAAATAGTATATGAATGAATAAATATTACAACAAAAATGTTTCACCTCAAAAACAAATATCACTTCAAAAGGTTTTCAAGATAAAGCACAATAGACATTTGTAAATGATTTTGAAAATATTTCGCAACTAAAAGCAAATGAGAGCTTCTCAAGATTTTGCAACGAATATGCAATCTCAGAAGATTTAATAAAGTTTTCTTAGAATGAACTTATTAACAAAGTCACCTAAGAATCCTTTTGGTTTGGCTCTCAATAAAAATGAATCAATCTTACAACAATGAGAGAGCAAACCTTCCTATTTAAACACTCAAGAACACTTATAGATAATTTAGAACTTTTGAAGGTAAGCTAGAGTGTTTGTAGAAAGAATATGAGCAGTAGGAACAAAAGAGAGTATTTTTTCTTGAGGGAAAATTTTAATCTTATTTGCTAATCAAGTGCTGATTTTTCCCAAATGAAAGAGTATATATAGACACCCCATGATTTTTGACCGTCGGGGACCTATTAGGAATTATTAGGAAAGTTTAATGACCTTTCAAACATTTTAACTCTGTTTAAAAATATTAACTACGGTAAAAAATGAGGGCAACCCGAGAGGTCCGGTCGACCGGAACAGTTTTGGTCGACCAGGTCTCATATGGTTCGGTCGATGAGGGCATTTTTTAACTAAATGGTCGGTTGACCAAAAGTACCTTTCCAAATGTGATTTTTCCATTTTACAAAGGTTCGATCGACCGGGCGATTTTGAACTGGCTGGTTCGATCGACCAAACCACTAGGATTTTTTCCGAGGACCCTCAGTTGACCAGGTAGTTGGAGTACAAAAAAGGCTTGGTCGACCAAATGGTCAAATTGTTGACCCAGGGAGGTTTCGGTCGACCGGGGCTTTTTGAACTACCTGGTTCAGTCGACTAGGGCCTTGGTCAATTGTTGACCTAGGCTTGTTTCGGTCGACTGGGGAAGAATGAACTGCTTTGGCCAGTCAATCGAAAGTGCACAATGTGTGCATTTCAGTCCAGTCTTGAAACATACAAACCATATTCAAGTGCTTAATAAATGCAAGTGCAAAATGTGAGTATCTTAAGGTCACTTGGGGTCCAATTTTGAATACATCGAAAAAGTCTGGTATCGGTCGACCGAAGGGTAAACCTTAAGGTCATTCTACGGTCACTTTTAGTTCGTATTTGGTTTGAGCTTACATGATAAACCATGCAAGTGTTGTGTGTGCTTACTACAAACCAAATATCCTAATTACTATTACAGACCCTTGAATAAATATAAAGTACAATACAATTAGAAAAAGGTTTTCAAGTTTTAAGCTTTCACGTGCCATCAATGTATCTGCTAATATAGACCTGTACATGAATTAGATATTTATTAAATACATGAGTGCTTGTCATTATCAAAATCGGGCGTGACCCATAAGGTCAACATAAAGTGAGGTCTTGAGGAATGAAACCACATTTGTACTCCATCCTGCAAAGAAGCAATAAATAACTGCAGTCTAATAGATTCATCAGTTCTAGCATGAGGGAAAAGCATATTGCAGGTTAACTCGAACTCTGACAAGTGCTGATAAGGGCACTCAGATTCCGTCTCGTAGAATTAGGGTAGCAATGACGTTCTCCCGCGCTGCATTATGAAATTAAGCTCTTCATAAGGCAAACCAGTGGAAAAAGATCCAATGGCATAGCTGCAAAAAAGTCTATTATCCTGTGCGGTGCAGGTGCAGCCATATTTATGTGTTTATTTATTTTTATTTTTTTCAAAACTCTTTTTTTTTTTTTACTTTTTTTTTCTTCTTTTTTTTTCTTTTTCTTTTTCATAAGACTAATTAAAATGACGGAAAAAATGCTAATTTGAGACTAAGACCGACATTCCCAGACAACGGTGCCAAAAACTTGACTCACTCGAAAAATGAGCAGCTCGGAAGCTACCCCAAGTATAGGAGTTACATCGTGTAATACTCAACCCAAGGGCTAGATTGTCTCCTCAGGGAATGCATTTAATTTCAAATTTCACGTTCTTCTAATCGAAAATAAAAAAGTACTGAACTCAGTTTAGATTCGGGTTTTTCAAGTTTGGTTGAGACTTATTTTGACAATTAAATAAACACATAAATTGAAGTCCTAAAACTAGCATGCACTGAATTAAATAGCAATAATAGACACCCTAATATACTTAAGGAAACATCGAAACACGCATTAACTAAAAATGGTAACTTTGAACATGGAATTAAAACACGCAAGAAAGGAAACTCAATCAGATTCAAACACATACTAAAAACCGAACCTTTAATCAAATCACGAACTTGAACCAAAACCACAATCACAACAAAAATTTAATGCTTGAACGATTACAAAACACAATAAAAATACGAACTTTGATCAAACCGACCCTAACTAAACTGAACTTCGTTAAAATTTAAAGCCTTCAAATCTAATAATAACATTAATTAAGAGCAACATAAATAAATAAAAACTAAACTTCAATAAAACAAATTAAAATTACTTAACAATTGTTCAAATAAGTTTTTCAAAAACTCTAATACCTAACTAAATAGATTAAAAAGAAATATTCAGTTGCAATAAAGGAAAGAAAAGAAAAGAAGAAAGAAAAGAGAGAAAGAGAGAGAGAGAGAGAGAGAGAGAGAGAGAGAGAGAGAGAGAGAGAGAGAGAGGAACAAAGGCTCGAGAGGGTACTGCAGCTGCCCATTCTGGCTATTGCTCGGTAGCTATCTGGTTCGTGAAGTAGAGAGGACAGTCGGCTGGTCTGAGGCAGTTCCTCTCGGGTGTTGTGGTGGCTCGCTAGGTTGGTATGGAGGAGAGGAGCTGGTTGTGATCTGTTGTGTCAGAGAGCTGCTGCCGGTGTCGTGTAAGGGCTGCTGTCTGTGGGGGTTCTCGGTGACTGGGAGCTAGTGCGTGCTGAGCGTCTTGGCCAAAGCTGGGGATTTGCTAGTGCTGGTTGGGCTACCATGGAGTGGTGGTGTGCTCAGCTGTAGCAGCAAGATGGTCGGAGGAATGGTGGCTACGCAGGAAATAGAGGGAGTTGAGGGAGAGAGGCTGGGTAAACAGAGAGAAGGATAACAAGAGAGAGAAAGGCTGCCGAAAAAAAAACAAAGAGGGGGAGAGTGAGGGAGGTAAGACACAGGAATGGAGAGATTGAGGAGGAGAGTTCTGGGGAGCCGAGAAACAGAGGCAATGAGAGAGAGAAAGGGTAGAGGGTCAGGTGAAGAGAAGGACAAAGAAGAGAGGGAGAGGATGAGAAGGAGCAAGGGAGAGAGTTGAGAGAGGAGAGTGGTGCTGGGGGCACACCATGCACAGGGGAAGAAGAGGGCTTAAATAAAGAAGAGGGGTTTGCCCTAGACCCGGTTAACCATGACCTAACCCGGCCATGCATGGCCGGGTCACATCAACACTTATATATTTTTTTTTTCTTTTTTTCTTTTCATTTTTTTTCACGATCATGGCCAATTTTTACCTTTGTGGAGCCTGTTTCTCTTGAAGCTCAAAACATAGAAGTTGTAGATAATCCTCTCGTATGTCTCAAAAATTTGAATCATCTCAATCGGAACTTAGATGGGAAAGTTATGTCCAAATTACGAACTAGTGCTGGTTTTGGCTCCCAAGAATTTTCTTGTGATAAAAAATTGCCAAAAATTCATAAATTTTTCAATAAAACTCATAAATTATAAATAAGGCACTTTGTTAAAATATTGGACATAATTATACGTTTAATTAAAAATAGAAGCCCTAATGACCAAATTAAGATGTCTAATTACGCAGTTTTAGCGCGTAATCACCTGCTATGTTCTAAATAGAGTTTTGATTAGACCATCTCTAAAAAAGACTCTTTATGAATTATGAAATGATCATAGACCAAACATATCATATTTTCATGTCTTTGACTATAAATGTTTTGTGCTTAGAGACAATGAACATTTAGGAAAGTTTGAAGTGAAATCAGACGAAGGTATCTTTCTATGGTATGCCTTAGATAGTAAAGCCTACAAAGTAGATAATAAACGAACATTAACCGTTATAGAATCCATTCATGTAGTATTCGATGAGTCAGATCTCTTCTCTAAAAGGACTGACGAAGATGAAATTGAGATAAATAAGGAATTTGAAAAACTATCTATTAACAATGATTCAGAAAAGAGAACTGAAATTAAGGAACCATCTGCTGAAACTAATCAAATTGAAAATGAGGTTAATGAACTACCTAAAGAATGGAAGTACATAAAGAGTCATCCCATTGATCAAATAATAGGTGAAAAATTACATGGAGTAGTCACACGATCCTCACTTAGGAATATGATTAGTCATTTTGCCTTTCTATCTCAAGACGAACTTAAGAATGTGAGTGAAGCAATTGAGGATGAATCATGGGTGATGTCCCTACAAGAAGAGTTAAACCAGTTTTAGAGAAACAAAGTATGGACATTAGTTCCTAGACCTAAGGATAATACAACTATTGGAACAAAATGGATATATAAGAACAAGAAAGATGAACATGGGATAGTTGTTAGAAATAAGGCAAGACTAGTAGCTCAAGGATATAACCAGGAAGAAGGAATAGATTTTGAAGAAACCTTTGCACCTGTAGCTAGAATGGAAGTCATTCGAATGCTTTTAGCATATGCTGCTTTTAAGGATTTCAAGTTGTATCAAATGGATGTCAAAAGCGCATTTTTAAATGGTTACATAAGTGAAGAGGTATATGTAGAACAACCCCCAGGCTTTGAAAACCATAAGAATCCATATCACGTTTATAGACTAACAAAAGTCTTGTACAATTTAAACCAAGCTCCTAGAGCTTGGTATAAGAGACTAAGTGGCTTTTTACTGGACAATGGATTTATCAGAGGGAGGATTGAAACAACACTTTTCATAAAGTTTAAGAAAGATGACATGCTCCTAGTTCATGTATACGTAGATGATATCATATTTGTAGCTACAAATAAAGAATTGTGCAATGAATTTGCAAGCACTATGCAAAATGAATTTGGGATTAGCATGATGGGTGAACTAAATTTCTTCCTAAGACTTCAGATCAAACAAGCGAAATATGGAATTTTTATAAATCAATCGAAGTACATTAGAGATCTACTCAAAAAGTTCAATTTGGAAGATGGAAAAATACTAGGGACACCTATGAGCTCTTCTTTGAAATTAGACAAAGATGAACAAGGTATACCAGTAGATGTCAAGCTCTATCATGGAATGATAGGTAGCTTACTATATCTGATTGCCAGCAGAGCTGACATAATGTTTAGCGTATGTTTGTGTGCAAGATTTCAGGCTACACCAAAAGAGTCACATTTGTTAGCTGTCAAACGAATACTTAGATAGCTTATAGGAACCGTGGAACTTGGGTTATGGTATCATAAGTATACATCTTTTGAGATTATTAGCTATTCAGATGCTGATTTTGCTGGTGGCAAGGTGGATAGGAAGAGCACAAGTGATACATGTCATTTCTAAGGACATTCGTTAGTCTCTTGGTTTTCCAAGAAGTAGAATTCAGTTGCTCTTTCCATAGCTGAGGCAGAATACGTAGCGGCAGGAAGTTGTTGTGCTCAAACACTATACATGAAATAACAACTAACGGATTTTAGATTAAGCTATGACACAATTCCTATAAGATGCGACAATACGAGTGCAATAAACATCTCAAAGAATCCTATATCACATTCATGAACTAAACATATAGAAATAAGACATCATTTTCTTCGTGATCATGTGCAAAAAGGAGATGTGACACTTGAGTTTGTATGCACAGATGAAAAATGGTCAGGCATATTCACGAAACCACTTGCGCAGGATAGTTTTATCCAAATTTGGTGTAAATTAGGCTTGATGCATAGTCCATAGGTTGCCTAAAATTATATTAGATGACATAATTTAGGGGGAGCAACGTCACTTAATATTCACAATTGGTTAAAATTTTCAAATTCGGCTTATTTGTTCCCATTTGGTATCACATTTGTTCACATTTGGTATTAAATTCATATCATGATGAGAGCATATTAACATACACATGTTAATCCTCACATAATCTTTGAACTTTAGTGACTGTTTTTGCTTATTCATGTCTATAAAATTTGACACACTGGGTATGTTCACATTGCAATTTAATTCAACAACACAGCTTTTTGCATTAGCAATGGGAAGAAGTAAATTGAATTAACACAGGGAGATATATTTCACAGTACAATTTTTGAAATCTAATGGTTGAATAATTTTTAAAAAAATTTTGCGATTTAAAGGGTGAGAAGAATACAAGGTTATGTCTAATACTGTTTTGTTATATACCTTTTTATTAATGTTAAAAGGGGGAGAAGAATATCAGGTTATAGCAAAAATAGTTGACAAAACTAATTGTGTATGAGCATATTTCATATTGCTGCATATTTGTTTGTGCATTATTTGAGGGGGAGCCTTGTTAAGCGTAACCCATTTTATATTTGTGCTCGTATATTTGTCATCATCAAAATGGGGGAGATTGTTGACTCTATGAGTCCAATCCTGTTTTGATACAAATCACTTAGTATTTGATCTGTGCATTGAGATTGTGAACGGGAACAATATTTATCATGCACGGAAGGCTAGAAATTCATGGAAGCCATGAAGATTAAAGTATATACATCTTGGCACAATCCATGAAACTAAAAGAGCAAAAGAATGAAAATGCAAGCGTCAAGGTCAAGATCGTCATGGGAATGGGTATTTAGAACTAAATGTATTTACATATTTCATATGATTTGATTCGAAACTCAAAATATACCCCACATTGACCTTAAGACTCATGCATCTCATGAAAATCTTTTAGGGGTTATTCATTGACTTAGAGACTCTATTTAAAACCTCGAAAAATGATTTATGAAGAAGCAAAGCAAAAAAGCAAAAAAGCAAAAATGGTTTTTAAAAATAAAATATAAAAAAAAAAACTGAAGTTGGACTGCCCAGACGACTAAGGATTACCCTTAGACATCTGAAGAATTTCCTCATAATACTGAAGAATTAGTCAGTCATCTAAAGAATTAATTGCTGAAACACAGAACAGAAAGAACACCTTCAGCTAGGGGTGAGCATAATTCGGTGAAAACCGAATTAACCGAATTAACTGGCCGAAATTGGTTGGTTCGGTTCGGGTAAAAAACGTGGTTCGGTCGGTTCGGTTGGGATTTTACAAAAATTCAGTTAATCGGTTTTGGTTCGGTTAACAACCAAAAATAATTCGGTTAACCGATTAACCGAATTATTAATTAATTAAATTTTAAGTATAAATTATGAATATAATTGTTTTTTATTATGAACATGGATATACCTTGTGGAAATTAATGTTGTCGTCGAAGGGGATGACGACGCCGACAATAAATTTTTTCAGCGAAATTTTTTTCATTTTTTTATTTTCAACGTTTCAATAATAACAAAAACATCGCCTTCTTTTTTATTTCCACTTGATTTGCGAAGAACTAGAATAAATAAATAAATAAAAGTTATTGCACCTCAAAATAAATAAGCCTATGTGATAGAGTAAATGCATTAACACAATTATTAAAATTAATTAGTTATGAAATTTTTATTTAATGTATAATTGAATAAATTCGGTTAAAATTGGTTAAAATCGGTTAAACAAATTACCCAAATTGGTAATTCGGTCGGGTTCGGTTCGGTGTGATTCAGTAATTCGGTCAGTTTGGTTAACAGCATTATTTAACCGAATTTTTCGGTTAATTCGGTTAATTACCCGAATTTAGCCGAACCGACCGTTTGCTCACCCCTACTTTAGACATCTTAACCTTAAGTTCAGTCGTCTGAAGCAGGGACTTCAGAAGTCTGAACCTCAACTTTAGACATCTGACCCTATTTCTAGTTCAATTTTTTTGAAATTTTAAGGAATATCAAACGTCTGAACCTTAGACTTCAGTTGTATGAACCTACAGGAAATTTAAAAATTTAATCTTTAGCGAGAGAACATGCGGGTTATACACTTGATCAATTTGATCCAAAGGTCAAGACTTATCCTAAGGTCAAGTTTACCTATATAATCAACCTCTAAACCATAGTGCTCCAACTTTTGAGAATATAATTGAGAGATTTGAACATATTGCAATACGATTGCCTACACTCCAACTTATACTCATCAAGTTTGGGCAAATCATCTCAGCAAAATGAAGGGATTTCATTTACACGTATTGATAACAAGCTTTGGTGATTGAGGTTTGGTAAATAAGGGATTGGTTTGCATTTTCAATATATAGATATCTTGAAAATTTTTCATATCTTATACTCATACATCTATAACTCTTATTGAAAAAGAAAAATCCTTGTGTTGTTTACATATAAATTTATTTGTGAAAGGATTTTCTGAACATTGAATATTTGGTGATCTTCAAGTTCTTATTTTCATTCAAATACTCAATATTTTTGTTATTGTGAAATCTACTTGATTGAAAAGTCTAATGGTTCTCAATATATATATATCTCTGTGTGTGTGTGTGTGTGTGTGTGTGTGAAATATTGTTGTGACAAGTAGTGTTTAAATTTTTGCAATACTAAAATTATTTTATTTATTTAAAGATTCAACTTCACAAATTATTTGATAGCAAGAACTTAGATCTTCATAATATTCAAGACCAATTTTTTAATAAGATCACATTCGGTATTCTTACATCAAGTAAGTTGAACTAAAATCCTAAGTTCTCCAGAGCATTTACTTATATAATTATTTTGGGAGATTTGATCAAAGGGAAATTTTGTAAAGTGTATCATTCATATAACAATTACATCGTTACATACATACTAAGCTTCAAGTTTTATCATATGGATATGTGTTAGGTTTTCCATTGTACTCATTAGCTTTGTTAGGAGCAATATTAAGTTGTTTTGCAGATTTGAAATTCTGTATTATAATCATGATTCGAGTTGTGAACCAAGTGAGGAGAAAGTTGTGCCTTTTGTAAGCAGCGAATGTAAGGGAAGCTTTGTCCCGATTAAAGGAGCAGGGATTTAGTAGAATCCTTAAGTGGATTGCTCAAGGCAAGGACGTAGGCTGGGTTGGCTGAACCTTGTAAAAGTTGTGTTTGCCTTCTCTCTTCCCTTAGTCCTTTTAATTTTCACAACGCATTTCATTACCTATCTTGTATGTGTGTATATTGAATAACCTCACACACATTTGATAATTAATTGGGTAAAATAGAATTTATTGACATAATAATTTGAATCAATTTCAAACCCCTGCAATTAATTTTTTAAATATAGAAATAGAGATTAAGTGATAAATAATCTTAAAAATTTTTAAAATACCTGAAATTCGGAATAGCTTCCCAAGAGGGGGGTGAATTGGATTCTAAAAATTTCTTTTAATTCTTTTTAAGATACCTTAAACTTCTTTTATTTCTTTTAACCAATTATTGACTTGTTTGTTTAATTCTTTAATCAATCAAGAACTTAGTTCTTTTATCCAATCAATAACACAATTAAACAACCAATCAATTAAACACAATCTTCAAACCAAACAATCAATTTATTTTCCAAGTACAAAACAACAAACAACCAAACCAAGACATAAAGTATTAAGCACTTTGGTAATATAAGATCTTGAGATAGTTTGTTTATTTATATAAGCCAAATTTGAACCAAGCCTTGTATAAATGAATTTGCTTCTTCAATATGATGTGCAATATAAAATTCAATCACTCTTTCCAAATATTTAAAATTCAGATAAACTCTTTGTTAATTTCTCTTTGAGATGTTTAACCAAATAACGTACTCCCGTATGGTTTCCGCAAGATATGGTTTAACCAACGAACTCTCTTTCTATTTCCGCAACCCAAATCAAAATAAAACTTTAAGTTTACTTGATTCCCAAATATACGTAGTATATATGATTTTCAATTTAAATCATTCACGCAATTTAAATATGTACTGAAAATAAAGAGTAGAGAAAGAGAGAGTGAGACGAAGATTTTACGAGGTTCGGCTTATACCCAACCTACGTCCTCGCCTTTGGTAAACCACCAAAGGATTCACTAAACCTGTTCCTTTAACGGGCGGAACAAACCTTTACAACACTCCTTAGTTAAGGTTAGAGCCTGCCTTCTCCAAACGATATCCCCTCGTCCAGTCACTCCTTAACTAGGTTAGAGCCCGCCTCTCTAAGCAATATCCCCTTTCTTAGCCAATGATCCAAACAGTCCTTGGAATCGCCAATCTACAAGATAAAGATCAAATAGATGCGTACAAAGAACTTGCTCCTCAAAGAGCTGGTTAGTACACCAATTACAGCACAACTAATATAGTTCAAAGTAAATCACAATATGGAAATTAACTTGAAGCTCTAGGAAGTATATCACCGATTAATACTTTCAATGATTTAAAGATTTAGAATTTGTAGCACAATTCTGGTGGAAGAATATCAGCTAAAACTCAGTTGAATTCGTGCACAATATGTGAGCTTGAGAGCAAAAGAGAGCCTTGAGAATTTGAGAGCAATTTGAGAGAGACTTTGAATTTTTTCAGAATTTGAATTCTTGGTTGTGTTGATTCAATGATCTTTGAGGCTTATTTATAGACTTTAAAAAGTGTATAACTTGATCCCCAAGTGGTTTGAAATATTCCCCAAGTTTCCATAAGTTTTGAGCCCCAAACAAACCCATTTAAAAAATTTGACCGTTATGAAAAATTCAAAACAGTCGCGTGATAGATGACTGTCCATTTTGGGCAGTCGTCTGTCCAATTAAAACAAAGGGGCAGTAGGGTGTCATTTGTCTATCCAAACACGCACAGACGTCTCATTTTGCTCTGACAGTCGTTTGTCAAGTTCTTGATAGTCGTCTGTCATGCTGTCAGCTTCAAGCACCCTTCAATCTTTTGGTCATAACTTTTTATGTATAACTCCAAATTTGATGATCTTGGTGTCAAATGAAATATAAGAGAAAATCCTACAACTTTCATGTTGAACACATTTTAAAGACTTTTTTATGGAGAAAAATGTGCATCAATGCAGATGTAGAAAAATTGACAACATTTGAGAAATCCTCTTTTTGGTGCTTTTCATTCCAAAACTAATTCTATCCTTTTTGAAACAATTTTTTACCTTATAAAAATATTTTCCAAGTATTTTCAAAGGTATCTAGGTCCAATAAATTTACCTAAGAGTTTCATGCATCCATATTGAAATTCTTTGAAGTACTTACATGAAATTTCCTAGACTTTTTCAATTCTTGAATTCCTTGAGGCCTTTATACTTGTTTCATCTTTCTTTGAGGTTTCCATGTTGATCACTTGGGCTTTCATTAGTTGAAACTATTTCTTTAATATCAATGCTCTCATGATCTTTAGGCTTTAAACTTTAAGTTCATGCTTCAAGCTTAATATAATCATCCTTATTTGAGGTACAAGCTCTTATGAACTCTTTCACATTGCATTCTTCATTTAGTCCTAAAAATACATCACTTAACATAGCATGTTAAGATCCACTTGTTTGTTAGCATCAAAATAAGATATTAAGCCTTATAAGGCCAACAAAACCCAATTCACCCCCCCCCCTCCTCTTGGGATTACACCTGAATTTAACACTTTCTTTTGAAAATCTTTTTGAAGGAAATTTTGGGATACTTACAAGTGTGCCTTGAGCATGTAGTTTATTGATATATACTTGCTTGTGGGGCTTCTTGTTATTAAGATTTCAAAGAGCAAATTATTATTTCTCCAGCTTTTATTTTTGAAAAACACTTTCTTGGAGAAAATTTCTTGTGGGTTCTTAAAAAGGCTTGAGCTTGTATTCAACTTCATATATTTAACTAGAAAGTCTTTAATACATTTTGTGGTTAATTTCAAAGATCTAAATCTCCTATATGCTTCATCATTGAAAATTGTTTGTGGAGATAATCTTTGAATAAATCAAGAGTGCTTGAGCAATATATTAACTCATATATTCTTTGCTTGAAGAGTCTCTTGTATTTTGATTTTATACATGGTCAATCTTAAGGAAACGCATTTTCTAAAACTCTCAGTCTTTATTTGAAAAATTATTTTGAGAGAAAAACTACATACTATACAGAACTTTATTTGTAAATCATTTGAAAACTACATACTATACAGAACTTTATTTGTAAATCATTTGAGAGTGCATATAGTGCTTAACATTGTACACATTAGCTTATTTTGAGAAGCATCTTGTTGTACACAAAATTCATTTTCATTTCTTTGTATTCCCAGTGTGAGGTATCATCGAAAGAGGGAGACTCCGCCCTGTAAGGAGAACCGGTTTGGCTCCCTATGGTTAAGTGAGCTAAGAAGGCATCATTCTATAAGGTGTAAAGGTTTGGCTTTGCCCAGTAAGTGAGCTAGGGAGACTCTGGCCTGTAAGGAGAACCAGTTTGGCTCCACCCAATTAAGTGAGCTAGGAAGGCATCATCTTGTAAGGTGTAAAGCACTACAAAAAAAATTGATTTTTAGTGACGAAAGTATTAGTGATGGTTCCAATTTCATCACCAAAAGTGAACTATTAGTGACGGTTTTTAAAAAACGTCACTACTAGTATAAGTATTAGTGACGGTTGTCAAATCCTTCACTAATAAGTAACTTTTAGTGACGAAAATAGAACCTTCACTAATACTGTCGTCACTAAACACAATTTTTCCCGCTCAAACCATTCCGAGAAAATATTAGCGACGTTTCTTATGGTATTAGTGACGATTTTAAGGCATCACGAAAAGGCAATTATTAGTGAGAGTTTATCAATCGTCACTAATAATATAATATTAGTCACGGTTCCCTGAGCCGTTACTAATAATGTATGTTGACTGATAAAAAGTAAATAATATTAGTGACGGTTCTTATAAACTATCACTAATAATGGATTATTAGTAACGGTTCTACAAACCGTCACTATTTTTGTTGTATTAGTAATGGTTTTTTAAGCCATCACTAATAATGCAATTGTTGACTAGGAGAAAGTCAAATGTAATAGTGACAATTATTAGCGACGAAGTTATTTAACCGTCACTAATATAGTTTTTTATTTAAAAAAATTTAATTAACCATATTAATGACGGTTTATGAAAATCGTCACTAATAGTCTTTTATTAGTGACAGGTTTTAAAAATCGTCACTAATAGTCTATTATTATAGACGAATTTTTAAACCGTCACTAACAGTCTTCCCTATTTTGCTTCCTTGCCAATATCAGCAATTGTTCCTATCTGTCTGCTACTACCAAAGATAGTCTCTTACTGGCCCATCTGAATTGTAAATATCATCGTCACGAGCAACCCACCCATGTATAGATATTTGAATTGAACCAACCTGTTTCCTTTGTGTGCATCCCATTCTTTTTTAGTACTGTGACACATACAATGAACAGCTTCAAAAGATCGCTGAAACTCTATGGCATTTAAAAAATTAGTTCATAATTGCATAACTTGACCACAACATCCTTGCTCTATACACGGTCATTCCAAAGGTATAAACTTCAATATGTTTAATTAAATGAAGAGAATCTTGGCATAATACTTTGAAACTGACCTAGCTGATGAGTCGGACCTCTCAAACTAGAAAACAGAATTATCTATATTTAGCTAATTCAGAACTCGAATTATTCTTAAAATAGTGGAAGAAAAAGATGGAAGAGCTGTCATTTATATAATAGTGAATATTAATTGAAAATTAAGATTCTCCAAATTTAAACCTTTTGAATTAAAGTTATCATAGCTTTTGGAATGATCGTGTACAGACCAGGGAAGATCGATGTGGGGTGAAGTTCTACAATGGTTGGACTGATTTTTGAAATGTAATAGAGTTGGAAAGATGAGATGCAAGAAATTAAGAATAGTTTCTGATATTGTCCAATAAGTGACTTGACACCACAAAAATGAGAATCTGCATGAGTTGAAGATAAAATACAACGAGAAAAGGATGTCCTAGGCTTAATGGGACCAGAGTCGTTACACATCATATAAATTATATAGCTTTTCCCCTAGGGAAATTCCACTTCCATCATCAGCGGAAGATTTTTCCAACTTCTTGGAGATAGACTTCATAGTATTGTGCAAAGGCTTCATGAAAGCATTACTCATTACTTATTTTTAGCTTTTGAATAAATTAGGTCCTGAAGATCTTTTTTCACTTTTCCTAATAGAAGCAACCTCTTTCAAATTTGAATAAGGAAAGATTTATATGTCTAGCCATGGACTAGGATTATTGTTCTTAACATAGTGGACGAAAAATAATGGAAGCGTTGTCATTGATAGTGAATATTGGTTGAAAAGATTCTCTAAATTTAAACCTTTTTAAAGTTCATACCTTTTGTAATGGCCGTGTACGAACCAAGGAATTAAGGTGTGATGAAGTGATGCAATGATTGGACTGATTATTTAATTAATTATGTAATAGAGCTTGTTTGAGAGATCTTTTGAAACTGTTCATCATATACAGTAACAAAGGATGTGATGAATGAAAGAGAAACAATGCACTTTCTTCAAATGTCTATGCATGGGTGGGTTGCTCGTGGAATTAAGATTATTACAATTCAGAGCCTGACCTAGGTTTACAAGACTAGAGCCCTTACACATCATATTAATTATATAGCTTTTCCCCCAAGGAAGTTTCACTTTCACCAACTGAGGAAGATTTTTCTAGCTTCTTTGAGACAGACTTTGTGGTATTGTGCAAAGGTTTCATGGAAGCATTACTCATTTTTAGTTTTAACTTCTTGAAAGAACCAGATCCTGAAGATCTTTCCTCACTTTTCCTAATAGAAGCAACCTCTTTCAAATCTAAAGGAAAGATCTATATGTCTGGCCATAATTGGGATTATTGTTCTTAACATAGTGGATAGGAAAAAAAATTTGGAAAGTTGTCATTGATAGTGAACCAAGTGCACATATATACAGATTACTAGGAGCTGTCTAAGTGGAAGAATTAATTTGAGGTCGGTATCAGCTGCAATTAAGCTGGAATGAGATTTTGCAATAGCCATAGGTGCATGCATGGGTGGGTTGCTCATGAAGATGATTACAATTTAGATGGGCCAGTATGAGACTATCTTCATAGCAGTGGACAAATATAAACTGTTACTGATTTATATTGTTCAGGAAGAAAGAGCATCAGTAATAGTTTTTATATTAGTGACGATTTTCATCAACCGTCACTAATTATTCAGCCTAGTTAAGAAGCTAATCTAATAATTTTATTAATAAAATTAATAAATTAAATATAAATTAGTGACTAAATGGTTATCAAAGCACTTCAGAGTTGCTTTAATTTATATTTAAATTTGTAATTAATTATTAATTTGGTTAACTGAATTAAAATATATATTAACTGAATTGATAACCGATGAACTGAAAATTGGTAAAATCATAACCGATGAATCGAACCGACCCTATTTATTAACTGAACCAAATTGACCGAAATTGGTCACTTAATTTGATGAATTCGGATTTCCTGAAATTATACATGCTCACGCCTAATTGGTACAACATTTTTAATTTTAATTTAAAATGACAGACTATTGGTGACGGTTTAGGATAAATGTCACTAATAACAGATTATTAGTGATGATTTTAAGAGTTTTAGTGACGGTTTTAAAACCATCACTAAGGGACTGGTTAAAATCCCCAATTCCCCGAGCTCTCCCTCTATCCTTTCCCTCCCATTTCTTTCCGTCCCCTTTCTTTCCCTCCCTCCTTTGCCTCCTTTGGTTGCTCGCCGTTGGTCGCCGATCCTCCTCCCGCCACTGCCGCTCGACGAAGTTCACAGTTGAAGTTCGTCAAATCTCACTGCCATTGCTCGCCGAGGCTCTAGGTACGTACCATTCTTCCTTCTTCTTCTTCTTCTTCTGCGGGTAATCATCCAGCTTAGTTAAGAAACTAATCTATTAATTTTATTAATAAATTAAATATAAATTAGTGACTAAATGGTTATCAAAACACTCCAAAGTAGCTTTAATTTATATTTAAATTTTTACTTAATTATTAATTTGGTTAACCGAATTAAAATATATATTAATTGAATTGATAACCGATGAATCAAAAATTGGTAAAATCATAATTGATGAATCAAACCGACCCTATTTATTGACTGAACCGAATTGATCGAAAATCGACCCTATTTAATTCGATGAATTCAATTTTCCTGAAATTATACATGCTCATGCCTAATTGGTACAACATTTTTAATTTTAATTTAAAATGATAGACTATTAGTGACAGTTTAGGATAACCGTCACTGATAACAGACTATTGGTGATGATTTTAAGAGTTTTAGTGACGGTTTTATAACCATCACTAATGGTCTGGTTAAAATCCCCATTTCCTCGAGTTCTCCCTCCATCCTTTCCCTCCCCTTCCTTTCCCTCCCTCCTTTCCCTCCCTCGGTTGCTCGCCATTGGTCATCGATCCTCCTCCCACCGCCGCTCCTCGCCGAAGCTCATAGTCGAAGCTCGTCGAATCTCACCACCGTTCTTCTTCTTCTTGCGGAGTTGACCGTATGTGCGTGTGTGGTGCTTGCATGTGTCCATGTGTGTGTGTGTGTGTGTGTGTGTGTGTGTGTGTGTGTAGGGGGGGTGGGTGGGTGTGGGTGTGTGAGTGTGTGTGTGGGTTTGACTGTGTGTGGGTGTGTCTGCGTGGGTTTGTGAGTGTGTATGTGTGTGTGTGGCTGTGAGTGTGTGTGGATGTGTCTGCGTGGGTGTGTGAGAGTGTGTTGGTCTGACTGTGTGTGGGTCTGAGTACTGTGCGTGTGTCTGCCTACTACAATTTTATTCCCGATCGCCCTAAATTGTGGCATATCATTTGTATGTTATTTGAATGTGTTATATAATTCTATTAGAAATTCAAGATTGGAGGATAGAATTAAATTAGTAATTTTGTTAGTAATTTAAATTTTAGTTTTATTTGATTCTTATTTATGTTGTACTTGTTTATGTAAATTTTTTATTTATTCAAGGGATTTCTTGAAGTGGTTTTAGAGCTAAAAATTTCAATATTTATATGCTCTACGCATACTTGAAGTTATAAACAGTTAAATATTCAATCTCAAGTCACTTGTCACCTAACTAACCATTGACACCAAATCTGAATGGCTTGTTTATAACCAACAATTTTGATGACCACTATTTTATTTGTTTCAAAAGATAAAAATAAAGGAAAACGTTTTTAAAGAGCCCATTAATTCTTCAAATAATAAATTAATTGGTTAACATTCTATAATACCTGTTCGAAGAATGTTTATTGCGCTTACACTGTGCATGTGTCTCTCATGAAAAAAATTTAATTCTCTAATGTTAGATTTTTGAAAAACTTACAAAAAGTGATAAAAGGCAATGATCGGTTGATTGACTAGTATAGATTACTAGGATATTGCTTGCTGGTTGAGTTGACAGATTATTTATGTTGATGCAGAAATTGTGAAATGCACGCTGCTTAGTTGACTAGGATGTTGCATGCCGGTTAATTGAAAAAATTGAGAACTGCATTTCATGTGTTCATTGAAGCTTAGACCCGTACAAGAATGGTTACTATATGTTGACTCTATGAGTCTAATCCTGTTTTGATAATAACAAACCACCTAGTATTTTACTTGTGCATTGAGTTTTTTAACAGGTTCATGACTTAGCATGTACAGAGGATAAGTATGCTATGGAAGCCATGAGGAACACGAAGTACATATTACTTGGCTCAACCCATGGAAGCCGAAGAGCAAAAGGTTAAAGGCAATCAAGTTTTTCAGTTGTAATCTGCATTAAGTTTGATTGTATTTACATATCTCATATGATATAGTTGGAAGCTCAAATAAACATATAGACTGACCTTAGGATGCATAATTTTTCATGACATATTCATATGCATTGACCTAGGTTGGAACGGCCTAATTAATAGGCAGCTCGTCAATGAGACCAGGCCACTCATCGCTGAATGCTTTGCTCTCATTGACGAGAAAATACTGAGAGCTTAAAAATCTCAAACAGTACATGTTGGGCTTTTGTGGAGCCTAGTTGTGTTTTAATTTGGATGACGACCCGACCTTTATTTAATTAGAGATTTCTATCCTAAGGCTTAGTCCATGAGCGCTGCGGCTTGGGCTGTAAGGCGGGAAATTTTTTGGAGCCCATTCGGAACGGAACCCTAGGCGCAACATATAAAAGGATTGCTTTTGGGTGATTAGGGTTGGCGTGGTTGAACCGTGAGAGAGAGAGAGGGGGAGAGCATTGTATCGCTGCACTCTCTGTGTTTTCTTCCTGATAATATTGAAATCCCTGCAACTCCGTGGACGTAGGCAAAATTGCCGAACCACGTAAATATTGTCTTGTGCGTCTGATTGATTTTTCTTTGGAGTTATTTTTCTTCTACTTTGTTTCTCACAGGTTTCAAGAATTTGTTCTTTATTCCCAACAACTGGTATCAGAGCCTAGGGTTAGGTTTGAGTGGGAGCAATGGCAGAGGAAGCAGGAAAGGCGTCTGGAATAGAAAAGTTTGATGGCACAGACTTTGGATTCTGGAGGATGCAGATCGAGGATTATCTCTATGGGAAGAAGTTACATCTACTGCTTCTAGGAGAAAAACCTGCTACTATGAAGGACGAGGAATGGACTCTCCTTGACAGACAGGTACTGGAAGTTATAAGATTAACTCTGTCCAGGTCTGTTGCACACAACGTCGTGAAGGAGAAAACTACAGCATATCTGATAAAGGCTTTGTCTGGTATGTATGAGAAACCATCAGCAAATAACAAGGTACATCTGATGAAGAAATTATTTAATTTAAAGATGGCAGAAAACGCATCTGTAGCACAACATCTGAATGAGTTCAATACTATCACAAATCAATTATCGTCGGTAGAAATTGATTTTGATGATGAGATTCATGCACTGATCGTTTTGGCTTCTTTGCCAAACAGTTGGGAGGCAATGAGGATGGTAGTAAGCAACTCTACTGGAAAGGAAAAACTGAAGTATAATGATATACGGGATTTAATTCTGGCTGAGGAGATTCGCAGAAGAGATGCAGGCGAAACCTCAGGATCCGACTCTGCCCTAAACCTTGAGACCAGAGGCAAAGGTAATGACCGAAATTCAGATCGGGGTAGGTCAAAATCCAGAAACTATAATCGAAACAGAAGTAAATCCAGACCTGGCCAAAAGGGACAATGCTGGAACTGCAAGAAAACGGGTCACTTTAAGAAACAATGCAAAAGTCTTAAGAAGAAGAGTGCGGATGATTCTGCTAATGCTGTAATAGAAGAGGTACAGGATGCACTACTTCTTACAGTAGACAGTCCACTTGATGATTGGGTTTTGGACTCAGGAGCTTCATTTCATACTACTTCACACCATGAAATCATACAGAACTATGTAGCAGGAGATTTTGGTAAGGTGTTTTTAGTTGATGGTACAGCCTTGGATGTTGTGGGTATGGGAAACGTCCGGATGTCACTGCCAAATGGGTCTGTTTGGTTACTAGAGAAGGTACGACATATTCCTAACCTGAGAAGGAATTTGATTTCTGTCGGACAGCTTGATGATGAAGGGCATGCGATGTTGTTTTCAGGTGGCACTTGGAAGATTACAAAGGGAGCTAGAGTATTGGGTCGTGGAATGAAATCTGGTACTCTATACATGACCTCAAGTCCAAGAGATACTATTGCAGTTGCTGAAGCAAGTATTGATACAAGCTTATGGCACCGCAAACTTGGTCACATGAGTGAGAAGGGGATGAAGATGCTGCTGTCAAAAGGGAAACTACCGGAATTGAAGTCCGTTGATTTTGACTTGTGTGAAAGCTGCATCTTAGGAAAGCAGAAAAGGGCGAGTTTTTTGAAAAGTGGTAGAACACCGAAGGCTGAAAAATGGGAGTTAGTACACATAGATTTATGGGGTCCTTCTCCTGTTGCATCCCTTGGGGGTTCAAGGTACTACGTTACTTTCATTGATGACTCAACCAGAAAGGTATGGGTTTATTTTCTGAGAAATAAATATGATGCATTTGAAACTTTTAAGAAGTGGAAGGCTATGGTTGAGACAGAGACAGGTTTGAAAGTAAAGTGTTTGAGGTCGGACAACGGAGGAGAGTACATAGATGGAGGGTTTAGAGAGTATTGTGCTGCACATGGAATCAAAATGGAAAAGACCATTCTTGGGACACCACAGCAGAATGGTGTGGCTGAGCGCATGAACAGAACTCACAATGAGCATGCTAGAAGTATGAGGCTACATGCTGGACTACCAAAAACTTTCTAGGCTAATGCTGTCAGTACTGCTGCTTATCTGATAAACCGAGGACCTTCAGTTCCCATGGAGTTTAGACTTCCTAAAGAGGTTTGGAGCGATAAAGAGGTAAATTTTTCTTACTTAAAAGTTTTTGGATGTGTTTCTTATGTTTATGTTGATTCTAATGCTCGTAGTAAACTTGATGCAAAGTCCAAAATATGGTATTTCATTGGCTATGGTAATGAGAAATTTGGCTATCGATTTTAGGATGAACAAAACAGGAAAATCATCAGAAGTAGAAATGTGATATTTAATGAACAGGTTATGTACAAGGACAAGTCAACTGTAGTGTCAGATGTCACAACGATAGATTAGAAAAATTCTGAGTTTATTAACTTAGATGAGTTGACTGAAAATACTGTCCAAGAAAGGGGTGAAGATGATAGGGAGAATGTAGAATCGTAGGAAATTCAAATTACACCTGTAGCTGCAGTCCGTAGATCTTCTAGGGCCATTAGACCTCCACAGCGTTATTCAACTGCTTTAAATTATCTTCTACTAACTGATGGTGGTGAGCCAAAGTGTTATAATGAAGCCTTGCAGGACAAAAGTTCAAGCAAGTGGGAGTTAGCCATGAAGGATGAGATGGACTCCTTGTTGGGGAATCAAACATAGGAACTAACTGAATTGCCAGTAGGGAAGAAGGCTCTGCACAACAAGTGGGTATACAGAATAAAGAACGAACATGATGGTAGCAAGCGCTACAAAGCCAGGTTAGTTGTCAAAGGGTTTCAGCAAAAAGAAGGCATTGACTTTACAAAAATATTTTCTCCAGTTGTGAAGATGTCAACAATTAGACTGGTACTGGGAATGGTGGCTGCATAAAATCTACATCTTAAGCAATTAGATGTGAAAACAGCATTCCTTCACTGTGACTTGGAGGAAGACATCTACATGATTCAGCCAGAAGGGTTCATTGTCTAGGGACAAGAGAATTTAGTCTGCAAACTGAGAAAGAGCTTGTATGGTCTAAAACAAGCTCCAAGACAGTGGTATAAGAAGTTTGATAGTTTTATGCATAAAATTGAGTTCAAGAGATGTGAAGCCGATCACTGTTGTTATGTTAAGTTCTTTGACAATTCTTATATCATTTTACTGCTATATGTAGATGATATGCTTATTGCAAGGTCCAGCATTGAGGAGATTAATAATCTGAAGAAGCAATTGTCAGAACAGTTTACAATGAAGGATTTGGGAGCTGCAAAAAAAATCCTTGGAATGAGAATTATTAGAGACAAGGCTAATGGTACATTGAAGCTTTCACAGTCAGAGTATGTGAAGAAAATTCTCAGCAGATTCAACATGAATGAATCTAAACCAGTGAGCACACCCTTGGGTAGTCATTTCAAACTAAGCAAGGAACAGTCACCAAAGACAGAAGAATAAAGGGACCATATAAGCAAGGTGCCCTATGCTTCAGCTAGTGGCACCTTGATGTATGCTATGGTGTGTACAAGGCCAGACATTGCACATGCAGTGGGAGTTGTGAGCAGATTCATGAGTAGGCTAGGAAAGCAGCATTGGGAGGCAGTAAAGTGGATTCTGAGATATCTGAGGGGTTCATCAGATACATGTCTTTGCTTCACTAGTGCAAGTTTGAAACTGCAGGGTTATGTAGACGCTGATTTTGCTGGTGATAATGATAGTAGAAAGAGTACTACTGGATTTGTATTTACTCTGGGTGGTATAGCTATATCTTGGGCTTCAAATTTTCAAAAGATTGTTACTTTGTCTACTACAGAAGTTGAGTATGTTGCAGCAACTGAAGCTAGAAAGGAGATGATTTGGCTACATGGTTTCTTAGAAGAATTGGGTAAGAAGTAGAAGATGAGCATTCTACATAGTGACAGTCAGAGTGCAATCTTTCTTGCCAAAAATTCGGCTTTTCATTCAAAGTCGAAACACATACAAACAAAATACCACTTTATCTGTTACCTTGTTGAAGATAAGCTGGTAATACTTGAAAAGATATGTGGATCTAAGAACCCAGCAGACATGTTGACTAAGGGTGTTACTATTGAGAAACTGAAGCTGTGTGCAGCTTCAGTTGGTCTTCTAGCTTGAGGAGAGGAGGTTGAGTTGCAAGGATGAGGGATTGTTTGTTTAGGAGGATTGCAGTTAATAGTGGTGATTGAACTAGTCTCTAGGTGGGAGATTTGTTGGACTTTTGTGGCGCCTAGTTATGTTTTAATTTGGATGACGACCCAACCTCTATTTAATTAGAGATTTCTATCCTAAGGCTTAGTCCATGAGCGTTGCGGCTTGGGCCGTAAGGCAAGAAATTTTTTGGAGCCCATTCGAAATGGAACCCTAGGCGCAACATATAAAAAGGATTGCTTTCGGGTGATTAGGGTTGGCATGGTTGTACCGTGAGAGAGAGGGAGAGCATTGTATCGCTGCACTCTCTGTGTTTTCTTCCTGATAATATTGAAATCCCTGCAACTCCGTAGACGTAGGCAAAATTTCCGAACCACGTAAATATTGTCTTATGCGTGTGATTGATTTTTCTTTGACGTTATTTTTCTTCTACTTTGTTTCTCACAGGTTTCGGGAATTTTTTCTTTATTCCAAATAGTATACCTGTCGACGAATCCCTAGTTTCATCGCTGAATGAGTGTTCAACACTCGTCAATGAGTTCGTCATGCAGAATGAAGCTCCAACGCTGACATTTACAAAATTTGTTTTATTAAATGATCCAACGGCCAGAAATTGATCAAATACCAAGAATGCTTATTTAAACAAACCCTAAACCCTAAAGAAACACCCAGAAACAAGAAGAAACGCATTAGATAGACTTCTGCAGAGATCTAGCACACTTTTTCCAATACTCTATTGCATTCAGACATCGTTGTGCGATTATCTCAGTTTTCAAAGGGCATTCATATACACATCTTGCAAGCAATCCTTGGGTATTGAGGTTTGATACATAAGTAGTTTCTTTGCGCATTCAATCTTTATACCAAAAGTTTGTTTATCTCTCATATTATTATATCCAATATTTTACTAAGAAGAAAAACTCTTGTTATTCATCTATCTATTACTTGAAAATTTTATTTGGGAAAAAGTTTTTGCTAAAGCTTAAATCTTTGAAAGCATTCACGTTTATAATTTATTCAAAGATTTCATATTATTTTATTATTGCAAAAACTATTTGAGGGCAAGCCCTAAAATCTCTAAAATATAAAGTTTTGAGGAATCTTTTTTGGAGAAATACTGAATAGGGTTTAGATCTTTGGAGCGTACTTATTATATATATATATATATATATATAAAGATCATACATTTGGATTTGATCTTTGAAGCTAGCTTATCATATATCTATTTCTATATACAAAGATCATATATTTGGTCTAGATCTTTGGAGCACGTAACATATAGATTCTTATACAAAGATCATACATTTGTTATTGTAAAAGATTTTATTAACACATCACATACACTCCATTGAGCTTCAAATTATATCGTGTGAGTGTGTTTAGATTGTATTGTACTCATTAGCTTGTGAGAAGCATATGAGTTTTCACGAATCTTATTTGTCTATTGTATTGACAGTTCGGGTTGTGAGCCAGGAAGGAGGAAGTTACAACTCTTATAAGCAGCAGATTGTAATGAGAAGCTCCATACCAAGTTAAGAAGCAACATAGTGGAATCCATGAGGACATAGGATGGGTTGGCTGAATCTCGTAAAAACCATGTTTGCATCTCTCTTTCCCTTAACTCTTTTAATTCTGCCTGCACTTAATTATTTGTTTGTAGTGTATGTTGAGTAATTGGGTAATTCAGTTTTCTTGATAAAGTCACACATTAAATTGATAAGTTGATAAATACTTAACTGCTTGTGATCTAGCTTGTATGTGTGTGGTTGTAAGTTTTTCAAAATTAGGACTTAAGAGACCTAGATTTTAAAATACCCAATTCACCCTCCCCTTTCTTGGGATTATACATAAATTTGCATTTGGTATCAAAGTGAGGTTACACTAGACTTAAACGTTTTTTTTGTAAAAGATCAATATGGCACACATCGGTGTAACCCCATTCGGTGAGGGACACTCATTCACACGACCACCTATTTTT
The DNA here is from genome assembly GCF_029873635.1 of Malania oleifera. NCBI lineage: Eukaryota > Viridiplantae > Streptophyta > Magnoliopsida > Santalales > Ximeniaceae > Malania > Malania oleifera. The sequence goes on along the minus strand of NC_080427.1, from coordinate 51,936,489 downwards.
TTGTGGTATTAACTACACCTACTCGAAACAAAGAATGTGAATCTTTCTTCAAAATGTTGATTGGAAAGTATGGAAAGTTGTTTTCGGAGAAAATCATATTCCTATGAAAATTGTAGAGAAAGAAAGCATACCTAAGACTGAAGATGAATATACAGATGAGGACATTTCATAAAAACCTTCTAATCTAATCATACAATAAAACATATTTAATAATAAGGTCAACCCAAACTTGAGGGTAACAGGGACTCATCTGACATCCACAACGGAAACCTAAGCAGCAGTAAATGTAAATCACATTCTCACAACCACAAATACATAATACCAGAGTTAACTATAATCCAAAACATTATGTTTATATACAATCTCCCAAAATACAAAAATAACTCTAGGATCCCATATCAAAATCTTATGATCCTAGTTCAAATTTACCTTCTTAGCGGGGTAGCACAACATACTCAATGGTGGCCTCGATCTGTAGGTCCTTCTATGTTTCCTGAAAATTATTTAAGTTCGGGGGTGAGACACCTCTTAGTAAGGGAAAATAAACTAAATACAGTTGCATAGCAACATGAATATTTAATGCTATAATACATATACAGTACATTTCATATGCTGGAAAACATTCATCATATTGTATTGGAATAATCATATACTTTCATATTTCTAATAAATCATACTGTTCATAAATTTTCTAGCATAGCTAATAATACTGAAAAATTTACTTAGGATGTATAGCTAGCTGATGTCATCTATTACCCCCCATGATGGGTTGTGCAGCTCGAAGGCAGGACCCGACAATAGCTGGTCCACCACTGCCGAGTCAATAATGTTTGTAAGTACGATGGGCCCATTACACCTTGGTCCAGACTACTAGGTGGACATCTACAACTCTACACTGAAAGCCACATCGACTATCCATCTCCCACCCCCTTGTGGGGCGGTTAGTACAAGTCTAAACATAGTAATCTAATCTGTATAGCTATGGTACCGTGCTCCTGTAACAAAACTGAACTATCATCCGGGTTCTAATAACATATAATACATGATAATATACTTGTTTAACATAAATAGATTGATAGCATTTTCTGAAATAACATACATACATATGGCCTTGCGCCAGTTTCTTTCATATCTGCGGCCTTGTACCGAACATTCATAAATACGACCTTGCGCTGAAATCATACGTAAAATATGGCCTTGCGTCGGCTATCAATCACAGCCTTGAATCGAACATTTCATACATATCATTCTAAATAAATAATTCATTTATCATGTATTTTAAAATCATAATGTACTACATTATTGCATAATTTCTAAAAACATACTTCATTCATAAAATTGTCATATCATAATAGTTCCTATGTAAAATAATATTCATGCCACACATTACTGTATAAAATCATAAATTATATTCTAAAATCATAATTTCTGGCATTTCATACATATATATATACATTTTAACATACTAGCAGTATTTTCCCCAAATATGCATTTTCTCAAAATTATACAAATATAATACATGCTTTCCTGAAAATTAACTTGTTGATAAATAATAATAATTTGCATAAAAAATGACTGCTTTAATTTATTCCCTTACCTGATTCCGAAAAGAAACCCCCTAAAATTTACTGATCCTGCTCCCGCAAGGTTTCCTATTCAACACCCTGAAAATGACGATTCTCAGAACTAAACTTCAGTATTTTTATGTGAATAACCTTTCCTATAACTACGGAAAGACCAAATTTTGCATAAAAATTCTTACCTAAAAGCAGGGATGACTTTCAACTCTGCCCCACCAACGATCCGCTCCTGCCGACTTGGAGAGAACTTCCCCAAGAGCATCGTGATGGCCTCAGATCGTCGATCCGGCGAACGTCGGAGCCAAAATCGAAGAGAGAGGAGAGAGAAACCATAAAGAGGAGAGAGAGAGAGAGAGAGAGAGAGAGAGAGAGAGGGTATTTTTCTAATTTTTTCTACGTAAAAATCGAGTTTTAGGCTATTTATACTATGGGATTCGTCGAGGAGCCGCGTCACCTCGTTGACGAGGTTAAGAAGGTTACTCGTTGACGAACTCTCCTCCTCGTCGATGAAATTTAGAGTCACCCAAATATCCTCTCGGTATCTTCTCGCCGACAAAGCGCACCTTCGTTGACGAGCCTATACTGCCACGTCGTCAACAAACACAAAGCATTCGTCGACGAAGTCTGCTGCTGCTTTTTCCCATTCCCATTTTCCTCTCTCTTTATTATTTAAATACCATTATTTTTCGGGTCATTACATGAAAGCTCTTCAAATAAATGCTATTGCAATGAATCTGTTATACTGTGCTTTAGACGTAAATGAATTTAATAGGGTCATGGCAAGTACAACTGCTAAAGAAATATGGGATAAATTAGAAGTCATACGTGAAGGCGCTAAAGATGTAAAAGACATTAGAATAGACATGCTAACAAGTGGATACAAAGCTTTTAAAATGTTTTCTAGTGAATGGAAGCCATGAAGAACTGGAAAGCGCAGATGGAACAAATGTTGAGCCAATCTCATCTAGATGATGCTGATAGCTCCTCCTCTCATTAAAAGGTATACTCACTATGTGGTAGGAAAATTTGTGCGGGAAGTTTTGAAATTGAGTTGTTTTAAATTACACAATATAATTATGTAGTTATATTTTCATATTTTATTATATGTATTGTGTATGCAATGAATTAATAGATCCAATTTCTGTAGGAATTCACATCACAATATTTTTAAAGTTCGAATAGAAACAAACTTAGTAAACTTAGTTCATTTTAAGCACTTAGGTGTCCAAATTGGGCATACGAGGTCCCAACCAAGCGTGGTCCATCCCCACACGCTCATCACATCTAAATGGACATGTCGGATCTGACGATGCCCAAAAACTCCATGGCAATTGAAAATTATACACTTAGAGGCGAACTTAGTATACTTAGTTAATTTTAACCACCCAAGTGTCTAATTCGGGCATACGAGGTCCAAACTAAGTTTAGTTAGTCCCGACATGTCCGTCACATCGAATTGGACATGTAAGATCTGACGGTGCCCAAAAACTCCTTCCCGAGAGCTTTTTCCCCACTTAGAAGCAAAGTTAGAATAGAACAAACTTAATAAACTTAGTTCATTTTAAGCACTCAGGTGTCCAAATCAAGCATACGAGGTCCAAACTGAGCATGGTCAGTCTCGACACGTTCATCACATCATACTAGACATGTCAAATCTGATGATGCCCAAAAACTCCATGCCAATTGAAAATTATACGCTTAGAGTCAAACTTAGTACATTTAGTTAAATTTAACCACCCAAGTGTCCAATTCGAGCATACGAGGTCCAAACTAAGTTTAGTCAGTATTAACATGTCCATCACCTCGAACTGGATATGCAGGATCTGACAGTGTCCAAAAACTCCTCCCCGAGAGCTTTTTCCCCGCTTAGAAGCAAAGTTAGAATAGAAACAAACTTAGTAAACTTAGTTCATTTTAAGCACTCAGGTGTTCAAATCAAGCATACGAGGTCCAAACCGAGAGTAGTTAGTCCCCACACGTCCATCACATCGAATTGGATGTGTCAGATCTAACAATGCCCAAAAACTCCATGCCAATTGAAAATTATATGCTTAGAGGCAAACTTAGTACACTTAGTTGAATTTAACAACCCAAGTGTCCAATTTGGGCATACAAGGTACAAATTGAGTTCGGTCAGTCCTAACATGTCCGTTACATCGAACTGGACGTTCAAGAATTGATGGTGCCCAAAAATTCCTTCCCGAGAGCTTTTTCCCCACTTAGAAGCAAAGTTATAATAAAAACAAACTTAGTTCATTTTAAGCACTCAGGTGTCCAAATCAGGCATGCGAGATCCAAACTGAGTGTGGTCAGTCCTGACACATCTGTCACATCGAATTGGATGTGTTGGATTTGACGCTGCCCAAAAACTCCATACCAATTGAAAATTATACGCTTAGAGGCAAACTTAGTACACTTAGTTGAATTTGACCACCCAAGTTTCCAATTCGAGCATACAAGGTCCAAACTGAGTTTGGTTAGTCCCGAAATGTCTATCACGTCGAACTGGATGTGCAGGATCTAATGGTGCCTAAAAACTCATCCCCGAGAGCTTTTTCCCCACTTAGAAGTAAAGTTATAATAGAAACAAACTTAGTAAACTTCATTCATTTTAAGCACTTAAGTGTCCAAATTGGGCATACAAGGTTCAAACCGAGCATGGTTAGTCCCCACACATCCATTACATCGAACCGGACATGTCGGATCTGACAGTGCCAAAAAATCCATGTCAATTGAAAATTATACGCTTAGAGGCGAACTTAGTACACTTAATTAAATTTAACCACCTAAGTGTCCAATTCAAGCATACGAGGTCCAGAGTGAGTTCGTTCAATCTCAACACGTCCGTCACATCGAAATGGACATGCACGATCTGGCGATGCCCAAAAAATCCTCCCCAAGAGCTTTTCCCCTACTTAGAAGTAAAGTTATAATACAAACAAACTAATTAGTAAACTTAGCTTACAATTCGATCATACGAGGTCCGAACCAAGTGGGGTGACTTTCGACTGATCAAATTTAGTTATTTATAATTGTATCATTTTTTTTACACTATGTCTGAATGTCTAATCATTTTGCTATATATCAAATCATATTTAATTATAGTACATATTCAAACATTGTATACTAATTTCTTGTATAATCATTATTTTGTAGGGTTTGCGGCTATCAGACGACTACGATGATGACATGCACTACATTCAGATCGATGCACTACAGCTTTAATTTTGACTTTTCTTGTATTCTACACTTTCTAAAAAGAATTATTTTTTATCTTTTCATTTAAATTTTTATATTGTATATATGTATTTGAATTTTGAATAATTTATGAATTTTTTAGTACTTTTGGTTTAATTTTATGTATGTCAAAATGTAATTACAGGTTTTTACATAAATGTTTTTAAAAAAATTATTTATTTCAAAGTATTAGTGACGATTTGCAAAACCGTTACTAATAATAGTAGGATGAACTTTTAGTAACGATTTTTAACCATCACTAAAAGTCTAAACAATATTAGTAACGGTTTTATAATCGTTACTACTAGTATATTATTAGTGACGGTTTTAATAACCGTCAATAAAAGTGTAACATTAGTGACGGTTTATTGAACAACACTAATAGTGTCATATTACTAACGGTTACTAAAACCGTCACTAATACTTCGGCTTGAGTGACAAATTTGAGTAAAGAATATGTATGATTTATTGTGACGGTCTTACAATATTAGTGATGATTGTCTTCCGTCACTAATAGCGGATATTAGTGACAATTGGTATATCTCGTCACTAATAAGTATTAGTATCCGTAGATATGGTGACAAAGTTAGAACCGTCACTAATACTGACAGAACTGTGACTAATACCATTAGTGACGATTTTTTTATTATTAGTGATGGTTTAAAACCTTCACTAATAACCTTATTTCTTGTAGTGAACGTTTGGCTTCGCCTAGTAAGTGGGCTAGGGAGACTCTGCCCTATAAGGAGAGGTTGTAAACGACATTGCTCCAACTGGGTAAGTGATTAAGGTAATGAAATCCTTGGGGGGTTTTCCCAAGGCAAGGATGTAGGCAGGTTTAGCTGAACCTCGTTAAATATTTGTGTCACTCTCTTTCTCTCTCATATCTCATTTACATTACCGCACTTTAAATTCTTGCAAGTGTATGTATATTCACTAATTGTTGTAATTACTTTGCATACACATATCTCATTTTTTCTGGGATATAGTTGGGTGAATTATTTAAATTATTCGCAAAAAATTTTAAAATTCCAATTCACTCCCCGCCCCTCTTAGGACTACACCATTCCCCTCAATTGATTCTGTATTTAAGTTGTATTTCAATAGGTTCAAGCCATTAGAGTTGAAGAATTAAGATAAATTGAAGATGTTATTTCTTGTCTAATTTCATTTGTTTCTTTCTTAACTGTATTGGTTTGTAACTTGTATATCTCTAAGAATAAATGTAACGCCCCACTTGGGTCAGTCAGGGAGCACTGCATCTCTCTTCCTCCACCTGAACCATACAATAGGGGAGCGGGCCTTATCAAACTAATTACTGGCCCCATAGACCAACATGTTTCCTTTTTAGTGTGTTTTGTACTCACTTACACACTTCCTGAGAAAACTTTCCAAAAGGTCACTCATCCTAAGATTACACCAAGCCAAGCACGCTTAACCATGGAGTTCTTATAGGAAGGTTCCGAAAAGAAAGGTGCACCTTATTGATTTGGGTAGTAACATCTAATCCTTTTAAGTCTTTCTTCCATGAGGTATCACATTTTCCCCCACTTACAGAATGTAATGTTCTCATTGCGAACCCACATTTCCAAACCCAGGTGATGTGAATCTCATCACACTTTAGGCTGGGTAATGGCTCTGATACCATTTTGTAATGCCCCAACTTGGGTCTGCCAGGGAGCAATGCGTCTCTCCTCCTCCACCTGGACTAGACAACAGGGGGGTAGACCTTATCGAACTAATAACTGACCCCATAGGCTAACACATGTCATTTTCAGTATGTTTTGTCCTCACTCACATACTTCCTAAGAAAACTTCCTAGAAGGTCACCCATCCCAAGATTACTCCAAGCCAATCATGCTTAATCATGAAGTTCTTATGGGAAGGCCCCGAAAAGAAATGTGCACCTTATTGATATGGGTAGTAACATATAATCTTTTAAGTATTTCTTCCACGGGGTATTACAATAAAGGTCATGGCACAATAACAACTTAATTTAAAAATCTAAAGCAAAACTAATATTGTTCTAGGCTGCCTTGCTAGGGGAGGTAGGCTAGCCAAAAGGAGCGATTGACTAGTCAAGTGGGGCGATCAACAGGTTTAGATGGAAAGGTTGAGCGGTCAAGCAACCCAAATGAATGATTGAATCGTCTTACTTTTTAGTCACAGATCGATTGGTTTAAATAGAGAATTAACTCTAACTAACAGAAAATAGCTAGTTATTTGACACAAAACTTTATAAATATGTCATCTAATGTCCAAGGAACACTAAAGAACGGATCTATATTGAATTCTCAAGTATTCAAAGTCATATCTCTCATTTAATATCTTTGTGCCTTAACTTACTCATTTTGATAGACCACACACAAAACTCTTGTACGATCAATTGCACATGCCTTAAGAGTTGTTTCATTGTGCTTCAATTTATATATCGATCTTCATGAGGATATTTTCTCTTGTAATCGTCTCTCGTAAATTGATGTCCTTGCCTCCATCAAAGTAAGGTCTATTTGGTTACCTCGTTTCTATACAAATGAATGGGTGAATTGGTGACCTTACTGCCGTTAAAGTAATAAAGGGATTAGTGGAACCTTATGTAAGGTGGTTGACCGTGACAGAATGGACAAAAGTGGAGATAGCCAAACCGCTATAAAAAAGCATTTGCATCTCTCTTCTCTAGCCAAACCGCTATAAAAAAGCATTTGCATCTCTCTTCTCTACTTTCCTTAAAATGCTTAAATATTTATGTGATTTTCTTGATTTGTTTAATTTGTTTTAGATTTTGTATCAAACATTTAATTTTCATTAAACCCAATTCACCTCCCCCCCCCCCCCCTTGGGTTGTCAGTTAGGCCAACACATGAATGTAGTAAAACAGATAAAGCAGTCATTATATTTGCCCAAAAAAGAGTCCTAGGAGGATAAATAATATTTACGAGAATTTATAATTTAAAAAAATATTTTATTTTTTCTGAATTTTAAAGGATTTTTCACATTTCTTTATTTTTCTCACCCATATTTTTCATTTGATTGTCATTCTCATGTCGAGGCTATCAAACTCCTAGTTCGCATGTTCTAACAGAAAAGACATGAATTTCATATTTTTAAAAATATTAAAATACGTCGCAAACTAAATACTAGTATTAGAAACTTATCGCAAGTTTTGACTTTCATTTTTCTTTTCTCAAATAATTTGCAAAATTGGATAACTTATTACTAATTACTAATTCCTAACAAATCATTTTGTAATTTTTAAGCCCTAATTAATCCCAAATACACTTGATTTAGTAGTATTAAGTGCTAGCTAATAGTATATTAGTAGACTTAATGGGTGATTAATGCTATATTGAGTATAATATGATGGATTAGCACATGATTATGTTAGAAAATGCCTAATCAACCATGCTTAACATATAATTAGAGTTTTAACATTATAATTAAGTTAAGAAATTGCATGCTATAAAATGGCATCACACACACATCACAAAAGATCATATGCATCAAATACCAAAATTCTATGCAAATCTAATATGCACCTCAAAATTAAGAATTTTTACACGAGAATGTTTCAAACTTATACCCTCTTCCTCCATAAATTTGCCTTAGGGTTGCTTCAGCTCTGACATTTAAATAAAGTTGGATATGCATGTATCATGTCTTCCATACTAAATAAAATACGAATTTTAAGATTTAGATTTAAATATATGTAAATTAAAAAGAATAATACAATCATTTGAGTATGGGTGACAGAACCGACGGGTGACCCATGACCCACCCACTTAAATCGAGTTCAAGTTTAGTAACAAGTGACTCATTTATAAACGGGTCAACCTAAACATGACCCGTTTAATAAACGGGTTAGGCGAATTTGGGTTAGGTACTTGCCGGGTGGCCCATTTAATTTTATATATATATATATATATATATATATATATATATATATATATACGTGTATTACATTTTAAAAAATATGAATCTAAGAAATTGTACTATTTTCTACATTTTATGTTTTTTTGTTAAGATATTAATAAATAATTCAAAGAGTGTTGTTGTTGTTTTTGTTTTTTTTTTTTTTTTAATCACTTTATATGAAGTGTTTTAAAAAATTAAAAAATAAATAAATTATATTTTTAAGCAGGTTCTTAACGGGTACCAGTTTATGACCCGACAATAAACAGGAGGGTTTGGGTTTATATGTTAGTCATCCGTTAGTAAACCGATCAACCCAAACCCAAACCCATTTAAACACTACCCGTTTACAATCTGCCCAAACCCAACCCGTTAACCCATTTTGACACCCTTACATTTGAGAGTATGAATTCGAATTTTAGATTTAGATTTTGATTGATGTAAAATAATTTTATATAGTTTTAATTACATTTTGTCTAAATTTGCACAAATCCAAATTCAAGACCTCTTCTAAATATAAAGTTAATATTGTAATACATTTTGTCTAAGTTTGCATAAATTTAAATTTAAGATCTCCACTAAAATGATGTTGTGAAGTAACTATAGCCTTCATAAGCGTAGGTGGAACAATTTCAATGGAGGGTCACAATACTCTCGTGACACCTAAGTATTTTTCTCATTAATATAACATCCTCCAAATGGTAAGTTCTAAATCCTAACAACAAACCGTTTTTTACAATTTTTCCACGAATTAGCATATGATTATAGTAATAAAAACGTAATCAAGCATGCTTAACACATAATTAAATTTCTAACCTCAAGCTAACAAATTGCATGCTATATATGCACATACAAAAATCACTTGCATCAAATAATGTCTCGGAGAGTTGCTTGAAGCCTCTCATTATGTGAAGTTGGATAAATTTGTTCATATCTTGTTTAATTTTTCTGACCACCCTTCTCGATTCCCTTTCTCTCTCACATACTTTTCGTTCTATATGATTTAAGGTAGTATTTGGTAACATGGATGTCGTAGCTTGAATTGGATTTATGTAATTTTTTTTTTATCAATTAAGAGAAATTATTAATTTAAATTGTTTAATCATTTCAAATGTTAGTGAATTAATTAAATTATTAAATTTAAAATAACTGTAAAAAAAATTAGTGAAAAATTAAAGGGAAGAAAAAGACTAAGGGAATAGCAGCAGACAGGGTGGCCGGAGTTGTAGCAAAGAGATGGGACCAAAGTTGCAGTAGAGAGGGGCTGCTCATGGTGGTTGTGGTTCTGTAGGAAAGGGAGAGGAAGAAGAAGGGAAGAAAAAGACTGAGGGAGAGAGAGAGAGAGATGCAGGAGCAACTATGGTAGAGAAAAGGGAGAGAAGGGAGAGTTAGGGAGAGTGAGAAAGAGAGGAAGGAGAGGGAGAGTGAGAAGGGGAAGGGAGAGAGCAGAAAAGAGAAGGGCTGAGAGAGTTTGAGAGAATGAGAGGGAGAGAACAAGGAGAGAGAGCCAAGAAGAAAAAGGAAAAGAAGGGAAGAGGTGCACTGGGTCTTGCTGAGAGAAGAAGAGAAAATATAAGGGGAGGGGGAGAAGCCCTACCAGCCAATGAGAGTACCTGAATAGGAAGACCCAACTCGGCTACATCGCTAGGTCACATCAACTTTATATATATATATATATATATATATATATATATATATATATATATATATATTTATTTATTTATTTATTTATTTTCCTTCTTTTTTTTGTTTTTTGGCGAATAAGGGTGATTTTGACACTTTTGGAGCCCATTTCTCTCAAAACTCAAAACGTAGAAGTTGTATATAATCTTCTCATATTTTTCCAGAATTTTGAATCGTCTCGATTGGAGCTCGGATGGAAAAGTTATGCACAAATTTCAAATTGATGCCGGTTTTAGCTCCCGATAATTTTTTTGCTATAAAAAAAATATCAAAAATTCATAAATTACTCAATAAAACCCAGGGATTATAAATAGGACACCTTGTTAAAATATTGAGAGTAATTAGGCATTTAATTAAAAATATAAGCCCTAATACACGAATTAAAACGCCTAATTAGGCAGTTTAAGCGTGTAATCACACCCCCTCAACTAACGTTTTGCTAGTCTCTAACAAATAATACGAATGAATTTCAGAGCGGTATCCACAATTACTAACTCCAACAAACATGAAATTAATGCCCATACAAGACAACCGTATCGTTTCACATACAGGAATATAACTGAATTTCACACAAGCTCGTTCATATTCAATGCAATGCACACAACTCCGAAGCACGTCACTCATGCAAGTTTCATCGTTTATATAGCAATTAAGAACAGTATGCTCACATGAATTTAATCAGCCGTACAATTCAGAATTATTGAGGTCATATAAGTTTGAGTATAAATAGGTAAAATCTCGATGTGTGTGTGATGTGTGTGACTCATTACACCTATGATACCAATGGACGCCTACAAAACGGTCATTTTGACTCGGCCTAACTGGTATACCCTCAAAACCACTTAAAAAAAAAAATGGGTTCACTCGTCATACATGAGGAGGAGTGTCACGATCAAACATCTCACATATTGTAATGAACAAGCGCTTGAGTATATGGAGTGGACTAGTCTGAGAAGGATCTAGCCTATTTGTGAGGTGTTGGGTCCTTCGCCCTAACATCTTCTCACCTACTCGCCATGTCCAACTGAGACCACCCTATATCAACTTATTTACAAACTAGGCGTGAATACATATGAGGTATTAAACGGTTAAAGAATTTTCATACGTGAAAAACATATGTCGTGTCCTTGACTTTTTTGTGGTATTTCTGTGGAGCAGGCATTAGCATTTCATTTCATGTGCATTTCTATTTCTTATTCTTTCTTCTGCTCATTCTTCATTTTTTTGTCTTTTCTTAGTCAATTAGGAGAATCATTACACTTCTAGGGGTGGCTCAGCCTTCACATCTTGTGTAGGCTGTGACATAGGTTTCTATCTCCTCACTAGATGTCACCTCTAGGCTAACAAATAAAAAACAGAGACTAGTGTAGAAAGAATCGTTCAGAAGAAAGGAGAATCGAGTTTGTGAACTCTGATTTAATATTAACACTCAAAAGGACGATAAAGAGATCAAGAATATCTCACAAGGTCTCATAGTCGCCATGGGTGTTCTCTTAGTGCTCACAAGGAACCCTAAGTGCAATGAATCACGTGAATGTGTCTATTCAGCCTCATGAGATACCGTGTAAATACAAGAAATTATATAGTCAGATTAACACGAGTGTACTACCAATCAATTTTTCATGGAGTTACAAAGTCATATAAAGAGAAACTACGCATACGTCACTCAAGTGTATAATTCTTAGGTTATATGCAAGTATGTGAAGGGTATAAGTCAGTGTTCATCATGGCATAATCGTTTCTCCTCAATGCTCTTTCTTTCTTTATTTTTTTTATTTTTTAAAATATTATTAATGTATAAAACTCAGCAAGTATACGTGCACAGTGTCATATGCAAAAGCTCACCCGCCCCCCCCCCCCCAACTAAAGTGAAACATTGTCCTCAATGTTAAAGCGTATGGGAAATAGAAAAATTGTGCACAGATGTACAAACTAATAGAGCATCACTACCAACTAAAGCGATTGAAAAAAAAAAAAAGAGATGCAAATGAAAACCAATAAAACAAAAAGAAAAAAAATGAAAAAGAAAAATATTAAGATAAAAAGGTCAGAGGACTCCCCTTCTACAAGACCTCTTTATTGGGATCGTGGGAGGCTTGAGCTGTTGTTCCTTGAGTTTATGCAGAACCTTCATTTGCTTCTTCTCTAAGCAGTACTTGTCATAGACTTTCCCCTTGGATTATGTAAACGCACGCACCTGCAACTTTTTCAACCCTATGGCATTATCAAGTAAAAAGTCAATATGTTTTATGATCCAAAATACATAATGTTGAATTTTAACAGGTACATAACATGCCTTACCATAAATTAACTTGTATGGAGTCATCCCTGAAATTTTCTTGATTGTAGTTCGGTGAGCCCAGCGCGCATCAACCAATTTCTCAAACCATGCTTTTCAATTAGGATAACTCGTTTTCTCAAATATGATCTTGACTTCTAAAAAGAACTGTTGCTTAGCCTGCATTAGTGTTTGATTGGTGGCAAAGTAGTTCACAATATCATCAACTCGAGGGCTGCATGACATGTCGGTGATAGGGTAGATGATGTCTAACATGGTCAACTCCGGTGGTCTCCATCGCACATCACGGATCGGTATTGCATCTATCTCTGTGGACTGTCCCTCCGATTCAAGTAACGTGCTAATCCAGGGAACTTTTTCATCAATTACCTCAGGTTGTTCAGGAGCTTCATTCTCAAATGCACCATCAAGACCCAATGTTGAAAATAGCTCCAGCATATCCAAGTCATCCACCACATCTAATGCGTATACTTCCAAATCATCACACCCATTCAGCGTCTTATTAAACACGTTCATCTCTAGTGTCATATTTCCAAACGTAAGCTTGAGTACTCCGCTTCAATAGTTAATCAAGGCATTATAAGTAGCAAGGAATGGTCATGCAAGAATAACAGGGGCCTAATATATGGTGGAAATAGGCTGCTACATATCCAGAACAACGAAGTCCACTGGGTAGTAAAATTTGTCGATTTGAATCAATACATCCTTAACAACGCCTTGTGGAGCTTTTACGGATTTGTCTGCTAACTATAGCATCATAGTAGTCTTCTTCAACTCACCTAAATCTAGCTGTTCATATATCGAAAACGGGAGCAGGTTCACACTACTCCCTAAATCAAGTAGAGCTCTCCCGATACGAGATTCACCAATCATGATCGAAATGGTGGGAGAACTAGGGTCTCTAAGTTTCTGCGGAGTCTGACTCAATATCAACGTGCTAATTTGCTCAATCAAGAAAGCCTTTTTCTTCACGTTTAATTTCCTTTTTACTGTGCATAGTTCTTTCAAAAATTTTGCATATGCAGGGATTTGATGTATGACCTCTAGAAGTGAGATGTTGATTTTCATTTTCACCTGTTTGAATATTTCTTGGATCTCAATGTGATACTTATTCTTTTGACCAGATGTCAACAGCTGAGAATAGGATAAAGGTCATGGCACAATAACAACTTAATTTAAAAATCTAAAGCAAAACTAATATTGTTCTAGGCTGCCTTGCTAGGGGAGGTAGGCTAGCCAAAAGGAGCGGTTGACTAGTCAAGTGGGGAGATTAACCGGTTTAGATGGAAAGGTTGAGTGGTCAAGCAACCCAAATGAATGATCGAATCATCTTACTTTTTAGTCACAGGTCGATTGGTCTGAATAGAGAATTAACTCTAACTAACAAAAAATAGCTAGTTATTTGACACAAAACTTTATAAATATGCCATCTAATGTCCAAGGAATATTAGAGAATGGATCTATATTGAATTCTCAAGTGTTCAAAGTCATATCTCTCATTTAATATCTTTGTGCCTTAACTTACTCATCTTGATAGACCACACACAAAACTCTTGTACAATCAATTGCACATGCCTTTTTACATACCATGGGTTTGTTTTTGGTCCTAAAGAAAGAAGTACCGGGGCTGAAGTCGATTCGCCAACAAAGAGGGAGGTCGGACATGAATACGATTTGCAGACATGGACCATAATAAAGGAGGAAGCCAAGAAGAAAGCAAGGAACTTCCATAGGGACTTGAGGAATAGAAGGGCTTGTTAGCAAGAGATGACATGAATAAGTTGTTTTCAAATGAGAGTTGTTTCATTGTGCTTCAATTTATATATCGATCTTTGTGAGGATATTTTCTCTTGTAATCATCTCTCATAAATTGATGTCTTTGCCTCCATCAAAGTAAGGTCTATTTGGTTGCCTCGTTTCTATACAAATGAAGAGGTGAATTGGTGACCTTGCTGCCGTTAAAGTAATAAGGGGATTAGTGGAACCTTAGGTAAGGTGGTTGACCGTGAAAGAATGGACAAAAGTGGAGATGGCCGAACTGCTATAAAAAAGCATTTGCATCTCTCGTCCCTACTTTCCTTAAAATGCTTTAATATTTATGTGATTTTCTTGATTTGTTTAATTTGTTTTAGATTTTGTATCAAACATTTAATTTTCATTAAACCCAATTCACCTCTCCCCCTCTTGGGTTGTCAGTTGGGCCAACACATGCATGTAGTAAAACAGATAAAGTAGTCATTATATTTGCCCAAAAAAGAGTCCTAGGAGGATAAATAATATTTACGAGAATTTATAATTTTAAAAAAAATATTTAATTTTTTCTGAATTTTAGAGGATTTTTCACATTTCTTTAATTTTCTCACCCCTATTTTTCATTTGATTGTCATTCTCATGTCAAGGCTATCAAACTCCTAGTTCACATGTTCTAACAAAAAGACATGAATTTCATATTTTTAAAAATATTAAAATACGTCGCAAACTAAATACTAGTATTTGAAACTTACCACAAGTTTTGACTTTCATTTTTCTTTTCTTAAATAATTCAGAAAATTGGATAACTTATTACTAATTACTAATTCCTAACAAATCATTTTGTAATTTTTAACCCCTAATTAATCCCAAATACACTTGATTTAGTAGTATTAAGTGCTAGCTAATAGTATATTAGTAGACTTAATGGGTGATTAATGCTATATTGAGTATAATATGATGGATTAGCACATGATTATGTTAGAAAATGCCTAATCAATCATGCTTAACATATAATTAGAGTTTTAACACTATAATTAAGTTAAGAAATTGCATGCTTTAAAATGGCATCATACACACATCACAAAAGATCATATGCATCAAATACCAAAATTCTATGCAAATCTAATATGCACCTCAAAATTAAGAATTTTTACATGAGAATGTTTCAAACTTACACCCTCTTCCTCCATAAATTTGCCTTAGGGTTGCTTCAGCTCTGACATTTAAATAAAGTTGGATATGCATGTATCATGTCTTCCATACTAAATAAAATATGAATTTTAAGATTTAGGTTTAAATATTTATAAATTAAGAAGAATAATGCAATCATTTGAGTATGGGTGACGGAACCGACGGGTGACCCATGACCCACCCACTTAAATCGAGTTTGGGTTTAGTAGCAGGTAACTCATTTATAAACGGGTCAACCTGAACACGACCCGTTTAATAAACGGGTTAGGCGAATTTGGGTTAGGTACTCGTTGGGTGGCCCATTTAATTTTATATATATACGTGCATTACATTTTAAAAAATATGAATCTAAGAAATTGTACTATTTTCTACATTTTATGTTTTTTTTTTATTAAGATATTAATAAATAATTCAAAGAGTGTTGTTGTTGGTTTTTTTTTTAATCACTTTATATGAAATGTTTTAAAAAATTTAAAAATAAATAAATTATATTTTTAAGCGGGTTCTTAACGGGTACCAATTTATGACCCAATAATAAACGAGAGGTTTGGGGTTTGTATGTTAGTCACCTGTTAGTAAACGGGTCAACCCTAATCCAAACCCATTTAAACACTACCATTTACAATCTGCCCAAACCCAACCCGCTAACCCATTTTTGTCACCCTTATATTTGAGAGTATGAATTCAAATTTTAGATTTAGATTTTGATTGATGTAAAAATAATTTTATATTATATTTTGTCCAAATTTGCACAAATCCAAATTCAAGACCTCTTTTAAATATAAAGTTAATACTGTAATACATTTGTATAAGTTTGCATAAATTTAAATTTGAGATCTCCACTAAAATGTTGTTGTGAAGTAACTATAGTCCTCATAAGCATCGGTGAAACCATTTCAATGGAGGGTCACAATACTATCGTGACACCTAAGTATTTTTCTCATTAATATAACATCCTCCAATTGGTAAGTTCTAAATCCTAACAACAAACCACTTTTTACAATTTTTCGTCAAAGTTGCATATGATTATAGTAATAAAAACGTAATCAAGCATGCTTTACGCATAATTAAATTTCTAACCTCAAGCTAACAAATTGCAAGCTATATACACACACACAAAAGATCACTTCATCAAATAATGTCTCGTAGAGTTGCTTGAAGCCCCACATTTATGTGAAGTTGGATAAATTT
Source organism: Malania oleifera (assembly GCF_029873635.1). Classification (NCBI taxonomy): domain Eukaryota; kingdom Viridiplantae; phylum Streptophyta; class Magnoliopsida; order Santalales; family Ximeniaceae; genus Malania; species Malania oleifera. Next base: position 51,919,647 of record NC_080427.1, on the reverse strand, counting down.
GTTCGTATCTTGTTTAATTTCTCTGACCACCCTTCTCGATTCCCTTTCTCTCTCACATACTTTTTGTTCTAAATGATTTAAGGTTGTATTTGGTAACATGGATGTCTTAACTTGAAATGGATTTATGTGATTTTTTTTTTTCAATTAAGAGAAATTATTAATTTAAATTGTTTAATCATTTCAAATGCTAGTGAATTAATTAAATTATTAAATTTAAAATAACTGTAAAAAAAATTAGTGAAAAATTAAATTTTTTTAATTAACTAAAAGATGAAAATGGTTAGATAATCAATCCCACCTTATAGTTTCTAGTAAAATTCATTAACGAGTACTCAAAATTTACAGAGCATTCTAAACACTGAGCTTTGCAATCATCTTCTCCACCATCCTCAGAGCCGTCCCTTCCTTCACCCCTGCTCCATTGATTTCTTCCATTACCTGCTCCAATACCTTCACTTCCCTCTTCAATGCCTTCTTCCTCCTTGACCCATACTTGGAACAATCTCTCAGAAGCCACAGCAGCTCCGTCGCCGTTTGCTTCGCCCTCGCCGTGCCGTCCACGCTCAGCTGAAGCAGCCCCGGCATCGCCCCTTCCCTCAATATCAATCCCCTGTTCCTCTCTCTGCAACTCCGGCACATCACCGCCAGAATTGCCACCGCACTCTCCTTGCACTGGGCAGAACCTTCCTCTATCGCCTCCACCATTGCTGGAATCGCACCCTCCTCGCCGCCTATTTCCCGGAGCGCTGTCTCCGAAGAGGAAACCACGCTTTCGAGAAGCATCGTCGCCTTCTCCACCAGCCCGGAGGACTTGTCGGAGTTGGAGATTATTTGCAGCAGGGAAGAAACAATTCCGCTGGAGACGATTAGTGGGGTGATTTCTTTGCAGGTTGAGAGGTTGTGGAGCGTGGCTATGGCATCGAACTTGGCTTGCAGACTTATGGGGCGGGCGTCGCCGGTGAAATCTGCGGCGAGAAGTTCTATTAAATGTTGAATAACCCCGGAACCGGCGATTTCGTGCTTGTTCGCCGTGCAGGAAGAGAGGGTCAACAGAGCCGCAACGGCGAGATCGATCAGTGATTCGCTCTCGCATTGAAGAAATCTTAGAAACAGGGGAACAGTCCCGGATTTCACTATTCGAATCTTGTTACTGTAAATTAGCCAGAATGTAATCAGAAAGGGGGAATTTTTTCGAGAAAAATTTATGATTTAGTAAATATTCCGTAAACCCAATGGAGAAATTTCAGGAATAGAGAAAGAGACGAACCGTTCGCTACCGAAGGCGATGCTGAGCAGGGCAAACAGAGCTGCTTCAATGGCTCTGAAATCTTGTGAAAGAAGCATCGAGAGCAGGGGAGAGATGACTCCTTTCTCGGCCAACTTGTGTCTCTGCCTGCTGGATAGTTTACTGAGATTGGTGGCCGCCTGAACCTGAGCTTCTCCATCACCGGAAAAAAGTGCTTCCAACACTATTTCCTCCATTGAAGCTCTAGCTCCGGCTAGGTCCGGCCACCACCAGAATGTGAAGCAACTGTGCCACACTAATAATATAGCATGAGGATTGCTTGAAGAGGTGATCTTAAGCTGGCTTTTTTGGGTGTGCTATTGTTTGGATTGGAAGCAAGTTCCAGTTCTCTGTTTGGCTTTATTCAATGTGTGATGTGGAAATTTCGAATTCCGATTCCTAAGAATGAATCTTTAATTTCCCTTTTGCAGAAGCAAACGGCGTCAGCTTTATGTAGTAGGCGTCGAGGAAATTTAAAAAGGGCTCGTTAGGGTTTGTGCGATTCGCACCCAATAATGGTACCAACCATGATCATCACAATCATGCCATGTTTGGTTGGGGCGATTGGAGGGAAAGAAAGCAAAAAGGAAACTGAGAGAAAAATTCCTTATTTTCATAGCTCAGATTTTCTTGCTGATTAGTTAAATTTTACGACGCACTCATCAAAATTTCCCCTTAAAACAAGGAAGCCACAAACGAATTTAGATGCAAATTTTCTAAACAGAGTACATTTACCTTTTAAATGTCACTAATTTTATTTCCACTATATATATATATATATATATATATATATATATAGTTCAATTCACATATGTATGTGTTCTACCATCCTGAAAATTTTATTTTGAATTTTTAAAAATATTTGTATTACTAGTTTTATCATTATACCACTTCATTTAGAAAGTGGGCAATTATAGAGGCATTCTAGAGATTCATAAAATAGAAATTTACAAAATTGAAAATTTGGGAAAATCTGTTTTCTATTAGTAAAGCAAAGTCTTTAAAAAATTAAAATAGGGTTATTTAACCTTCAAAATTTAATTTTGTCAAAATAATTTAAATTCAACTAAACTGCCGTTAAACTAGCATAAATTAATAAAAAAAAATGTGATCGATTGAATTTAATTCATATAAATTTGGTCTAAAGATATTTTTTATGATAAAATTTATTATTTTTCATTCAAAATATACATAAAATATACTAGTCATGAGCACCCACCATGTGCATGCTCGGTTGCTCTCTATTTTTTTAAAATTTTAAAAAAAATATTAAAAAATACTAAAAAATTAAATAGTAGGAGGGCATTTTGGGATAGCTGTAAATAGTTATAAAAATATTTTGGGACAATTGTGAGTAAATATAAAGATAAATTTGACATAATTATAATGATATTTTGGAATAATTATGAATAGTTTGAGGAGTATTTTAGAATAATCAGAAGTTTTAGTATTAAAGATGATATATGCCTATTTTATTATTTAGGATAGTATAAAAATATTTATTTATTCTATTTTACATAAATATTTAAGTATAAAATTATTAATAAGTTAGCTAAATTGGACTATTTGATGAAATGGGTCCATAAACTAATAAATTTTTTAGTTACTCCTACTCATTAAATTTTTAAAATGCTAATAAATAATAGTCACCATAGGTATGTAAGCACAAATTACCAACATAGACTTCAATCAACTTGTGAACGAATATACATTACGATCAATATAATTTAAGTAGTTGTAGGTTTTGCCTTACACAAAAAAGGTTCTTATTATAAGAAGTATTTTTTTTTTTTTTTAATCACACTCATCTTTCGAAAAGAAAAAAAATGACGTTAGTAATATGCATTCTATAATATCTTGTCTAAATACAAGGTAGACCTTATACTTACAAGACTCTCATATCTAGTTTGACACAATGTGTGATATATACTCGAACTCGACTCGAGTTGAAAATGTTAAGTTCAAAACTTGACTTGAACTCAACCAATCACAAAGTTGTTGAGCTCGAGCATGATTTGACTATAAGTTTTAACAACTGAAGCTTGACTCAATTATCTTAATCTGGTAACATATTTATTAATATTAATATAATACATATAACATGTTTATAAATATTTATATTATGACTTATTTATAATATTAAAATTAGAAAAGTTGGATTAAACTCAGTTAAGCTTATTAAATTAGTAGAAAAGAATCGAATTGAGTTCAGCCCAATTACAAAACAAGCAAAAATTGAGTGGCTCGCATAAGCAATAATAATAATAATAGTAATAATTATAACAATAATAATAATATATATATTTTTGATAATCTGAAGACTTCAGTCATTATTGCTTCACTTTAGATACTATGGTGTGGTATCAAACTTAAAAAGTGAAAATCGTCCGTTAATTTATCGATAGAATATCTAAAGGGAATCGAATTCGTAAACTTATACCAAAGTTTTAAGTCCCTTTTCTCACTTAACCACCGGAGGAGACATAATAATAATAATAATAATAATAATAATAATAATAATAATAATACACACTTCAAAGAAATTGACAACAATAATAATAATAAAATCAATCTCCAATGGGACCGGAGGTATGTCTAGCTCAGCATATATGACTTTGTGCAGAGCTAGTTCCCGATCTCCAAGGCTGACGAGAGATACCCGATCTCCAAAGCTGATGAGAGATATGATATGACGAGTGGCGGTAGCAACCGTAAGAGAGATTGCATGGATATGCATTGGGATGGTTGCCCTGGCACCTCGGCTCCTCCTTCCCCATGCATCTTTCTTTCTTTAATTTATCCTTATTAATTATTCTTTTTAGCTATCTCGTATTTTCATGGCGCCATTTAACTTCCGTATTTAGAAAGTTCCTTCAGACAGACCGGTAGAGATGAAGTAAAGATGATGAGTGGAGAGAGATGGGGCGGCTTCATCATGCATACTATATTATCTGCTTAAAATATATGTCCATCATCTTCTTTAGCTTTACTTACTTTTACCGTCATGCGGCGGCATGGCCTTATCTTCACGCCAAATGCTTCTCATTCCACCGCCACACGCAGCTAGCTTATGAGTTTTTTCCTTTTTTAATTTTATTATTTAATAAAATATTAAATAATACTTTATTTGAAAAAAAAAATTTCATTTTAAAGCTCACGTAATCTAAGCAGGATGGCGTTGCGACCACCTGCGAGATTTAAACGGCAAGGGGATTTGTGTGTTGGCGTGTGGCAACAAATCTCGCAGGTCCAACCTGCGAGATTTGCATGCACATTTACGTCCACGTTGCGTACTCGCCGACGATCTCTACTGCTACTTCGTTTGGAAGTGGCCACTCCATGTTGCTTACTTTGTTTGGAAAAAATTATTTCTTCCCCGTTTTTCCGACATTAAGTGCTTCAAGGTTTCGCCGAAGACCCAGAGCACTCCGAGCTTTTGTTTCACGCAAGCCTGAAATCACCCAAAAATGGATGATGGATCTCTAGCAATCCGTCGTGCATGCGGCTCACTGCTCAGGTCTGTCCCTTATCTCTCCCTATCTCGTTTGGTTTTTTTTTTTTTCCCATTTTGAGTATGAAATCATTTGGGAAAAAAATCATTAAAAGTGTTAAAATGTTGCCTACCATCTGTTTGTTGAAATGCTTGAATCACTGTATTGTTGAAATAGGATCAATGGACACTACATGCTTGGTCAAATGATTATCTCAAACAATGCGGGGAAAAGGTACGAAGGTGTGGAGCATGTCGGGCTGGCGCCGGACATTGGAAGGTGGGAAATTTTGTTTCTCTTTTGTAGTTCGAGAGTGTATTTTTCGAAGAAAGAGAAGTATTTTAACAATAGTTACGCTGTGCAGAACTTTTGTATCAAAGGAGAGTTGGGAGAAGTTGGAAGGCACATTCTCCTTGTCAAAGACTCAAAGGTGCCTAAAAGGATTTTATTTTATCTGGAAGGGCCTTCTTCTGGAGTAGACATACTCATAGAATCAGCTGTGATCACCTGTTCCAGTCCCAGTGTGCATGATGTATCTTTTAAACTTTTTCCCTCAGTTTAATTTATCTCCGTGAACAATACATAAGCATAGCAAGGTGAATTTCTTTAATTTGATTTAGATTTTTTCGAGTTTTTGAATTTTTAAACCGATTCGTTGCTCAACTGAAAACAATTTTTGTGCTTTTGAAAACAGATGAACTGAAACCGTTTGATTTTTATTATTGTGCAGAGAGATAAACAGAGTTTTCACATATATATTTTTTTAACTTTTTATTTTATTTTATAATTTTCATTCCTCTTCTTCTTCTTCTTCTTCTCTGCCTCCTCTTCTGCACTTTCTTTGCAAACAAGAACTGCCCTTCTCGCTGGGTCGACTGCCAGAAAAGCTACCGGTCCTCCACCTATTGCCATGTCCCCTACAAGTCCTCCCTCTGTGCCTTCCTCCGCTCCCTCGCATGCTCCAATTGTTACGACGCCCCCACCCTCGTTTGTGGCAACGACACCTGCGCCCTCTTACCATCAGTATCCCCCGTCAACGATGAAACAAACTAAGTAGCAGCAGAGATGACCGGCGAGTATGCAACGTGCACGTAAATGTCCATGCAAATCTCGCAGGTTGGTTCTGCGAGATTTGGCCACCACGCGTCAACACACAAATCCCCTTCCTATTTAAATCTCAACACACAAATCCCCTTACTGTTGTTTAAATCTCGCAGGACCATATTGTGAAATTAGGTAAGCCTTAAAATGAAAATTTTTTTTTCAAACAAAGTATTATTTAATATTTTATTAAATAATAAAATTAAAAAGGGAAAAAACTCGCTAGCTTCTCCCACTTATCTTTTCCTCTCTCTTCATAATCCTAACCCCTTGCTTTTAAATTATTGTAAATGCAGGTTTGTGAATATAGATGGAAGACAGTATTGCATATAAGTAATGAGATATAGTAGAAATTATCAAGAGAGGAGAATGGGGTAAATAGAATCAGGTAAATACTTAGGAACTCAAATGTCGAGTAATGAGAGGATGACGTATAGATGTTGATCGCTTTTGGGAGGAGTTCTGATTTAGAGAGAGAAAATCTCTAGGGAGAATGAGGGTCAAAAAATTTTCTATGTAAGGTAAGAAGGATGGTAATTATAGTGCAAATCTAAAGTATGATTATTATTCGGTAAGATAGGATATGATTGCGTATGAGGATTTAGCTAATGGAAAATACAATGATTTGAGTTATTCAATGATAGAACAACGCATGCTTAGAAAGAAAATGAAGAAATGTCATATGACATGAGTAACATTTGAGCTAACTAAAAAATGGTTAAGGGAAGTGGGATGCGCTTCACCAATTCCTATTATTTGAGTCCACAAAGCCAAATCTCAATATAACATCTCAAAATTTGAGATTGATTAAGAGACCTATCACATGCCTATGATCAATCCCGAGCATGCATTGAGCGTCCAACTCCATCCCAAAAAAAATTGTGAAATTAGAAGTTAATCAAGTAAACAAATTGATTGCAAACTGTGATTAATTTTATAGTTAAACTAAAATAAAAAGAGGTATTTACATTTTTCCCCTTGCAGGAAAAATATTTTTTGAACACTTTTAGAAATATATTTCGCGCAATTATCATCTTTCAAAAATAGAATATGATTAGACTATATATGATGTTAGGATAATAATTATCCATCTTGAATAATTTAATAGATGAAAAGTTAATACTTATCATTTTGTCATCAAAAGTTATATAGTGCTAAAGAAATTCTCAAGAATTCTTGTGCATCACTCAACTATAATATAATTGATAAAAAAAATACTTATGAAAACTTTCAAGAATCCTTGTGAATTAATCATACATAATCTAATAACACTACAAAAAAAAGGTCTTTGTAGTGACGAAAGTATTAGTGACAAAGCAAAAATCATCTCTAATAATGAGTCATTAGAGACGAAAATAAAATTTCGTCACTAATTGTATTATTTCGTCACTAATACTTTTGTCACAAAAAATAGGTTTTCTGCTAAAACTATTGCGTAAAAATATTAGCAACGATTTATTGACTATTAGCGATGAAAATTTTTGACAACTGTTACTAATAGTCTACTAGTAATTGTGCTTTAGTGACGGTTTAAAAAACCGTCACTATTATTTGGGTTTTAGTGATGATTTTTTAGACCATCACTAAAAATATTATCCAGAAAATAAAAACCTTCGTCCCTTTGTGCAGAAATCCCCAAATACCCCAAGAGCTTTCCCTCCTCCTCAAGCTGCCGGAGTCTACCACAAGCCACCTGTCGTGTGTGAGTTGTCGAAGGCAGAGGAGTCACCAGAGTCTGTTGCCGCAATCCACCACCGCTGCAACACGCTGCCTCCTGCAAGGTGCTCTTCCTCTGCTTCCTCCTTCTCCTCCTCCCCCTCCCCCTCGCCCTCTTCTTCTTCTTCTTCTTCTTCTTCTTCTTCTTCTTTTACCGTTGAACAAAACCATTCTCTGTTTGAATTTTTGTTTTTAATCCTTTTTTTTAATTAATAGATATGTATATGTATATGCACGTATTTGGGTTGTGGTCTTCTCTCCTTTTCTTTTCATTGGCTTTGAGATTTTTATATGTGATAGATAATGTGAGTATGCGGTGTTCGAAATTGAGATTCCATGGATAGCAGCTTGTCTTGTGACTTGGTTTGGATACACAACAGCAAAGGAGGCTGCTTAGGGGTGTTTTTAGGGTTGTGTCAGGGTAGTTTAATAGTAGCAAAAATGGGCTGCTGGATGCGCTTTTTTAGGAAAAATAAATTAACATCCTTAATAATATACCAGAATACGATATAAACATCCCAAAACAGTATCCATATATACATATAAGAAAACTAATAACATAAACCAAAAATACAACCCAAATCTATACCCTCTCACGAAAATACTATGCCAACAAACCCAGCCCCAAGCTCACTAAGTTCGATCACGCGGAGGTCATGAAAAAGATGAAATTCATATCGGGTGAGATATATCTCAGTAAGACCGAATAGATTAATACTAGTGTGTGGCTATCATGAGGTCTGTGTACAAAATATAATCATTATTTACAGATTAATCCACAATTATGAAATCATTCTCTATCTCTACTCACACGCATGCAGCGTATTTTATTAATGAGAGTTTCCTGAGGATTATGGTGATTACCCGCCCATACAAGTAGCACCCCTCTGCTCTGATACTTTATGCAACCTATGGCTACAACTGAAGCATATCAGAGCACTTACCTTACTGGGTAAGCCCTCAGGTGGATAGTTTATCTCGCACTCACACACACATTCAAACAAAAGTTTACTGGCAGAAGTTCCCGAGAATAGAAAAGATTACCCACCTATACAAGTAGCTTCCCTCATAGTGGTTGTATCTGGTTCAAAAAGCAGTCTTCGCAACATCCTCAGATCTAACCCTCACCTAATGATACCCTAACCATAGGTCAATCTTTGAAAAAACTTGCGTCCCCTGTAACTAGTCAAAGAGATCATCGATATGAGGCAATGGCTAACAGTTTTTCATAGTCACCTTGTTGATCTCACGGTAATCAATGCACATGCACATCGACCCGTCCTTCTTCTTCACAAAAAAAAATTGGAGCTCCCCAAGGCGAAACACTAGGTCGGATAAAGCCTTTGTCAAGTAATTCCTGCAACTACTCCTTCAATGCCTAAAGTTCTTTTGGAGCCATATGCTGCGAAGCTTTAGAGATCAATGCCTTGCCAGACATCAACTCTATCGCAAACTCCACCTCACGATTCAGAGGTAAACTGGATAAATCTTTGGAAAACACATCCGGGAACTCATTAACCACTTGAATATCCTCAAGCTTTAACTCATCCCGCAATGGTTCCCTTATGCAAGCTAGGTACCCCTAACATCGTCCAAGAGTAACCTTCTCGTCTAGAATGTCGATAGAACCTGTGACGTCGAACGCATATACGATCCCACAAAACTTGTACTCCTGTTCCCCAGTAGGTCTAAATACTACCACCTTTTCACGATAGTCGATCACAGCATAACTGGAGAATAACCAATCCTTCTCCAATATGACATCGAACCCAGACATATCGTACACCACAAGATTCACCGGTATCAATCTTCCCTGAATTACCACTGGGCAGTTTTCTAGCATCCTCTTACAGAATGATACACTCCCAGTTGGTGTAGCTACAAACAATTCTTCATTCATGACTTGGGTCTCAACCCCACATAGTTTTCCGAAGTGCATAGATACAAAGGAATGGGTTGTCCCTGAATCAAATAAAATAACAGCTATATTTGAAAGCAACAATAAAGTACCTGTCACTATATTCCTTGCCCGATTAGCATTCGTTGGAGTAAGAGAATATACCCTCGTTGGTGCTGTGTTCACCTGAATGGTTCCCTGAGGCATTTGATGGCTACCCCACTTCACACTAGATGAATTTGTGTCTCTTTTCAGTACGCGGCAATCTCGAGCAATGTGAACTAACTGGCCAAAGTTGTAGTAGTTACCCCCAAACGACTAGCATTCACCATCACGCCATCTGTGGCACTTGATACAACGATCATGTGACTGATTCACCTGAGAACCTTGACGCTCGGTATTCTGGCGGTAACTCAAGCCCTTGTTATTCTTCTTCCGTGATCCTTAGCTAGAACCTGATGGTACTAGCCTCTTCTTCGGTTCCTGATCCACCTCATCCTCCCGGATGCTGATCTCGATCACAGTGGCCTTATCCACCAAAATTGAAAATTCACAAATCTGCAACATACCCACTAATCTGTGGATGTCTTTCCTCAACCCCTTCTCAAACCTTCGAGCCTTCTCATACTTGTTCGAGATCAAGCATGGTGCGAAACGGGATAGCTCTATATATCGAGGAACATACCCCTGTACTGTCATGTCTCCTTGTGTTAGAACAGAGAACTCATCTGCCTTAGCATCACGTGTGGAGGCTGGAAAGTATCTCTCAAAGAACACTTCCTTGAAGCAGTTCCATGTCATCTCTGTAGGACTGGCTCTCTGCTTCTCCAGCAGACTCGCCACAGTTCACCATCACCCCGCCTCCCCAGACAATTGGAAGGTAGTGTAGAGGACTCTCTGCTTATCTGTGCAATGTAGGACCTCCAGAATCCTCTCATCCTTTTCAACCCAGTCCTCTACTATCATCGGGTCGGGTCCTCTTGAGAATGTCGGAGGGTGCATACGTGTGAACCTCTCGCTAGTACACCCCACAATAGTAGGAGAACGTTTGCGTCTCCTAACACTCCGCCTGATCTCCCACATAACCTGCCTCGTCAACCCTCAAGGCACAGAAGGAGACTCATGCTCGCAATCTCCTCGGAGCGACTTCCCAAGTTATTATCCTTGGGCTCCATTTTGAAAATACGATAGGAATCTATTAGCACTCCTACGTCACGTACAGTTAACGCAATCATTTACAACTAATTATGTTAACTACCATCTCACCGGTCTAGGTCTGTTCTATCACACTGACACGAAAATCATCAATGGTTTTCCGTGATTTTACTGAAATCGTAATTCTAGGAAAAGCACAGAATACCGCCAACGATTCCCTGTCTAGTAACAAAACAACCATCAACTTATTCTACCCATTTCCTACATCCTATACTCTGGAATGTACACATAGCTACACCTAACCAAATCTACAAGACCTAACAACCTAATTAGCTCTGATACCAAGCTGTCACGTCCTGAATTCGGCAATGGGACCCAGGGTGTGATGTAGTAACCTAATCTCTCTATGTATTTTACAAAACACCAATGATACAATAATGAATGAGGGTCTGACCCCGTGGGGTTCCCGTACACCCTATACACATTCACATACATGACATATACGTAGTGGAAAGCTCGTTCCATACATACATAGCACCATACCAGAGTCTATACAAATAGAGTCTAAGCTCTGTAATGCAAAACACAACCCAGGGTGCCAGCAAATACCCCAAAACGACAACCCTATTATAGTCCAAGTACTTACACTAGTACTCTACGTAGTAAACCGACCACCACTCTCCCAACACAAGGATGCTAGTTTCGGTTGCTCGAAGGACATGAAAACCTATACGTACGATAAGGGTGAGACACGTCTCAATAAAGAAGAATCAAGTTATATCGATGTGTGGCATATGAGTGCTATCATGACAAAAAACATACACAGTTCAATACAGTACCAGTATTTTCATAAAATAGTTCCAATATAATTCTTAGCACACCCACACACACATGATCAAGTAACCGATGTTGTCACACCCTTCGGCACGAAGCTGGCCCGCATTACATGGCATCCTCGGTACATGGCATAGTCCTAGACTCTCATGGCATCGTACCAGTACAACTGGTGTATCTACACCCTTCGGTGATCAGCCGGTAAAAGGCGATATTTCATGCCCTTAGATATAAAGTCAGACACTCTTTCACAACCTAGAACAATTCGAAACCCCGTTCCTATATCTCATTTTAGCAAATCACAACTCATGCATGTTCATATAACAATTCATTCCACACTCATTTGGTAATCTCAAAATCATGATTTTCCAAAAATACAGTTTAAACAAGTCAAGACACGGCCATCTCCGTAGCACATATATATAACACAATATATCCATGGTTTTCCAATGAAACTAGAGATGCAACCCATGCCCCCCCTTTTTCCTAAAACTGTAACATGAAAATTCAGTAATTTCCACCCGTTAGATTTTCCCAAATGAATAGTCAAAACACACACAGGATCATGAACCACAGTTCTACCAATCCGATTTAAAAAACAACCGATATAAATAGAATCCCCTTACATTTTCTCGAAAATCCAAACCTGAACTCTTTGGCTCCTAAACAGCAAACTGAGTTCCCAAAACCTATAAATCACAGTACAATACATACTTACAATTCCATTCTCCACAAACCTTTTGAAACATAAATGAAAACCGAGCATTACCTCGATTTTGAGTCAAAACCCGAAAACCCTCGAAACGGGGATCCGTTCAGCAAATCACGAAGAGAATCCTTCCCTGATCATTGTAGTAACGTCGAATCGTCGATTCTAACAACAAATGACGAAGAAATCTAAAGAAAGAGAGAATGTTCCCGCTAGTTCTAGAGAGAGAGAGAGAGGGAGAGTTTTGGCTTTCTTAACCAAGAAGCAATGAAATAGGATATTTATAGCACCTTTGACTCGGCCAACCTCTTCAACGAAGAGTCGATGAGGCGGCATCTTCGTCGACGAGTCAACTAAGAAAGTTCGTCAACGTAGCGGTGGCCTCGACGACAAGCCTAAGATTTTTGGATTTCCCAAAACCTCTCGGCTTCTCCTCATCAACGAGCCTTTGCATTTCATTGTCGAACAATAGAAGTGCCTTCATCAACGAACTCTGGCTTCGTCGACGAAGCCTACTCAATTTATTGTTTTACCATTTTCTTATTTATTTATTCCCTATCTCACAGGTCGGGTTCTTACATGATCCCCCAGGGCTTAGTCCAGCCTTCGGGCCGCACAGCCTATACCATGGGGGAAGTAAATGGTGTTTAGTCTCAGGGAGTGTATTTTATATATATCTGTAGATTTATGTAAATGATGTTATTTATTTACTAAATTGTTTATACCATGGAAATGAGATGAATATTTTCAACTGTGTAAAGTGAGTACAATGTAAAATAACTATTTTCGGTTAAATGGAGGATAAATGTTTTCTATAAACACTAAAGGCATGCTGACCGCACACCGATATTAACTTAATCTGCTTTACAGAGAAGTGTCTCACCCCAATATACAAATTATCTTTTTAAGACTATCTTGAGGTCAAGTTTAGCGAACTTCAGAGCGGGTTGATAGCTATTTAAATTTTTTTGAGTGTCAGTAAGAGCTCTACTGTATTTGAGTTGGGTTTGAAGCCTTAAGAATGTAATATGGGTGTATGGAATGAGTTGTTTTTTTTGTTCTATTTTAATGGGTTGTAGTATGAATAATTGGAGACTATTGTGTATAAAGGTATTTTAAAACTCTAGTAATGGTTTATGGAGAATATTTTATTTATTTCCGCTACATTTATATTATCGATTATGGTATCAGGCACACAGACGTCACTAAAGTAGTACCCCGGGCCCACGTGGTGAGTCGGGGTGTTACAAGAACGGTTCTAATAAATCGTCACTAATATTGTTGACTTTTCCGGGTAAGCAAATGCATTATTAGTGACGATTCCACAAATCGTTACTAATACCAACTTATTAGTGACGATTTATAACTTATTAGTGACGATTTTTATAAATCGTCACTAATATAGTTAAATAAATTATTTTTATATTTTTTAAATAAAAAACACTATTAGTGACGATTTAGTAAATTCGTCACTAATAATAGGCTATTAGTAATGGTTCTAATAAATTGTCACTAATATGGTTGACTTTTTCCCAATCAACAAAAGTATTATTAGTGATAGTTATACAAACCGTTACTAATACAAGACTATTAGTGACATTTTAAAAGAACTGTTACTATTAATTCATTATTAGTGACGGTTTTTAGGAACCGTCACTAATATTGTTGACTTTTTCACAGTCAACATGCATTATTATTAACAGCTTATTGAGCCGTTACTAATATGATACTATTAGTGACGATTAATTAATTGTCACTAATAAGTGCCTTTTAGTGACGCTTTGAATTTGTCACTAATACCCTAAAAATCGTCATTAATATTTTTCAGAGATAGTTTCTATGAGAAAAGTGGTTTCTCGCGATGGTTTGAGTGGGAAAATTGGGTTTTAGTGATGAAAGTATTAGTGACAGTTTTAGTTTGGTCACTAAACGGTCACTAATACTTACACTAGTAGTGTCGGTTTTTAAAAATCGTCACTAATAAAATACTTTTAGTGACGAAATTAAAACTGTCACTAATACTTTCGTCACTAAAACCCAATTTTTTTATAGTATGTATTGGCTACTTGAATGAGGATAGGAGTTATTTGTATTTTAATACATATGATATGGCTTGGAAAAGTGCTAGAGATTTGTGATTAGAGTGTACATGTTGGCTCATCTACTTATGCTTGTGTACAAAAAAAAAACCCCATTCATGGAATATTGAATTTGTGCAATCACACACCCAAAAAAATGTATATATTTATCAAAATGAGAGAGAATTAAGATATGTGATACTTAACTTTTAGACTATTCTCCCTTCCTTCTTCTTTACCTTTACATACCAATTAGCAGAGCCTTTTCTTTTAGCCAAACTCTTCCTTTCAAATTCTCCCACTTGATCTCTTCACTCTTTGAATGTGACAACCCGAATAAAAATGGAATTTAAATAATAAAGAGGAAAGGAAATTACCAGAGAATTCGTCGACGAGAGCATAAGAGAATTCATCGACGAACACAGGGGATTCGTCGACGAAGAAATACCGAGAGAAGTTTAAGCCGACTGAATTTTGTCGACGAGGACTGAATTTTGTCGACAAAATTAATGAAGGATTCGTCGACGAATGACGTGGCTCATCGACGAATCTAGTTCTATAAATACAAAAATCTTGATTTTTGACTTCATTATTAAGCAACCTCTCTCCTCTCTCTCTCCCCTTCGGTTCTCTTTCTTTCTCTCTCTCTCTCTCTCTCTTTGATTTTGTGCCGGATTTACGCCGATTCGACATTCTGAAGTCACCACGACGCTCCTGGGAAAGTTCTCTCCAAATCTGCCGGAGCGGATCTTTGGTGAAAGCAAGTTGGAAATCATTCCTAAGTCGAGGTAAGACTTTTTAAGCCAAATTTGATCTTATGGTAGTTATAAGAAATGATGTACATGTAGAAATACTAAAGTTTAATATTGGAAGTTTTCAATTTCAGGGTATTGATCAGGAAATCCTATGGGGGCAAACCGGGATATTTTAGGGGGCCTTCTTAGTAGTCAGGTAAGGGAATAAACTAAAACAGTTATTTTTCATGCAAATTATTATTAATTATGAGTAAATTTATTTTCAAAAAAGCATATGTTATATTTGTATATTACGGATGAAATGTACGTTTGGGAAATACTGTTATTATGTTGAAATGTATATGTATGTATGAGATGCTAGAAAATTATGATTTTAGAATAAGAAGTATGATTTTGTACAGCACATATGTGGCATGAATATTATTTTACGTGAAACGTATTATGATATGAAAGATTTTATGAGCAAAGTATGTTTTTAGGTATTATGAAAAGATATGTTATGTTATGATGATTTTGACGAATACATGATAATTGATTTATTTTCAGAATGTATATACCTGAAATGAATCCGGCGCGAGGCCATAGTTATGATATGTTCGGCACGAGGCTATAATTATGATATGTTTGGCACAAGGTCGTAATTATGTTATGTTCGACACAAGGCCGTAATCACGATATGTTCGGCACGAGGCCGTAATGATGTTATATATATGATAATGTATTATATGTTATCAAAACCCGGATGTTAGTTTAGTTCAATTTAGGGGCTCGGTACCGTAGCTTATAGATCAGATGTTTATGATCAGATTAGTGCTAACCACCCCATAAGGGGGTGGGAGATAGATAGTTGACGTGGCTTTCAGTAGAGTGTGGACGTCCACCTAACAATTTGGACCAGGGTGTGACGGGCTCATCGTACTTATAGACATATTAGACCAGGTAATGGTCGGCCAGCCATTGTCGGGTCCCACCTTCAGGCTGCACAACCCGTCATGGGGGGTAATACATGACACCAGCTAGCTATTCATCCTAGGTATGTTTTCAGTATTATCAGTTATAACAGATGTTTCATGTACGATATGATTTATTAGTAAATATGAATGGTTATCTAGTATGATACGATGAATGTTTAAAGAAATATGAAATGTACAGTATATGTATAATTATATTAAATATTCATGTTGCCACACAGCTATATTTAGTTTATTTTCCCTTACTGAGAAGTGTCTCACCCCCGAACTAAATTAATTTTTCAAGAGCCCCTGAGAGACCGGTGGGTCGTGGCCGCCGTTGAGTTTGTCGAGTTACCCCGTTAGGAGGGTAAGTCTTGTACTAGGATCAGTAGATTTTTTTGTTGTATTATCTTAGGGTTATTTTGATATTTTGGAGGTCATATATAAATACAGTATTTTGGTGATGTAATAAACTCTGGTATTATGTAATTAATGGTTTGATGGATATAAATTATTTTTACTGCTGTTTAGGTTTTCGCTGTGATTGACAGGTGTCCCCGTTACTCACTGGTTTGGGTTGACTTTTTCATTTAATATATTACATTTTATATTAAGAAATTAAGGTCGTTATATTGAATGCTCTCTTTCTTGCTCGCTTTAAATGACTTGTGCCAAAATCCCCCTCCAAAAGTTCATTGAATTTAATTCCTAACCCCTACCTATGTGCAACGCTAATATGGGAACTAGCACCTAAGAAATACAAGATATGGCTGGCCATTAGGACCAACCATATGGGTAAATAATGTATAGGGAATAGCAGGTCACTACTGTTTATGAGGAACAACTGTGTGGGAATGGTTGCAATTTCCAACTAAAGGCCCAATTATGGGCCTTTGACTACCCTTATCCCAGATTGGGCTATAATTTAAAGAAAAGTCCATAATGACCCTTTAATCACTCAAATTGGGCTACACAACATGAAAACTTGGGAACTTAGACGGTTTTATTTTGATTAAGTCTCATGTAAGTACTTCTATTCAAAATATTGAAGTTGAAGCTCTTAGAATTTATTCTAGACTTCGAGGACCTATTTTAAAACATGGAAATTTTTTTCATAAGGACTAAAATATGTTTTCCAAGTTAACGAAAACAAGTTTTGGAATCAAAAATTGAAAAACACTAAGTGGTTAGTGGTCAGGCGACTGATGTTTTTGCATCAGACGACTGATATGCTACTACTGGTGTTAATGAAAGAACAAAATGAGATCAGATGACTGACTTGCTACTGACTGTTCTTATGCGTTGTTTTAAATAAGCTCAAGCAACTGACCCTATGGATCAGGCGACTAAAGTCGATGTTTTAAACTTATAACAACGCTGATTTCATTTCTTAATTCGAATGTTTCAGTTTCCAAACTTGAAGCAAACTTAGGGAAAACGGTAACTATTGTCTTTACTCTATATAAGGTTAATCTTTTTGTAATTTAGGGCAACCTAATACTCACATACAATTTTGAATTCGTGTTATACTTTTGAAATATTTTCTGAAAAACTGCTATGAGTTCTTGTTGAAGTATCCTAGCGAAATTTTGATTTGATTCTCTGAAATATACAACCCTACAATCAGAATACGTGTGATATATTCGTGAGCTTCACTTTTATATTGATTATCTGAAGTATATTGTGCTTTAAAGTTGTACAAATTCTGCTATTTTGTGAGTTATTTTCTTGTACGAATTGTATATTGCTTTTGTGCAAACTTTGACAGTTTAGGGTTGTTGAATCGTTGCCTAACGATAGGTTGTTCGTGTTAGAGAGGGGTCTCCACCTTCGAATGGAGAGAGGGGTGCTTCACCTGTTCAATGAAGTGGGAAAAATAATTCTCAAAGCAAGTTGCTTGAAGCAAGGAGTGGGCTGCTGGATGAACCTTGTAAAAAACTTGGTGTTCTGATCTTCTTCCTCATCTCTTTAATTCTTGCAAATTATAATCTGCATGTATGAGTTTAAATTCATTGGGGAACTTGTTAAACACTGAGTATTGATTTGTGCTTATCTCAAGTTAATAAATTAGTTTCTTTGAATGGTTGTATGATTTGTCTTGTTGGCTAAAAATTCAGACAAGTTCTGAAATCTATATTTTGCTGAGGTTAACCGAGGTAAATACCATTGTGATTGTTTATATTGATTCAAAGTAAAATTATATCACTTAGCTTGTTCAGATTACTGAATTCTTGAGGATATTTAAATTGTTGCTGAAATTCAGATTTTGATATTATACTAACTGAATACTGAATTAATAAAGTTAAGTTTGGTTTGTAATTTCAGCATTCATATTTATATCTAGGATTGTCGATTGGTTTAGTACGGTCACTGATTAGATTATTGTGATTAATATTAGAGTGTAGTTGTGGTGGTTTAAATTAAGAGGGTTAAAATAAACTGAAATTTTGCTTTTTTAATTACCCAATTCACCCCCTTCTTGGGATTACATCTTTAAATTCACATGAGGATTTGACTAATTGGAAATATGACAATTTGAGTTATTTAATGATGGAATGACACATGGCTAGAAAGAAAATGAGGAAAATACAAGTGACATGAGTAACACTTAAGCTAGCTAAGGAAAGCCTATTCGGGCATATTTATAGTACTAATGAAAGGAGTGATTATTATTTAGCGAGGGAGGATCATGGTTGTGTATGAGGATCTGGCTAATGGGAAATACGACAATCGTAGTTATTTGATGATAGAAAGACACATGGCTATAAAGAAAATGAGGAAATGTCACGTGACATGAGTAACACTTGAGCTAGCTAAGAAAAGGTTAAGGGAAATGGGTTGCCCTTAGGGAACTCTGATTTGAGCCCACCAAGCCAAATCTCTTTATACCATCCCAAAATTTGAGATTGATTAAGAGATGCACCGTGTACCCATGTGATCAATTCCAAGCACGCACTAAGTGTCCCACTCCTGCAAAAAAATAATATTTGGGAGAATCAACTAAGCAATTGATATGTGATTGTAGACTATGATTAATATTATAATTAGATTAAGATATAAAATATATTTACAATTATATTTGTTTAATGAGAAGATATTCAAACTCTAATTGATAATTTAAAATTATATTTTTTTTTACTTGTTATCCTTTCCATGTGAACTTTACTAATTTTTGGAGACCTAATTAAGTCAGAATTTTAAAATTTATTTGCTTTTGCATTGTCAAATATCATAAAAGATTGACTTTAAAGGTTTTTAATTTAGTATTTGTTGATGTGAGAGATCAAATGTGATCTCCATGCCTACAAGTCATAATCATCACCCGCAATAAAAAAAATAAAAAATAAAAATAAAAAATGAAAAACTTAGAAGACCTTGACCTTATCCCAATCTCAATTAATTAATGTTGGAGACAACTTCAAAATTCATAGACTTTATATTCCTACTTTGCTAGAGAATTTATGATTCTACTACCAAATACTTGAGCTTGTTTAGTAGTAACAATATTTTTTTTTCTATTTTTGAATTACAAAAAAACATCACCTTGTTTTCACATCTTTCAAAATATGTATAAGAAAGGTGAAAAACAATAGAAATATGCTTTTAAAGATTTTTTATATAAATTTTAAAAGATTATAAAATTTTTTCAATTTTTTGAAAAGTGCATGGACACCTAATTTTGTCTGGAGTTCTATATAGTTAAAATCGATCTTATCATTTCACCATTCAATTCAAATTCATATTCATTAGTATAATTTGAAATAAAAATAAATAAAATGCATGGAAAATAAAAAAAAAAGTAAAAAAAAAGGAAAATTTGGTAGGTCAGTCCCCGTATGCTTATACCTGTACACACAAAAAGAGATTTTAGTTACGAATTAGTAATCCAAAATCAAAATAAAAATAAAAAAATTAATCAATATGTTTTAATCTGATTGATCAATCATGAATTAATTGGGTTGTTTTCCTTTGAACCTATAAATAGTGATATTTAAAAGATTGGGTGGGGGGTGGGAATTTTGGGAAGAGTTGAATATTGGAAAAAGTGTGATGAAAAAAAATATTTGAGAGAAAATTGGGTACTGGAAAGTAAGAAAAATATAAAAAAAAAATTGAGAGATTGAGAGGTTGAGGTTCGAAAATGAGAAGTCGAAAAGTGACACATGAGGAATTTGCTGAGTTTTCAATTTCAGAAGTGAAGGGTAGATGAAGAATATTGAGGTAGAGATAGCAAGAAGGAAAATCAGAATTTGTAAATTTAAGAATTCAAGCTTAAATTTAAAGCAAGAAGAGTAAAAGGGTTAGTACCTTTTTTCTTTTTTATTTTTTTTGTTCTAAGTTTGTGATCCAATTGTTCATGAATGAATGAAGAAAATTTTATTTAATCAAAGTATATGAACAAATATATATATATATATATATATATATATATAAAATGTATTCGCATAATTATTTTTAAATTTTTAAATTTATTAATTTATCTATTTTTTGAAAATATTTATTTAAAATATAAAATATATATTTTTAAAATTAATTTGAAGAAAAAATTGCAGATTTTCGAAACACCTCCCTCCCCCTGCCGACCAGAGATGAGCAGAGGACCAAAATTTTAGGATCCCACTCCATTCAGCTTTTACTGGATGCCCATTGACGCAGCCATGGAAATGGAAGCACCACAAGATGCCGGACGCCATCGGAACTCCCCTTCCCCCCAAGCGCACTCGCCATGAAAATCCCCAACAACTCCATCGATCCTGTTCCAGACCAGAGCAAGAACCACAAGAACCAGAAACAGAGGAAGGAACAGGAAGAAGAGGAAGAAAACGAAGAAGAAGGACGACAACGCCATTGTCGAACGATCCTCAGATATGTCTCGCTTTTTACATAGCCATGGCCCATGCAGGCCTCGCTTTCTCCCTCGCCCTGCTCTTCGGCATCGCCAAGCTTCTCCAGGGCTACTCGCGACCCATTTACTGGGCAATCCTCTGCTCAATGCCTCTACGCGAGCTCCAAACTGCCCTAGTCTCCTTCTGGTCTCACCCCCTAAATCTGGGTCTCTTTGAAACCCTAATCGCCATCCCAATCGCCGTCCTCCGGGTCACCACCGCCTCCCTCATCGATTCCTACTCCGCCATCCTCCGCCTCCTCCGGCGCCCTGAGTCTCCCCGGCGCAGACGCCCCGTCGGATTCGCCAAGCTCATGCAGTGGCTCGTATCCTTCGGACTCTTCGTCGTCGCCCACGAGCACATCGGCCTTTACTCCGTCCCCGCATTCACCGTCCCTTGCCTAACTGCCTACACTCTCACTCGCGGCACGCGAACCAATTACGGTATTGCGTCAACCCTAACTACAATCTCTTCTGTTCGTCGTAAACGTAGAATTGTTCCTGCTAACTCGCTATGGAGCAAAATTAATAGGTACATAACTTCGAGAATGCTTAATAGGTTGAAGAAAATAGCTGGGATTGGGCTTATCGCGTTTATGATTATAGGATGTGTGTTTGGATTTGTTTTCTTTTCATATAAGATTGGGATTGAAGGGAAGGTTGCAGTAATTTCGTTGAAAACTCATTTGGAAGAGAGTAACTATGCAGAGAGGATGGGGCTTAAGAAGTGGATGGATGAGAATGAACTTCCAGAATTGATTGATGCTTACACGTCTAAATTTTATGAAACAATTTGCCAAAATATTGATTCTTTTGCTTTGTATTACAATGCAACGGAGATTGTGGATGGTCTGAGACAATATTTGACAAAACCTTTACACAATCCTGTCAATTCTACTGCTTCTGAACAAGTTAGGCTCCAGTCCATGTCTGCACGTCTGCATTACATCCAATCAAGGGTGAAGAACAGAGAGTGGAAAGTAATTTATAGGGATATGGATGATGTGTTTCAGGAATTCATTTCGGTCATTGCAAGGGAGGATTTGTTGGAGAAGATTAAAGCTTTTGTTCTTCAGAGTTTGGATGTCCCAAAGCGAGTGTTTGCCAGTGGCACCATGGTTTTGTTCGGAAGTGCAAATATGCTTTTCTCAGTGACGGTATCAATTGTTTCAGGAGCTGCAGGATTATTGAATGTCATTTCTGAAGTGATGGTGTTCTTATGGCTTTTGCACTATCTAGTCACTTCCGAATCAGGTGTCATGGATCATGTTTTGGGTATGCTTCCACTTTCCAAATCCACTCGAGTCCGATGCGCCCAAGTTCTTGATCATGCTGTTAGTAGTGTCTTATTGGCCGCAGTTAAGGTTGCATTTTTTCAAGGGAGTGTTACATATATTCTTTTTCGATTTTACCACATTCATTTCCTGTACATGTCTACTTTCCTTGCACTTATGAGTGCTATTTTTCCCATAACCCCATTTTGGCTGTCATCAATACCAGCAGCAGCACAGCTGGCCATGGAAGCAAGATATATGGAAGCTATTACATTGACAGCAATCCATCTCATTCTTCTGGACTATGGTACTATCGCAATTCAAGATGAGATACCTGGACAAAATGCTTACTTGACAGGGCTTAGCATACTTGGTGGCATGGCTTTGTTCCCCTCTGTTATAGAAGTAAGCCATCTTTCCAATTGTGCTATTCTTTGCCATTGAGAAAAGCGAAAATAATAGATCATAATGCCCTCAGTGCAGTTTAATGCAGTTTATTGTCTATAGGACCTGTATTTTTGTGAATGTCTGCTTGCATTTTTGGCATACATTAGAATTAAGTTATGTTCTTTGCTCTAATTTTGTACAAATTAAGGCCAAAGGAAGATTTGGGGGAAGGAGGAAGATTCAAATTACCTAGAAATTTTAAAGATAAGAAATTTTCAATTTTGTAATAACTAGATTACTTTCATGACTAGGGGTGTGGTAGATGATCTGTAGAGTTTTGTGTTAGCTTCTAGTTCAATTTATATAGCATGTGTCAGTTCATCTAAACTGATTCAAATTAAAAAAGGTTGAGATCAACCATTTCCTTATTCTTGCAGCATCCATATAATTAAAAAGTGCATGTATGTGTGTTTGTGTGTTTTAATTAAGAATAGACGTGCTGCAGTGTCGAACCCTTCTTATAGAAGGCTGTGTCGATAGCTTCTTTGGACACAATTGTTGTTAGAATCCATACTTTTTCATTTTATATGTTGTTGTATATTTCTTGGTGCTGAAGGTAAATATAAATTGTAATGAATCCTTGTAACTGGTAGAGCAGTCTTCTCTGTTGATCATAATAATCATTATAAAATCCACCCAAAAATACAAGAAGAATGTTATGAAGGATTTGGGCATTCTGAAATTATATTTAGTTTATTGAAGTATGATTCAAATATGAATCTTTGATAACTAGAAGATGTTGTACTAGAGCTAAGAGACGCGTGAGCTGTGATCTGCAAGTTGGAGACGCGTGAGCTGTGATCTGCAAGTTGGAGACGCGTTCGCAAGTTGTAAATCCGCAGCCATTAATTGTAAAAGAATGAAATTCCTCAATTTTGATTTATTACCAGCTATCTATAAATAGAGGAACTGTTGAGAGATAGAAATAATAGAGTGGGAGAAGAGAGTGTGAGGAAGAGAGAAGAGAGGCTCTGAGAGGTTGTATTTTCTTTCCCGGTGGTTTAGTGAATTATGGTGTGCTCCGTGGATGTAGGTCGATCTTGACCAAACCATGTAAATTTCTGGTGTCTCTCAATTTTTGGTGCTTGTTTATTGCTCACAGGGTCTTAACAAGTGGTATCAGAGTTTGGTTCGGAGCAGAAAGGGCCAAATTGAAAATTTTCACTGAAAACGGAGCTCTGTTCAGTGGCTCGAAATTGAATTTTGAGGCCACCATCACGTTCATCTCGCCGAGACGAAGCCAACAGTGCAAATCGAAGCTTGAAAGGAGTTCAGACGGCATCACATGCGCCACCATGCACCTCGTCGGAGTTGTCCGTGTCCTCACACGCCGTCACGCGCCGGTGACTTGCCGGCCACATGCCCATACGCGCCTCATGCATCTTCCTCACCCGCCGCCTTGACTCGACCCGACAACCTGCTCCAGACCCGGACCACACCCGACTCGGATCCATACTCGGCCCTACCATCCATCCACGTCAGCGGGCCATGGGTCCACATCAGCGCCGCGTCAGCGTTGAGTCAGTGCCTTGTTAGTCGTTGCGCCACCGCTACGTTAGTAGTGGGACCCACAAAATTTGGCAGTAGGTGGGCCCCACAGTGCCACGTTAGCAGTGGCCTCCACATCCCTACCACGTCAGCAGACGTCGTCTGTTAACGGCCTCAGTGACGTCGTCAGGAATATTTCGTCAGCTAGAGGAATATTCCGTTATAGTTGACCAATTTTGACCGAAAGTTTGACCGAGTGTTTCAGAGCCATTTCAAGTTCGTTTTTCGAACGACTTGAACCATTTCGAAGGTTTTTGACTGTTCCGGATCCAACCGTGCTATCCATTTGAGCTAATTCCATCTTTAGATCAACGAATCGAGATGTTGAACGAAAAGAGCTCAAAGATTGAAATGTTCAATGACAACAATTTCAGTTTCTGGAAGATGCAGATTGAAGATTACTTGTTTGGGAAGGAGTTGTACTTACCATTGAAGGGTAAGTCAGTATCTATGAACGAGGACGAGTGAGAGTTGATTGACCGGAAAGCTCTCGGAGCTATCAAAATGGCGTTGTCAAAGTCTTTGATATTTAATATCAAACATATATCATCCACCAAGTCTCTGATGGATGCGCTTTCTAATATGTATGAGTAGCCGTTAATTGCTAATAAGATACATCTTATGAAAAGATTTACTATGACCATGTCTGCAAGTGAAAGTTTTAGCAGACATTTGAATAATTTCAACGAGTTATCAGATCAACTCGCCTTAGTTGGGATTACATTTGATAATGAGATTCGTACCTTATTGATTCTCAGTCAGTTGCCCGAAAGTTGGAATGGTGTTGTTACTTCAATTAGTAGCTCCGTAGGGAAATCAAAGCTTGTATACGATGAGGTCGTCAGCATGATTTTGACGAAAGAAATCAGAATGCAGTTAAACTATGGTTCCACTTCGAGTTCAACCTTGAACATGGAAAATCGAGGCAGAGGAAATAGACATGGACGATCAAACAACCGTGGCAGATCTAGGCCTGGGCGGTCTAAATCCAGAAATCGCGGAGGGTTCTCAGGACACTGGTTCACAGGGTACAAAAATTATTGAGTGCTGGAAATGTGGAAAAACTGGTCATTACAAGAATCAGTGCAAAAGTCTGAAGGAAGAATATGAGACAAAGGCGAAGACAAAGGCAAATGTTGCTTTAGAAAATGATGATATGTTGATATGCTCTTTGGAGAGTAAAAAGGAGTCCTGGGTGTTAGATTCTGGAGCTTCATTCCATGCCACTTGCAATAAAGATTGCCTAGAAGAGTATATACCAGGTGATTTCAACAAAGTATATCTTGACAATGATCAACCTTGCGACATTGCTCGCAAGGGCACAGTGAAGATCAAGATGAATGGGTCAGTATGGAAGCTGAGAGATGTCAGATATATTCCAAACCTAAGGAAGAACTTGATCTCAGTTGGTCAACTGGCAGATGAAGCATATAACACAACTTTCATTAGTGATGAATGGAAGATTTCGAAGGGTACACTGACAATTGCACGAGGTAAGAAAAGTGGTACTCTTTATGTAACTCCTAATGCATGCATGTCTATTACAGTTGCTATAGGAAATGAAGATAGCAACATATGACATCAACGACTCGGACAACTAAGTGAGAAGAGACTCAGGGTGATGCACTCAAAGGGTAAGTTGAGTGATTTACAGTCAGTGAAGATTGAAACTTGTGAGAATTGCATATTTGGGAAACAGAAAAGGGTCAGTTTCCAGACAAACATCAATACCTTGAAGAAGGAGAGACTTGAGCTAGTTCATTCAAACGTATGGGGACCCGCCATTTCATCCACTGGTGGGAAGCATTACTTCGTAACATTTATTGACAATCATTTACGGAAGGTATGAGTTTACTTCCTGAAATATAAATCTGATGTTTTTGATGCTTTTAAAATTTGGAAAGCAATGGTAGAAAATGAAATTGATTTGAAAATCAAGAAGCTGAGAACAAATAATGGTGGTGAGTATGATGACACCGAGGTCAAGAAATTCTGCTATGAGCATAGTATCAGAATGGAAAGAATTGTGCCAGGTACGCCTCAACACAACGGCGTAGCCGAGCGGATGAACAGAACGTTGACAGAAAAAGCCAGAAGAATGCGTATGCAGTTAGACTTGCCAAAGATGTTTTGGGCAAAAGCAGTCAACACAGCAGTTTATTTGATTAACATGAGTCCATTAGTACCATTGGACTATAATCTTCCAAAAGAAGTATGGAGCAATAAATAGGTAAGACTTTCACATTTGAGAGTTTTTGGTTGTGTTGCATATGTACATATCAATGTTCATGTCAGGACTAAGTTGGATCCGAAATCTCGGAAATGCACCTTCGTCGGTTATGGTGAAGATGAATATGAGTTCGCATTTAGAATGATGAAAATAAAAAAGTGATCAGAAGCAGAGATGTGATTTTTGATGAAAAGGTAATGTACAAAGATAGACACACAACAGAATCTGCAGAGTTTGAAACAACCTTTGTAGATGTGGATGATGTTCTAGAAGGTGTAAGGACACGTCAGCGGAACACCGAGAATCCTTAGCAGAACACCGAGAATCCTCAGGCAGAGGAACCTCTAGAGCAGATTGTTGCACCACCACCTCCTACTCCAACACCAGAGTTTAGGAGATCTTCTCGGCAGCATGTACCAAATAGGAGGTATGTGAATCATTTACTTCTTACAGATGGAGGAGAACCTGAATGTTATGTTAAAGCATGTCAGGCAGGAAATTTGAGCAAGTGAGAGCTTGCAATGAAAGACGAGATGAAGTCTCTTAACTCTAACAAAATATGGAAACTAGCAAAGTTGCCCAATGGTAAGAAGGCTCTTCACAATAAATGGGTGTACAGGATCAAAGAAGAGCATGATGGATCCAAGAGGTATAAAACCCGGTTAGTAATCAAAGGTTTCAAACAGAAGGAAGGAATTGACTACACTGATATTTTTGCACCAGTTGTGAAATTGACAACCATCAGACATGTCTTGAGTATTGTTGCTTCAGAGGGTTTACATATTGAGCAGTTGGACGTGAAGACGACATTTCTTCATGGTGATCTTGATGAGGAAATTTATATGCAACAACCAGAAGGTTTCTTAATTAAAGGTAAAAATGATCTTGTATGCAAATTAAAGAAGAGTTTGTATGGTCTCAAACAAGCTTCTAGGTAGTGGTACAAGAAATTTGACAGTTGTATGCAGAGGAACAATTTTGAGAAGTGCAATGCCGACCACTATTGCTTCTTCAAGAGGTATCGTACAAGCTATATTATCCTATTGTTATATGTTGATAATATGCTAGTCGCAGGATCAGATATAGAAGAGATCAGAAAATTGAAGTAACAATTGTCAGAGGAATTTGATATGAAAGACTTGCGTCCTGCAAAGCAGATTCTTGAGATGCAGATCTCTAAAGATATGCAACAAGGAACGTTGCGGTTATCTTAGTCAGAATACATCAGCTGTGTTTTACAGAGGTTTAACATGAGCAGCGCCAAAACTGTAAATACACCATTGGCAGGTCACTTCCGTCTCTCTAAGGATCAGTCTCCCTAGACAGATGAAAAAGATTTCATGGCTAAGATACCATACGTCTCAGCCGTTGGAAGTCTTATGTATGCTATGGTTGGTACCAGACCAGATATTGGCCAAGCAGTGGGAGCTGTCAGCAGGTATATGTCAAATCCAGGGAAGACACATTGGGAAGCAGTGAAGTGGATTTTGAGATATCTACGTGGCACTGCTGATAAGTGCCTATGTTTTGGCAAAAGCGATTTGAAAATCCAAGGGTTTGTAGATGCTGATTTTGCAGGTGAAATTGATCATCGCAGAAACACCATCGGGTATATATTCACTGTTGGCACAACAACTATTAGTTGGATGTCACAGATACAGAAGATTGTTGTTCTATCCACTACAGAAGCTGAGTATGTAGCAGTGATAGAAGCCAATAAAGAGATGATTTGGCTTCAAGGTTTATTAACGAAGCTTTGACTAAAGTAGAAGAGGAATGTTTTGTATAGTGACAGTTAGAGTGCGATACATCTGGCAAAGAACTTCGCATTTCATTCCAAAACTAAACATATTGGATTGTGTTATCACTTCGTCAGATCTTTGATAGAGGACGGCATGTTGACACTTGAAAAAATCCAAGGTAGCAGAAATCCGACAGATATGTTAATTAAGGTGGTGACTATAGAGAAGTTGAAGTTGTGTTCAATTTCAGTTGGTCTTCATGCCTGAAGACATATTTTGAGCAAATCATTTATTCATATACTGATACTGGTTGAGGAGGCGTCTTCGTCTCCAAGTGGGAGATTGTTGTGCTGGAGTCAGGAGACGCGTGAGCTATGATTTGCAAGCTGGAGACGCGTTTGTAAGCTGTAAATCCGAGACCATTAATTGTAAAAGAATGAAATTCCTCAATCTTGATTTATTGTGATTTATTACCAGCTATCTATAAATAAAGGAGTTGTTGAGAGATAGAAATAACAGAGAGGGAGAAGAGAGTGTGAGGAAGAGAGAAGAGAGGCTCTGAGAGATTGTATTTTCTTTCCCGGTGGTTTAGTGAATTGTGGCGTGCTCCGTGGACATAGGTTAATCTTGACCGAACCACGTAAATTTATGTTGTCTCAATTTCTGGTGCTTGTTTATTGCTCACAGGGTCCTAACAGAAGATGGATGTTAGGAAAGTTGTTGGAAGCATCTTTTCTCGGAGAAAGATTGGTGGGGTTATGGATGCTAATGGAGCAGATTGTAGAGGTTCTACCTATTTATTAATTACCATGGGTCTTTTCCATGGAGGCACCAATTTTCTCACCCTGCATTTGGGAGCATGAAATTGAGATCTTGGATTTTGATTTATGTGGATTTAGACAAAACATAATATAAAATTGTATTGAGTTTGTTCTGTCAGCACCAGAGGAGTCCATACGTGTGTAGGTAAGTACCAACTTGACCCAAAAGTTTAAGCCTATTGGATCTTGGGCCCAATCATGTATATTAGTTTCCATCATTTACTCACTTTTTTCAATGTGAGACAAACTCACAAGTGGAATTCTCAATAATCTCCCCCACACTTGTGAGTTCCAATTGTGTCTGGCCCCCAAACCAATCTTACCTCCCAAGTATTGACCTTATTTGGATCCATCAATTGGCAGCTTAGATGATTCTTTTTAGCCTTAGTCACACTCCCACACCCAAAGTTATGAGCCGTCGGTTTTGATACCACTTGTTAGCACCGAAGGAGTCCATAGGTGTGTTTGATACACATAGGTGAGTACCAACTTGACCTAAAAGTTTAAGTCTATTGGATCTTGGGTCCAACCATGTATATAAGCACCCATCATTTACTCACTCTTTCTAATGTATGAGACAAACTCATAAGTGGAATTCTCAACATGTTCCAATTCCAATGCTTGAAATCCATGCTCCTGAACACAACCTCACAGACTTTAAACATGGCCACCTTCAACAGCATTTTTAGATTTGTGCATTTGGTTTAACAAGAAGCAGTTGGGCAGTCTCTTTTATAGATTCTTTCTTCTTTTTCTTTAGTGAGATGTTTTCGGGGCGCTGGATATTTCTTGTTTTGCCCATCATTTTGCACTTTAAGAGATCAATGTTTTCCATTTGCAGGTCATCGGGTCTGGTTGGTCTGTTTCAATTTATAGCTGGTTACTTGTGTGTTGAAACTGGGTAGAGAAGTCGTTTAACACAACTCTTATTTTGGGCCATTTGGGAGGCTCGTTGAGCCTGAGCTATGCTAGTGGGTAGCCTGTCGACACACAAACACACTTCCTGCGATGCAAGTCCCAAACTCTAACCATGTGTCTTGAGGGACTGATACAACCCGCGGAACCTTTAGTACCATTAGAATTTGGGATTTTCTTGTTGAAAAAATTTGGATTTCTTCTAGATTCTTGCCTTTCATGTTGGGTATAAATAATGAGAACGTGGAAATTGCTTGTTGCTTTCTCACTACAAAATTTGTTAATCTTCTGGCTAGAAATGACATAGTAATTTAATCTTTTGTACCATTTTTAGTTTCTGATTTATTTCCCCTTCAATTCTAGTAAATTTGTTTGGTTTTATATGCAGGGAGCAATCATGGGTCCTTTACTGATGACAGTGATGATTGCCTTGAAAAATTTGTATGTGGAGTTCTTCCTTGCTTCGGCTAATGAAACCACCACTCATTGATCCTTGCATGGGTCGTCTCTCTAAAATCAGACAATGGGCGACTGATCATAACCCTTAAACCCCTCTTGCCTCGAATTTCTATCTCCATTTTCAACCCATTGATTTTCATTGTATATAATTTACATAATGTATTCATTGGCCCATCTCCTTGTACTGATTGCCTTCAGAAATAAAAGATTAATAAAAAAAAAAAATCAGGTGTGGGGATGTCCTTGCCGCTGCCAACAATTCAGACCAGAGATCTGAGTTTGGAATGAATGATGTGATCAGTTTTTAAATTTTCTGTAGCTTTTGTATTTTGAAATTAGAGCGCATTGAAGTTCTCCCTATGGATGAAGGTAGCTGCATTTAATCCTCTCTCCCTAGTGCTGTTATCATAAGTATTTATCATTATCAAATGGGTAAATTTCTTCAATTGCTGCTCAACTTCTGGATTGGTTTTGATATCATTACTAAATTTCAATTTGAAACATATTAATGTCAGTCATTGACCTGTTAGCAATAGAATGCTTCCCTCGCACTTGAGTCGGCCATTCCAATCAAGCCTTGGCTCTTACCCACATGCATTTACCATTTTATCAATTCCTACCAACTGTACGAGTGTGAGAGATTATAGTTTCCTTGAAGAAAAATCTAGGACCAAAGTACCTTTGATGAATTTTCCTGTCACACAAATGCAAACTAGAATAGGTGAATGGGTTGTTGTCAATTGCATATTGGATGACATTGAAAGTGTATAAACTTCAGAGTATGCCATAAATTGAGCTTGGTGACTACTTTAAGAACTAATGATAATGATGTTTTTCAATGCCCTATTTCGGGAAAACGATGGTGTTCGAGACTTTTCGGACACTTGACTAATCCACTGAGATAATGAGCTTGTCCCTCTACTATTCTTCACTTAAATATCAAGATATTATCTTAAATGAAAAGTTGTCACTTCCAAGACTCGAACCTTGATCATTTTTTTTAATTAGTTTAATCAAGCTTTAACTTGTTTCTAATGTTTTTATTAAATTCAATTTTAGATACTAAACCAGAGAGGAAGTCTTGTTTTGTTGGATGGGTTTACTGGTCAATCTAATTTTGTAAACGTTGGATTTGAATTTCACCGAAATGTAGGGTGGAAAGAGCCCTCACTTGTTGGGCCATTTCTTGTTCTCTGCCTTTTTGGACCTCTGGGCCCATAAATCACATAGTATGGGCCGTCTCTGATAGTGGACGCAGATAGTCCTTGATTTGGCCCACAAAGACCTCTGCTTTGGGTTGGGCCAGAAAGTGAAAAGAATGAGTTTTGCTCACTCTCCCCATGCTTTGTTTGCATGTAAATAATGAATAGCACATATGTGAAGTAAGGGAGGCATAATAGGAATGTGAATAATCTATCTTTGTAAGAATGGCTCGTTCTTCTTAATTTTGATTCTATCTTTGTCATATGTATATCCCATTCCTGCCTCATTAGGGAAAAGGCTTATGATTTTTGCATTGATAACTTCATAAAAAAAAAATTGAAAATATTTTTATATTATTAAAATAAAAAAAAATTATTTTACGTTGACAAGAATATATAATTATATGGCTAGTGAAATTAACCACCTTTTTTTTTTGGCGAAAGATAAATCTCTATTAAGCGTTGGAAATTACATCTTGAATGGAACAAGCAAACCAATGTAGGAATTAGAAGAGGAAAATGCTGTAGTACTAGAAATGTTTTACAATGTCAGTTTCCCTAAAACGTTATTTGCCTCCACCAGATTGGTGTGTATTGGGTTAGCAAATATGTTTTCAGGATACAATGAAGTTCAGAATATGATCTGATACCAGTTTACGTTATACACAAGTAAAAACTGATCACAAACACCATTAGAGTAATCTGAACAAACTTTATGGAATTCTATCTCTTTTAAGCGTTGGAAATTACATCTTGAATGGAATAAGCAAACCAATGTAGGAATTAGATGAGGAAAATGCTGCAATACTAGAAATGTTTTACAATGTCGGTTTCCCTAAAACGTTATTTGTCTCCACTAGATTGGTGTGTATTGGGTTAGCAAATATATTTTTAGGATACAATGAAGCCCAGAATATGATCTGATATCAGTTTGCATTATACAGAAGCAAAAACTGATCACAAACACTCTTAGAGTAATCTGAACAAACTTTATGGAATTCTAGTTTTGCAGAAAATAGAATCTAGATTTGAAAAAGATATAATTTGTGGAGGGATTTGAGAGAGAGAGAGAGAGAGAGAAGTAGAGAATGATGAATTTTTTTGTGTTTTTCGTGGAGTTAGCTCTGTCTTTATATAGACAAAATCATGAATTTTCTGAAAGGTTGCATCTATTCCAAAATGTTGCATCTATTCCAAAATGTTGCATCTATTCCAAAAAGTTGCATCTTTTTCCAAAAGGTTGCATCTATTTCAAAAGGTTGCATCCGTTCCGAAAGGTTGTATTTGTTCCAAAAGGTTGCATCCGTTTCAAAGGTTGCATATCTTAACTAATTTTAAGAGATTATTCCACCTTATTATTTATTAATGACCTTTCCTTTTCCGCTTTTTCCCATGTGGGATAAACGCACATAACTTTAAATGTTTTAGAAAATTCATCAAAGGAAGACTTTGAAAACCCACCCATAAAATTGCATATTTTAGAAAATATTTCAACATTCCCCCACCATTTTCAAAATATACATGAAAAATAAGTTATTCAGATAAGAGATAATTTATGCATAAATGAAGGTGTCTTTAGGACTTGAACCTTCACTTAGTGAATACATATCAAAGTTAATCAGGATTACATAGTAGGTGAACTTTGAATTAGCAATCCTCTTTTGATTAACCGGATACATATCACACACAAATTATCAGATCTTTGGTTGTTACCAAAAGCCGACTCGTGGATTGGCCTTGCGTCTATATCCTAGTTTGATGAGTGCTTTAGAGATAAATTCATTTCTCATAAGAAGCGGCACCACTTCCGACACTCATATAGGTAGGTTTATCAAAGGTACCCCTGTAATTAAAGTACCTCACAGAACCTGTTATAAACCTATTAAGAGCTTAAGTTCAACCTTCACCTTTTCACATTACAGGTACAAAGCACTATTTTTCTTGGGATGGATTATGTGATACATATATACATTTTAGTGCTTTCAGCCACTACATATGATGTACTTTGCTCATTGAACTCAAGAGCTTAAAAATCTCAAGTGTTGAGTCGAGTTTCCATCATTGGTGACATGGGTTATGGATTTAAGTCTCATCCCCTTTGATGTTTTCCAGACCATATCTCTTGCAAGTCTTTTGTTAATGGGTTAGCCAAATTTTGGCTTGATCTCACAAAATCTATGATAATTACCCCATCAGTAATTAACCACCTCACATAGCTATATCTTAGGCCAATATGTCTGGATTTACCATTATATATATTACTATATGCTCGTGACAAAGTTGCCTCACTGTCACAATGCAAAGATATAGGTGGCATAGGCTTTGGCCAAATTGGAATTCTAATAACAAATTCCTAAGCCATTATGCCTCTTTGCTACAAGAAGCTAAAGTCACAAATTTGATGCCATAGTGGAATCTATTGTAAGTCTTTGCTTCTTTGACCCCTAGGAGATAACTCCTCCACCAAAGGTGAATATCCACCCACTGGTTGATGTATGATCATTACGATCAATTATCCAACTGGCATCAGTGAATCCTTCTAAAATAGTAGGATATCCTTCATAATGTATGCCATAATCCATAATATTTTTCAAAAACTTTAATTCTCTATATATAGCATGCCAATGTATATCTCTAGGATTACTAGTATATCTACTAAGTTTACCTACAACAAATGCTATATAAAGTCTAGTAGAAGTCATAGTATACATGAAGTATCCAATAACTCTAGCATATTCTAACTGATTTACTGCTCTACCAGTATTAGGACATAATTTCAAATTTGCATAAAAAGATGTGCTAACAAGTTTGCAGTTATAACGATTAAACTTTTTTAGATTCTTTTCAATATAGTGTGATTGAGTGAGAATCAATTTATCATTGTTTCTAATTATTCTAATACCTAGAATCACATTTGCATTACCCATATCTTTCATATCAAAATTAGATGATAATAGTTTCTTAGCATTTTCAATACTTTCAATATGAGTACCAAAAATTAACATATCATCAACATATAAGAAAATAATTACACCTTTATTTCTATTGAACTTACTTTATACACATTTATCAAATTCATGTATTCTAAAGCCATTAGAAAGAATAACTTGGTCAAAATTTTCATGCCACTGTTTTGGGGCTTGTTTAAGTCCATAAAGAGACTTAACCAATTTACATACTTTATATTCATTTCCTGGCATAATAAAGCCTTCAGGTTGTTCCATGTAAATTTCTTCATCCAATTCTCCATTCAAGAATGCAGTTTTTACATCCATTTGATGGATTTCAAATTTGTAGATGGAAGCTAAGGCAAGCAAGACTCTTATAGTTGCAATTCTAGCAACTGGAGCATAAGTATCAAAGTAGTCCATGCCTTCATTTTGTGTAAAGCCTTTAGCTACTAACCTTACTTTGAATTTGTCAATTGTTCCATCTACCTTCATTTTCTTTTTGAAGATCCATTTACAACCTATTTGTTTTGAACCAGGAGGTAAATTAGCCAATTTCCAGGTTTTATTACCCATTATAGAATCCATTTCATCATTTATAGCTTCTTTCCAAAAAGCAGAATCTTGGGACTTCATTGCCTCTTCATAAGTAAGAGGGTCTGATTCCATAATTGGTGAACTTATAGTTTGTCTAGAGTGTGATTCTCTAGTACCTTTTACTAGGTAGATTATGAAGTCTGATCCAAAAGACTTTGTTGTTCTCCTCCTCATACTCATCCTAGGTTCACTAGGTTCAGAAGGTTCACCAGTAGTACAAAGTGGTTTCAAAGTCTCCACGAATTTATTTCGATCACTAACCTTTTGTATGGAAGTGAACTTATTTTCAAAAAAACTCTAAATCTTTGGATTCTATAATTGAACTAACTCCTATAGAATCATTTGGTTCAATTACCAAGAATCTATAAGCTTTGCTATATTCAGCATAGCCAAGGATCACACATTCTATTCCTGACTCACCTAATTTCCTTATCTTAGGTTCAGGAAGCCTTACAATTTCTCTACAACCCCAAATATTAAGATATTTTAAATTAGGCTTTCTTTTCTTCCATATCTCATATGGAGAAGTTTTAGTCCTCTTAAAAGGAACTCTGTTTGATATATGATATGCAGTTAGCAAGGCTTCACCCCAATAACCACTACTTAGTCCTGAATTTGACATCATGTCATTGACCATTTCAATCAATGTTTGGTTTTTCCTTTTTGCCACTCCATTTTGTTGTGGAGTATATGTTGCAGAAATTTTATGCATCACACCTATTGATTCACAATAGGTGGGAAAATGATATTCACCTCCTTTATCTAATCTAAGACACTTTATCTTAGTGTCACATCGGCTTTTTACTTGGTTCACTAGGTTCAGAAGGTTCACCACTAGTACAAAGTGGTTTCAAAGTCTCCACTAATTTATTTTGATCACTAACCTTTTTGTATGGAAGTGAACTTATTTTCATAGAACTCTGCATCTCTGGATTCTATCACTGAATTAACTCTTGTAGAATCATTTGGTTCAATTACCAAGAGTTAATTATTTGATGTTTTCTTCGTTAAATGGAGTATGTGGGTTCGAGGAAAATGTGAATGTGATATTATTCTGGGGTTATATGATTTCTGGATTTTAGAGTTCCGAACGCTAAGGGCGTAGTTATAGTATTTTTAGTAGGCTTCTTGATAATTAGGTAGGGGAATAAGTTACACCAATTAATTTCGGGAATTTTATTAATTAAAGTATAATATGTGTTTTTGAGATTTGAATTTTACAGCTGTGTTATATTTGTGAAAATTCAGAAATTTGGGTTACAGGAAAGTTTTACAAATGATATGTGTTATTCTCATACAGCAAGAAAATATAGTTTTACCCGTACAAATTATAGTATAAAAGTTTCATTAAAATTGTGTGGCATAAGAATTATCAGATATAGTACAGAGATTTAATACCAAATTTTATATAGCTTTTATAGTACCACGATTATACAGTTTTTGACAGAACCATGATTATGTACAGCATTTACAGAACCATGATTATATACAGCTTTTATAGAACCATGATTATATACAACTTTTATAGAATCACGATTATATGCAATTTTTACAGAACCATGATATACAATTATTATAGAATAATGATTTACAGTTTATACAGAATCATGGTATTACAGTTTATACAGAATTATGGTATTACATTTTATACAAAATCATGGTAAAAAAGTAATATACAGACATAATATTATATTGTAAGGACCTGAGGGAATTAAATTAATTAAATAATAGGAGGAGAGAAAAGGAAATTGAATTTGAAATGCAACAGGGGTCTCGTCGACAAACGCAGCATCTATGTGATGAACATGCTAGAGGGGATCGTCGACGGGGACACGTGGCTCATTGATGAGAAGTTACCGAAAGGCTAATTTGAACTCTGAATTTCACCAACGAGGAATGAGCATTCGTCAATGAACTTCCTTCTTAGCCTTGTCAACGAAGTGACGTGGCTTGTTGATGAGTGTAGGTGTATAAATAGCCTAAACTTGAATTTCTTGCAAAAATTACGCTAAAACTCTCTCTCTCTCTCTCTCTCTCTCTCTCTCTCTCCCTCCTCCCTCTCTTTCTCTCATGTTCGTCCCTTCCCCCTTCTCTCTAAGATTCTGGGTTGGATTCTTGCTGGTTCGACGATCTGAGGCCACCACGACACTCCTGGGAAAGTTCTTTTCAAGTCTGCTGGAGTGGATCATTAGTGGGGCTAACTTGGACTTCATTCTAAATTTAGGGTAAGACTTTTTATTTAGTAATTGGTTTTCCCACAGTTGTAGAAAATGTAGTACTAAAAAAAAATACTAAAGTTTTGTTCAGGGAGATGTTGTTTCAGGATGTTGAACGGGAAACCCTGCGGGTGTAGGACTAGACATTGTAGGGGCTTTTCAGTAGTCAGGTAAGGGAGTAAACTAATACACTAATTTTTTATGAAAATTATTATTATTTAATAGCAAGTTTATGTTTAGAAAGCATGTATTATATATAAGAATATTTGTGAAAAAATATATATTTGGGAAAATACTACTGTGTATTTTTAGTATGAAATGTTAGAAAATGTGATTTTAGAACAAAATTCATGATTTTTATTCAGTTTTTGTGGCATGAATGTTATTTTATGCAAATTGTATTATGTTAAGTTAATTTTACAGGAAAAGCATATTTGCAGTTATTTCAGGAATAACATGATAATATAGTAAACTATGATTTCAGAATATATGATAAACAGTACATTTATTCAAATAAATGTATGTTATGTTCGGAGCAAGGCCATGATTGATAGCCGGTGCAAGGCCGCAATTATGAATGTATTCGGCGTAAGGCCGCAGTTATGAATGTGTTTGGCGCAAGACCATAATTATTTATGTTATTATAGAATTCAAAAAATGCTATCAATTTATTTATGTTCAAACACTATATTATCATGTACTATATGTTATTAGAACCCGAATGATAGTTCTGATCAGTTATCAGGAACACGGTACCGTAGCTATACTGTTCAGTTCAGTTTAGTTCAGACTTGTGCTAATTGCCCCTACTAGTAGAGGGGGTGGGAGATGGATAGTCGATGTGACTTTTAGTGTAGAGTTGTAGAGGTCCACCTGGAAGTATGGACTAGGGTGTGGTGGGCCCATCGTACTTATAGACCTTTTTGATTCAGAAGTGGTCGGCCAACCATTGTCATGTCTCATCTTTGGACTGCACAACCCGTCATGGGGGGTAATACATGACATCATCAGCTAGTTATTCATCTTGGGTAAATTTCAGAATTACTAGTTATATCAGATGATTTTATGAATAGTGAAATACAATACGATTTATTAAACCATGAAATTTTATGTTTACTCAGTTATGTTATTATCAGTATTTTCAAGTATGTGACATGTACAAAATATTTATTATAGCATGTAATTATTCATGTTGCCACACAACTGTATTTAGTTTATTTTCCTTACTGAAAGGTGTCTTACCCCAGCTTAAACCATTTCAAGAAATCCAAAAAGACAGGCGAACCGAGCCCGCTATTGAGAAAGTTTTTACTACCCCGCTTGGAGGGTAAGTTTTGAGTTAGGATCAACTGGTTTTTGGTATTAGATTCTAGTTTCATCTTTTGGTAATTTTGAGGATTGTATATATTTAAACAGTATATGGTGGAATATAGGTACTCTAGTATATTGTGTTATATGATTGAGTGGTTGAAATTTATGTTTACTACTGCTTAGGTTTCTATTGTGTATAACAGGTGTATCCCCATTACCCACGGGTTCGGGTTTATGTTATTATGTTTTAAGTTAATGATAATTAATATGATTGATAATGTAGTAAATTAGGGAGGTCGTTACATATATAGTATCCGATCTCTGATGGACCAGTACAGATTATGGAGCACGGTATTGTAGCTAACACAGTATAGAGTACAACCACACATCTCGGATAGAGTGTGGAATGAAACAATTGATTGTGCCCAGAGGAGAGATGTAGGCACCCTAGCAGACAGGTCCAGGTTGAGGAAGCCAATCGTACTATAGAGGTTTAAAGTTTGACTAAGCCTGACAGGCCAACCAGAGTTAAGTCCCGCCCATAGGCCGCACAATCCAAGCATGCAAGGTTATATCATGCATATTGTTATCCATCCAGGAAAGCTTTCACAGTTATATAAATAAATGTATATAGTTTTACAGAGAACGAGAGCTATCTATTACAGTTGTAAGTATGTTTAAATAGAAAAATTTATTTTAAAAGGCATAGGTGTGAATTATAATATGTTTTACATTGAAATGTTATCACAGTTATAATTAAATTAATAATTATGTTATTCATGAAAAACTCATTTGTCACACATTGGATGTAATTTATTCCATTTTACTGAGAGGTGTCTTACCCCAGCATTCCAAACATTTTAGATGCTCCAGATAGGCATGCAGAGTGTGCTTCGGGATAGAGGGGACTTTTGTATTGCCCTAACTGCAGGGTAAATTTTTGGGTAGGGAGTTGTGTTTTTGGGTATTCCTTAGGGCATTTTGTTTATTTTGGAAGATGTATATGTATGTTTAGGGAATATTGAAACTCTGGTATTATAAATAAGGTTAAAGTGTTTTTATGTTTTCCGCTACATAGATGGTGTATTCTATAAAAGCTATCCTCAGTACCACTTTGGGTCTGCGACGTTATAATGAGTAGTAGTATGGGTATTAGAGTACTGCTATTTTGTTACAGGATATAGATAAAAAAAAATGGTAATAATTTTGGAGTCCTTACAAATGGTGATATAGATGTTTAGCAGATCCAATCAAGTGATAATTTAGTAGATTTGTTCACCAAAGTTTTTCCTACTACAACATTCAAGAAATTGGTTCATCTCATTGGAATGAGATACATTAAAGATCTTAGCATAAGTAGTTAATATATGGATGACATCCAAGGGGGAGTGTTATGAAAACCATAAGGGGTTAATGGTTGTCACCTCTTCATTTTCCCACCACCATAAATTCCTTCCCATCCTTATTGCCCTATAAAAGGACACCCCCTCCCTCTTATTTGAATATACATACATATAGCATGCTTATACATATATTAAATGCTTGAAGTGAGGAGCATATACAAGGGGTTAGAGAAGATGAGAGATAGAGAGAAAAGAGATACTTTGTACACGACAGATTTCAAATCACCTTATAATTCCTCCCGAGATAGTGAACTTTTGATCCCATCTACCCGCGGAGTAGGCATAATCGAACTACGTAAATTTGGTCTCGTCTTCATTTATTTTTCTGCTTATCTCTATTTATTTTATTGTTAATTTTGCATCATTTTATAACAATATTGACTTTTTATAAGATTTTGAACATTTTAGTGACCGTTTTTAACATTTCAAAATCTCGCAAACCTCTCCTAACATTTAATTTTTGAACAGTTATATTTCTAAAAAAAAAAACTTTTTGTCAAATATAAAAGGAGATGTCTTTTTTGCAAATCTCAAGAGAAGCCTATGAAAATTTTAAAATCTCAAGAGAGGTCTTTGCTTTTTTATCGAACTTTTTTTTTTTTTTTTTGACTAGATATCTTCAAGAATCTTAATTGGGTACTGAACAAGGTAATCTAAGAATCTTAAATGGGTACTAAAAAAGGTAATCTATCTTCCACCTCTTCCCCTCACATTTTTAAATCTATATTTTTGGACTTCTCCCTAGCTTGACATTCTACCCATGGTTTTTCTTATCAAAATATTACCAAAAAATTCCCTATTGAACTTAGCATAAACTATTCAAATTGTGTTTGAAAGTATGGTTTTTAAATTTTCAATTTCAACTTATATAGATTTGTGTTATTAGATTGCCACTCTACCTAAAAGTTTAAGCGGTTAGGTTGTGAACCAATAATATATATCAAGCTTTAATACTCCCTGCATATGCAGTCCAACAACACATAGAGAGATAAACATACAATAAATAACACCTATGGTAGGGAATAAAATAAGCTTTTTTTTAAATACCACAGCACACGCGGACAGTAAGACTAGAACTCTAGAGGACTTCCTGGTAACTAACTTTGATACCATGTTAGATTACTATTTTACCTAAAAGTTTAAGTTATTATGTTATGAGCCAATAATGTATATCAAGTCTTAATATGGTGATTTGTATTATATTTATTCAAATCAATAGAAACCGAATCCAAAACTCATAATTGTGCTCCCAAAAACATAAAATTAAGCACCAAAACAAACAACAAAAAAAATATTCAACCTTGGTGCCTATGAGCATGGTTTGGATTTTGGAATAGGCAATTTTATATGAAATACTGCAATTTATACATTTATTTATCATAAGAGATCAACAAAATTAATATCACAAATCAAAACATAAAAAACCATATATACCATATCTCAATGACTATGATCATCATCAACTCCCTTATTTCTTCAAGCACATCTTCTGGCAAGCCTAACCTTCAATCCATGTTTCATATGAAGAATGACAGAATTGCTTATTGAAACAGGGTGACCTTCCACAAGCTCAACCTCATAATTATAAGCAATCACAGTTGCGATTGCCTTCATCTGAAGAAAAGATATCTCCTTACCAATACAACTCCTTGGCCCTGCATTGAACGCTATGAACTTGTAAGATGGCTCATGCTTGATCCCTCCTCCCTCCAACACCCACCTCTCTGGCTTGAACTCCAAACAGTCCTCCCCCCATATCTCCTCCATCCTTCCCATCGAGTACAGCATCACCAAGATCTTCGCGTTCGTGTCGAGGCGGTGCCCGCTCGGGAGAACATCAGGCTGCGCCGCAGCCTTCTGCAAGATCGGAACCGGTGGAAACAGCCTCAGCGTCTCGCACAAGGCCCCGTGGAGGTAGACCATTTTCCCGAGTGCCTCGGTGCTGAAGCGCGTACATTTTTTATTGTCTCGGTCCAAGTTTGCTCCGATTTCGTCTCGGATTTTGTCCCGGGCCGAAGGGTTCATCGCGAGGAGGTAGACGAACCAGGATAGGGCAGCGCTGATGGTGTCCCTTCCCGCAGCCATGAGGTTGAACGCAGTGTCCCTGAGGAAGGAGTCGTCTGTTTTTTGCTGAAGGTTTTGCTGTTGCTCTTGGTTCATGTAAGCTTTCAACAAGTTGAACTCTTCCTCTTCTTCTTCTTCTTCTTCTTCTTCTTTTTCTTCATTTTCTTCTTTTTGTGCTTTGCTTCTCTTGAAGAATTCTTCTCGTTTCAAAGAGATGCATTGAGTTATGAAGCTTTCTACGGTCTCATACGCTTTGGACATCTTCTTCTCTTCTCCGACCTGAAGCCATTTCTGCAACTTCCAGAATGTTTCCGGGACAATGTAGCGGCGAAACAAGACTTCCTCCATTTCGTCGAACGCCTTCGCGAACGGAACCTCGGGGAATTTTACGGAGAGGCAGCCGGGGTCGAAGCCTAAAACGAGCACGCAAATGCTATCGAAAGTGAGTCTCTGGAACAAATCCTGCATGTCAACCACAATTCCGCGCTCGCAGACGTGATCAAGAACTGGCATTAGCCCATTCTCCACCATTCTCCAAGTGGTTTTCTCCAAGAACTGCTGGAACCTGAAGTGTTTGATGAGGGAGTGCGTGATTCGTCTCTGGGATTTCCACGACTCCGAGTCGGAATTGAAAATCCCGTCTCCCAAAACGTCGAAGATCATTTTGTACTGAGGCCCTTTGGGGAAATTGGAGAAGTTCTTGCCGGAGATGTACTGGGCGTTGGCGGGGTCGCTGGTGATGACCATGTCCATGCTGGCGAAGCTGGGGCCTTTGATCTCGAACGTGCAGCCGCTCTGTTTGAGCACGCGCGTCGCGAAGTCGAGCATGTGGTGGGCGTTGTGGAGGAGGCCCGGGAGCATGCCGACGATCGGCCAGTTGGTCATCGGCGACCGCCGCGAAGGCGACGCCTTCTTTGGGACGCGGAGGCGGAGGACGAGAAAGCAGAGAAGGGCTAGTAGAATTTCTGCGTAGCCCATTGTCGCCATTGGAGGATGGGTAATGGCTAATGGCAAATAGTGTATATGTTTGCGCTTTTTATTGTGGTGATCACTAGAAGTTTTGAGTCTTTTTAGGAGAATGTTGAGAATGTTGTATGGTTTCAATTTTCTATTTTGTAATGGAGTATACCATTGGGCTTTAAAAACAAGCAAAAGCTTTGATTTTTTTTTTTTGGATTAGCACCGGGTATCCATGTGTCTGTTTTACAGTCTACCTGACTAATCGTGCGCCTCTTGAAGTTGATCCCACAACTCCAAAGGGAGGGTAAATTCAGGAGTCCAGGAACGAAAACGAGCTCGGGAGGGTTTGAACACCTGACCTCGTGAAAGACACACTCCCGCAACCCGCACTACCACCTGAACCATACCCTGGGAGTCAAGCAAAAGCTTTGATTGTATTTAATGGAGTTGGTGAGCTCTAATTAAACCTCTGGAGTGTGGATGAGTTAGGGGCATTACAGGGTGACACAAACCCCATTGGTTATCAAGATGCTTGCTTAACCTTTTTCTTGTCTTACCCCTTTAGGTGTGCATTAATAAAGCTTTTTAATGTTGGAAAAAAAAAAAAGTGATCAATTAATCTACTTTTAATGGGCAACAACTATACGTTTTTTTTTTCACAAATTTCTTCTTAAGTCTGCTTAATCACTTTAATATATGGTGTTTAATATACTTGGAGGCATATGAATATTACAAAGAGGCTTTTCATACTTATTACGTCAATCGTATCATATCTATGATAACACAGGCCCATGTGACAGGATACTAGTAGATTTCATGGGTTCGTATCATCATAGTCAGAGACACCCAGTATTTTTCCTTATTGCACAATACATATAAAAGGAATGAAATTAAATTTATCACTTCATATTTTCATAATTTGTATTTATTTTTCATTTAATTTCATTCTCATACCATTATGTTGACAAATCAAATAATATGATTTTAATGATGCAAGACTTATAGTCAAATTATTCAAGTCATATAGCTATTGTTGGTTTAAAACCTTATAGTAAGGGTGGATATAACCATAAGGGACACTAACTAAGTCTGGTTATATATAGATAGTCTAGAGCTACACTTAATCTTGGGTCTAGAT
Source organism: Malania oleifera (assembly GCF_029873635.1). NCBI lineage: Eukaryota > Viridiplantae > Streptophyta > Magnoliopsida > Santalales > Ximeniaceae > Malania > Malania oleifera. The sequence goes on along the minus strand of NC_080427.1, from coordinate 51,875,513 downwards.
AGGTATATGTTAATTAATCTTGGATATTGATTTTGTTTCGTAAATAATCACAGTTTGGCAATCGCCTTCCTGCATATGCAATCAAGAACAAAATGATACTTAAAAGGCCTAGTGGCCTCTAATAAACTTTTGCAAGATCTAAGCTAGCTAATTAGTCTAGTAGTATGAATAATTCATCTCATATTATAGAATATGGTGACCAATCTCTAACTAGTTCAAGTCTATCCAATCTATTTCAATCTAAGGAAACAAACATGTCCAAAGTTGTTAATACAATAGTCTGCTCAAAGTGTTGTGTAAAAAAAAAAATATAAAAGTTTTCGAATTGGTGTATTCCCAAGAGGGAGCTGAATTGGGTATTTAAAATTTTTCTCCTAAATTCAATTTAACCAACAACAGTAATACACAACTTAGGGTTCTAAGCAGATACCAATTATGCAAATAAATATAATATGCGGAAATTAAATCATGCCCAGCATTCATAATCTACTGAATATAACATACATGTGTAGGAATATGAAGTACAGGAAATTAAAAGTAGGCATACGATATGTTATTGGGTTTTGGCCAATACTGCCTACGTCCTCGCCTCAGCTCGCAAGTAAGAGGATTCCACTAGTTGCTCACTTCACAGGTGGAGCGACACCATTTACAACACCTTACAGGCTGGTGCACCTAGTTCTCTGAATCAAGTCTAAACCAGTCTAGGACTATTCACAGGGCTAGTCTCCCTCTTCTAACCACATGTCGGGAATACAGATAGATATTCAAATATTTTTTATGTACAAACAAATGCTTCTTACACTAAGCAGATATATATCACTGCGCACAATCAATTAATGCACTCACATATGATGAGAATATAAGCTCAGTGTGAGTATGGTTTTTTTCCCAATATAATCTTTGAGTAAAAAAATGTGTATGATGAGTACTCAAAGATTTTATGCCTAAATAATAAATTTTTTCAAAAATATTTTTCTCAATAAGGTGCTGGAGAATCTAGGGTTTATGGCTTAAAAATATTTTTACAAGCACAAACAAATGGACCTTTGAATCTTGCAATGGATGTGCAAGATTCACAAGCAAATAATATTAACTCCCAAGAATATGTATCAAATGAAGTATGTGGGAGAAAAACTATGGATTTACTCTCAAAAGATATGGTTTGAAAAATGAATGCAAGATGAGAGTAAGACAATATGATCTGTAAAAACAAATGCCCAAGATAAATATAATGCTTTCGTGAGAATAGATTTTTCAAAGTAATAATAAAGAGAGGATAAAATATAAGTATAAAAATTTGAGAGAAATTTCGTAATGATTTTTGCTAATCCCTTTCTAGTTAAGACAAATGAAGGGGTATATATAGAGTTGAGTGAAAATATGACCGTTGGGGACACAAAGGGTATTTTTAAAAATGTTTAATTAGGTTTAATGAAAAATAACTCTGTTCAAATGCGGTAAAAATTTTGCCAACTTGAGAGGTTCGGTCGACCATATTCAAGGTTCGGACGACCATATTACTAAGTTTGGTCGACTGTGGCATTTTTGAACTAAGGTTTTGGTCGACCGTACAAAGGCGATTTTGAACCCTTCGTAGGTTTAGTTGACCATGGTTGAGGTTCGGTCGACCATGACCAATTTGAACTATGCGTTCGGTCGACCAAGTAGTTGGGGTCGGACACGTGTAAGTTCGGTCGACCGTGGAGAACACGTTCAATTCAAAATAGTCGACCTAGCGAAGTCAATATGTTTACTTCTAGTCGGTTCGGTCGACCGAGGCATTTATACTGCCAAGGATTCGATTGATCGAATGTTTGACTATGGTCAACTTTCTCAGTTCAGTCAACCAAGGTCAAATGACCTTGCGATGGTCGGTGGATCGAGGCTTTTAATTAAGCCCAAAAACCTAGGGTCAATTGACCGAAGTCATTCTTGCCTTAATTTGACCCTAAATTCATTTTGAAACCCTTGTGAATAAGTTATAGTATTTTGGATTAAGGGTATTGTGTCCTAGGGTTAGTCTATGGTCTTTGTTCGATTTCCTACGGTCAATTTATAGTCATTTAAGCTTATCATTTGTATCATGCATGTCATGCATATAATTATTACAGACCTTGGATTATTATTACAGACCCAAATGATAAATATAAAACTACGACTTAAAATAAACGAAAACTTCATGCTTTACTCCTCTGCAATTTCATGGAATGCACCAAAAGATGTGATCCTTTAATTGCTTCTCGGCTTCCATTTCTCATCTATCATCCGTGCTTAGAAAAGCAAACTTGTTCATACACTTAGCACACAAATGAGATATTGTAGTTTGTCATAATCAAAATAGGAGACGAAAATAAAAAAGTCAACAAAAAGTAACATTACACTATATTTCTTTTAAATTTACATAATTTTAAGTCTAAAGCTTAAATCTCTTGTTCGTAAGAACATACAACCTTGCATGATAGCGCACCCAATCATATTAGGAAGATAACTGTTAAAAAAATGAAATGATATAAAAGAAAATGATATTAAACATATACAAAGTTAGATGTTATTATTATCGCCTAGACATATATTAATCTTTATTATCACATACATATTTAAATTTCATATCAGAGACCTCAAGCTTTAATCTTGAGAGTGAGTGACCAAAAGAAAAGGGATAGAACTTGAATTACGAGCCAATGTTTAGTTTAGACTTAATGGATCATTAATAGACAAATAATATATGTATATATATTATGGGTGTGTATATTGCTATCTAACATTAATATTTGAAGTTTTAAGTCACTCTCAACAACTAGTGAATGTCGTGTTCATACACAAATTATTAAGGGAGAGTTTTGATTCTTGGATGTGCAACTATCAGTGAGGAAGGGACAGCTGGCCACAAAAATGGAACTTCCCCATTGCTAAAACCTCATGACTGCTAAGAGTTGGTGCAAATCCTAATAGCTGAAAAAGATTTGGTGCAAATCCCAATTGCTGAAAAACAAAACGGTAAATTCTAATGTGTGTGTGTATGTGTGTTTATGTGTATTTATATATCATCTTGTAAATTTTTAACAACAATAAAAAAAATTATCTGATCTTTTTACAACTATCAAAAAAAAAAAAAAAGTCCAAAGATATCATTTTATTGATAAGAACAACCTTCCTTCACCTTATTTTTTTCATGTTACAAATCATTTCAAGAGATTCTTTTGTCAAAATTTTATGAACCTCCCTTAATATTAAAATTTTCCAGATAATTATATTTAGTTTGTTAATTTACCCTCAAGTTCAATCAGAAGATATGTATCAAGTGGTAAGGGCGACTTGTGACTTTGGTGATCCCAAAGTCACGGGGTCTATTTGTTAGGGATTTAAAAACAACAATCACACAATAATTAAACTAAACAAGCAAAATAGGAACACTAGATTTAACATGGGTGTTTTTTTTTTTCGATACAATCTTACCAACGTCCATAGAGTGCACCAAATTTTACTATAACTTGGGAGAAAATACAAGAGGAGGGGGAGACATCACTCAAATCAACTCACTCTTTCTCACACCTTTGTCCCTCTCACCTTCAGCACAATTACTCTCACACTCATATACATATCACTCACACATCTCTATTATATAGTTGAAAGGAATGGATGGTAAAGGAAGGTGTTTAATGGGATTCAATGGGATGAGCATTGACACTCCAACACATCAAAGCTGGCCCTACAGAGCTCATCCTCATCTGCAACTCATCCTCATCAAGGCTGATCAAGACTCTCTATTTCTATTTTAGCTAAAAAAATCTTCCACTTGGAGATGGAGACACCATCTTAACCAGTATATAGATAAATGATGTGCTCAGATCTGTCTTCAAGCATGAAGACCAACTGAAGTTAAGTACAACTTCAGCTTCTCTTTAGTCACCACCTTTGTCAACATATTTGCTGGATTCCTACTACCTTGGATTTTTTCAAGTGTCAACACTCCGTCCTCTAACAAAGTTCTGACGAAGTGATAACGCAGTCCAATGTAATTGATTATTGAATGAAATGCAAAGTTCTTTTCCAGATGTATTGCACTCTGACTATCGTTGTGCAAAATATTTCTCTCATGCTTTATTTTGAGCTCTGTCAACAAACAATGAAGCCAAATTATCTATTTATTGGATTTTGTCACTGCTATGTACTCAGCTTCTGTAGTGGATAAGAAAACAATCTTCTGTATCTATGACATCTAACTTGTGGGAACCCAAACCAAGAAAAGAAAAGAAGTAAATAAAATAAAAGGGAAAGAAAAGAAAAAGAGAGCAAATCAGTTTGGTAGGACCAAAATCGTTGACAGTTTTAAGGAATCTCATAAAATTGTCGACGATAAAAACTACCAAGAGCAATTATTAGCCAAACCATTGACTGTTTTGTAAAGAGCAAAAAAACTGTTGATGGTTTTCTGCGGGGCAGGGGCTTATAAGTTGGGAATCTTATGTTTTATTCATTTCATAACATTTCCCTCTCTCTCTCTCTCTCTCTCTCTCTTTCTCATACGACCTTGAGGCTCTGGCAAGTCCCTCCAATTACTCTCCTCATTCTCGCTCGACTTGCCGGATTGTTTTCCGCGGTATGATGGTGAAAGTTAGGGTTCGTTTCTGATCGTTTTAGGCAATTTTTCAGGAACAAGTAAAGGAAATAAATTATGTCAGATTTTTCTTAAATTTGAACCAATTAAATTCAAATATATGAACTCGTATATGTTATATATGATTTTTCGGTTGATTTAGGCAAATGATATGGATGTTTTGGATTATTATACTTATTTGGGAAAAACCTAAAATGTGTTGGTTGATCATTTCCATTTCCTATAAATATAGTTTTGGTTAAATAAAATTGTGGATATGATCAGACCTTGTTTTCATTGAAAATATATTTTCCCAAGAAGTTTGGTATATTATGGATTATCAGTTTAAAAATTGTGTGGCATAAGATTATTCATATTTTACTAAATAATTGAGTCTAAGTATTTTGTGGTATTATATCGTGAAAATAGAATTTGGACTATTTGATGGAAATACTGGAAATGAGGTGGAATTTTTGAAATGGGATATGATGGCTGAACGTCGGGTTTGATATGACGGCTAAATGTTGGGTTTGATATGACGGTTGAGTGCCAAGTTTGATATGATGGCTGAATGTCGGGTTAGATATGGAGGATGAATGCTGGGTTCCGATATAACAAGATTTATATGAAAATGTGTATAGGGCCGGTTTTATACTGAATTACAAAAATGAGAATTTTATTACAATTTTATTACTTAAATTGCATTATATGGTTTAAGAACCCGGAGGACGAGATGTAATGAGAGCACGGTACCATTACGTAGCTAGTATTTGAGATAGTGCAACCACATTGTTATGGATATAAGTGTTGGTATTGAGAAGTCGATTTGGCCACGGAAGGGTTGTGTACCCCCCCTAGAGTCTAAAATAGGCTGGGTAGGCAAATCGGACTTGCAGACATGAGGTTTGACTTAGCCTGATGGTAGGTCAGTCAGGGCTAGGTCCAGTATTTGGACCACACAACCCGATCATGGGGGTTTATACATTATGATGTGTTTGTCCAAAAGGGGGTTTCTTCTATGCATATATGTAAATTTATGAAAATGATATTATTTATGGATCTAGTTTATATTCTGGAGAAAATGTGTATTTCCAACTGTGTAGGTGTGAGTTATATTATACAAATACCATATTTACCCACTAAAGTAAATTAAGTGAGGTGTCTGATTTCACTAAAACTCATATTAGTCACAAACTGATAATAATTTATTCCGACTTACCGATAAGTGTATCACCCCAATAAATATATCAAATTTTCAAGACCTACAAAAAATTAAGTCTAGGAGCTTCAGGGTGGGACCTAGATAAGCTAGCTGAAAGTGAGTAGTTTTGGGACACTATTTTTGTAATGACCCGAAGAATAATGGTATTTAAATAATAAAAAGGAAGGGAAATGGAAACTGGAAACAGAAGGAGGCAGTTGGCTTCATCGACGACATTGCATTTTGGAAGGAATAAACCGAGAGAAATTTTCAAGACCTCATCGACAAACATAGGGAATTCGTCGACGAGGGTATAAGAGGACCTCGTAGATGAAGACAAGATTCGTTGACGAGGAAATATCGAGAGAGGTTTTGGGCAATCTGAATTTCTTCGACGAGGAGTGGGTTTCGTTGACAAAATTATTAAAGGACTCTTTGACGAGATGACGTGACTCATCGACGAATCCAGCCCTATAAATAGTGAAGAACTCGGATCTTCGCCGGATCGACGATCTAAAGCCACTATGACGCTCCTAGGAAAGTTCTCTACAAGTCTGCTAGAGCAGATCGTCGGTGGGGCTAAGGTGAAAACCATCCCAAATCTAAGGTAAGGCTTTCTACTCAGTATTTGGTTAATTGACAGTTGTAGGAAGTGTTATACGTATAGAAATACTGAACTTTAGTTCTGGGAAATGTTATTTTCAGGGAGTTGAGTAGGGAACCTTGCGGGTGCGGGACAGATTTTCTTAGGGGCTTTTCAAGAATCAGGTAAGGGAATAAACTAAGCTAGTTCTTTTAGGAAAATGTATGTATATATAGTATTTGATTTCAAAAAAGTAAATATGTCTATATATATGATTTATATTTGAGAAAACACTGTTGAAAATGATGGTATGTTGAATATATAAAAAACTGTTCGGTGTGGCATAAGTAGAAATTGTTATGAAATACTGTTTTCTAGAAATGTGATTATGATACGGATTTTTATAATGAAAAATCGGCGCGGGCCAAGATTTTTATATATGTTTTGCCGGCGTACAGGTCGTGCTATGTGTATGATTTGCTAGCATACGAGCTGTGCTATGATATGATTTTCTAGCGTACGGGCTGTGCTATGGATGTGATTTTCCAGCGTATGGGTTGTGCTATGATATGATTTGCCGGCATATGGGCCGAGCTATCGTAAAATGTATAATACCGGCGTACGGGCCGATGATTTTCATGATATATGCAAAATGATATGATTGATTTGATAATTAATGATATGAAATATCCATATATCACAGTTTCAGTATACGTTATATGATATCAAAACTTGGTTGGCTTGGTCTAGGCTAGCACTTGCACGGTACTGTTGCTATGTGTCCATGGTCTTTGTGATCATGATATTTGTGTTAATGCCGCTGTACGGAGTGGTGTGAGATTGGATGGTCAATGTGGTTTTTAAGAAGTATGTGAGTGTCCCTGGTGTACGGACCATGTCAGGTAGACCCATCAAACTTATAGATTGTATTTTTGACTTGGCAGTGGTTGGCCAACCATTGTCAGGTCTCGCCTTCGGGTCACACAACCCAGTCATGTGGGGGTAATACATGACAACAACCAGCTAACCTACCAGGAATGTTTTTGTATTATTATTATATGAGATGAAATATGTTTATGAAAATGCAATATGTTCTGCCAAGTTTGATGATATATATGTTTTTCCAGATTTGACAAAACAGTTATTGAATATGTTCTGTATGATATATGTATAACACGAAATACTCATGTTGCCACACACTGGTATTAGTTTATTTTTATAAATTTTTCAGGAGCCCCTGATAAGAGAGCGGGAAAAACCCTGCTGATCTAGTGTTGTTTATTTGCCTTATTTGAAGGGTAAGTTTTAGTAGGGATAGTTGGATTTTGTAGGAAATGTCCCTAGATCTTTTTGGGATGTATATACTGAAATATAGTGGATAGAGTGACTCTGGTATTTATGGTTTTGCAATGGATGTTTTCGTATTTATGATAATGTGATTGTATGTTTCCTGCTGCTTAGGCTTCCGTTATGTGTTCTAATGTATACCTGGTACCCACGAGTCCAGGTGGATTATGATCTGCTGAGCTGGGACTTGTGATTTTGTAATATGAAAAAAAAATGTGGAAATTAAGCAGGTCGTCACAGTTTTAGTTATATCTAGTGGTTTATGGTTACTCTGGGATGTAATATGTTTTTAAGGAGATGTTGATATTAAGGTTGTAGAGACTCGAACCAGGAAAATAAGGATGTTGACTTTTTGGTCAGATCCTTGTTTTGATTATGACAAACCACAGTATTTTATCTCTGTGCTTTGAATATTTGAGCAGGTCTATGTTTTAGTTAGAACAGATGATGATGTAATGTCGAAGCCCTAAGAGCACAAGAACGAGCATATCCCGGTGTATTCCATGGAATTACAAAGGAGCCGCGCATAAAGATTGATTTATATTTCAAGTTGTATTATATTTTTATATTTATCATTTTGGGTCTGTAATCTTATATGGTCTGTAATAATTAATGCATTGCATGCATGATAAGACGGATAAACTCAAATGACCATAAGGATCCGAATGACCTTAGGGTACCCTTCGGTTGACCGAAGATCAACGGACGCCAGATTTTTGGGGTTATCTCTCAATGCCCATAGATTGACTTTTGGACCCCAAAATATCACATGAAAAGTCCCTTATAACTTAGAAATGAGAATTATGTGAGAAGGGGTGACTTTATATAGAACCACTTTGACGGATGTCCCAACACTCTAGTCGACCGAACGTTCAAGTTCAAAAGACCTTGGTCGACCAAACCTCAGAGATCAGAAATCCCCTCAAGTCTGGTCAATAGAACTTATAGTTCAAAATATCCTTGGTCGACTGAACTAGGCACCACAGTCGACCGAACCATCAAGATGGTCGACCGACCCTCTCGGGTTGCCCAATTTTTATCGAGTTTAAACTGGGTTAATTTTAATTAAACTCACTTAATATTTTTCTAAAATACCTAGCATGTCCCCAACAACTATAATTTTTCCCAATTCTATATATAGCCTTTCATTTGCAAAATTAAGTAGGAACTAGGGTTTGAGATTAGAAATAATTCTCTGAAAATCTATTTGCCCAAAATCACCTATATTTTCATATCTCTTCAATCCTATTGCCAAAGTCTACCTCTCATACTCATCAAGCCACTTATTTTGAAAGAAGGTAGTGTTTTCATATTCTTTGTATAAGCTAAACTCTCCCTTGGTCTTAGTTGATTGTGTGTTGATTTTTGGGAGTTAGCTAAGGCTTTTCCCATAATATTTCATTCATAAATATTTGATTGGGAAAAATCTTTGTGTGGCTTAAGATTTTGCATCCTTATTGCAAGATTCATAAGCTTGATTTGTGCTTTGACGAAAATATCTTTAGCAAGATTAAAACCCTATTATCGACTGTGTTTTATATTTGAGAAATATTTTGTGACATTTATTTAGAGTTGTAGAGGCCGTTTGATTATTCACACAAAAAGAATATTAGATTAAGATCAAAAGTCTCACTCTTACATACACACATTGATATATCTTGTATTAAGAGTTAACACAGTGGTTAACAAAATCTCACTTGAGTTTAATATCCTATCATATGTGAGTGCATTATTTGGTTGAACATATTGGTACATATTTGCTTAGTGTAGGAAGCATTTTACATGTACACACGTTAGTGGTTAAATTTTTTGTATTCCATGCATAGGCCTGAAGAGGGAGACTAGCCCTGGTAAATAGTCCTGGATTGACCTAGACCCGGTTAGGAAAGCTAGGTGCACCATCCTGGTAAGGTGTAGGTTGAGGTTAGACCTGCTAATTAACTTAGTTGTAACTAGCTCCACTCTACCCGTTAAGTGAGTATTAGTGGAATCCTTGGGCTTGCGAGCTAGAGGCGGGGATGTAGGCAGTATTGGCCGAACCCCAACAACATACCTGGTGTTGATTTTATTTTCCACAATTTACTTTCTGCACCTATATGTTTATGTTTATTATTTGAATATTTTTTTGGGATTGTGAATACATAGAAAGACCCTAGGTTTATGAATTACTGCCTACTGGATTAGCTAAACCTAGGAAGAACTTTTAAATTTCCAATTCACCCCCACTCTTGGGAATACACCAAAGTCAACATTTGGTATCAAAACCTCGTAGCATTGACTTAAACGTTTTTGCTAAAAGATCGAGATGGCTCACATTAGTGTATCCCCATTCGGAGAGGGACAGTCACCTTTCAGTCCTCCATTGTTTTGTGGTGTAAACTACACCCACTGAAAACTTTGAATGAGCATTTTTATAAAATTTATGAATTGGAGGGCTAGGTGATTGATAAGGGAATTTGTATGCCAGTAGAAAATTATATTAATTTAATGCATGCAAATCTACTTGCCATGGATTTATTGTATTGTGTTTTAGATATTGATATTCTTTATGAGATTATGGCATGTAGTAGTGCATATGAGATCTGGGTTGAGTTTGAAAAGAAGTATGGAGAGACCTAGGAAAAGGAGACCACCACTCCAGAGGTGTCATGCTCAGATGGTCGGGGAGTGGTAAATGATAGGTTAATTGCATTAACAGAAATAGAGGTATATGATTTTCACTCTAGCTCAATTGATGATTCTTGTGCCAAATCCTATGATATGTCAAATGTTGAATCATCTGTTGAATATCATAATAATTTTGTTAATGATGCATGTGATGATTCTTATATTGAATGTTGCATATATTATGGAATGAATCATCTGTTGTATTTTGTGATAAATCTGTTGATGATGCATGTAATGATTTATGTGAAAATGATTGTATTAAATCTTATGTTGAATCATGTGCATTAAATTTTGGAAGCATGACATCTTATGAGAAACCGAAAAGGGAAATCCTTAATGCTCATAAGATTACAGTTAGGATGTCTAAGCAGAAAATATTTTTGAAAAAAAAGAGTAAAAAGTTGGTACACAATTAGAAAATCTAAAAGACTATCATGCCACATTAGAAAAGAGAAACGTTAAGAAAGTATTGAAAATTAGCTGCTTAGAAGAAGACATAGATGATTATTCTAAACTTACACCCAAAGTTAAAAATGAAAAGAATAATCATGTAAAACCTTTTGGAGTAAAAAGAATTATTTCTTTAAAAAATGGTTCATCTTTTAAAACCCATATTTGTCTGCATGCCCCATCTAGTGTAAATAAGAAAAATTTTTCACATGCACATAAAGTATGCTTATACGGTGAAAGAAAAGGGCACATCATATACACTTGCCCATCTATAAGTGCCAGAGGCTTAAATAAGAAAATCATGTGGGTAATCCTAAAGGCGAACCTCCCAAAACCAAAATATGAATGGATTCAGATTTAAATTACATATTCATTTAATCCATCCTTAAATCTTACTGTTAGGGGTAGTGATGACCAAAAGGCTTGGAAGTGGTCTATGATTAAAATGTCAAATCTTAGAATGTGCATTCATTATACACTATCATTATATACTAAGATCATTAGAAAATTTAGCCAATATGAAATCTCAAATAAAATATCCAATTTAAACTTAACACGAATATATATATATATCATAATGATTGGATAAAATATGAAAGCATTGTCTATAGTATACTTAAATGAAATCCACTTTCAAATGGACAAGGCACTCTTGCTTGGTAAATAATTCTAAATGCTTAACTCATGCTTAAAGATAAAACATCTTAAGTTAAACAACTGTTGTCCATTGCACAGATATGAGCTTTAGGGATCCATCCTATTCTGTATATCTTTAACCCTAATCTCATTAATCAAAATCTGGTCATCACTCTAGGTATAAGCACTAATAATAAGTTCTTATTCTATGGGTGCTTATTTAGAGACATGTTTCATAATCAAATTTGAGGCATCCACTAAGGGATTGTTTCCTTCGAGTTTAAAATGTAACTCCTCTAATTTTGGTTCACCATCCTATCCATAGGACTCCTTACCAAACCATGATCATATTTGATAAGGTTTCACCCATTCCTTAGTTTGTATCCTTGCTTTAAATTGATCATATCTAAAAGATACTTTCCATCCTCCCAAGAGCATTGTTCCACAAATAATAATATACTCTTAGTTGCTCTTGGTATAACTGTTAGGACATATTAGCTAGCATGAGTATATTTTGAACAATGTCCTACCTCTCCTAAATACTCTTTTGAACTTAATAGAAATTTAACTGTTAAGAGTATTTATTCTTTACTTCGTCTCATAAGCTCTCAAAACGTGAAGTCATATCCTTTAGAACTTCATATCCTTAGAAATGAGTTGAATGGCTAAGTTAGTTGCACTAGGTCTTAATCTAGATGAATGCATAAAATTCAAGTAGACCTATGCATATGTATTTTTAAATCAAAATCCATTTCAGCTTGTGCCTCTCACACGCATTGAGATTCATAAGAAAAGAGGCAGACATTTGCCTATCATTTTAACTAATATTTATTGTGACTTTTTGGTCCAATAAGCCTAAAACATTCACCACCAAGATATAATCATGAAAAATCTAAAACACTTGACTAAGTAATTAGAAAATGAAAAAGGCATAAATGGGATTAGCACATAACTCAAGGGGAGCATCATTTTCATAACTCTTTAAATTAAATGCTCTCATTATCTCACAGCATTCATGTCCATATGCCTTAATGAATAAAAATACTGTACTGAACTCAAATCTATCATCTGTTCTCTACTATTTATATTCTTTGATGAATAGATTACATTTTATGAATTATTGATTAATACCTGATTGCATGCTTGTCTAGAATGCCTTCTGCATGGTGGATGCAGTTGATGTGAATTGCATGTTGGTAGTTGATTATAGGTTCTTGTATGCTTGAATTGAATTATAAATTGCTTAATTGAACCTATCAGGTATAGGTTTTATAGGAAAATATCTGATTTACAAACGGTATGCTGCCAAATTTTTGTTAGATTTTTCTCAAAATAAAACCTTGTACATAGATGATTATGAGAAAATTTATGTTAAAATCTTTTTGAAAGGATGAGTGAAAACTGAAAATTTTGAACTTTACCCTCACATAATCATCAAATGATTAGGGGAGCTCAGCTCCATCCCTATAGAAAGTGCATAAATGACTTATATGCATCACTTCACTTTTTGAAATATTGAGGCCCTTCTGAAAATCCTTGAACAATATATCCTATGCTTAAAGCTTTATGTTTTGATGTGGAATGTTCTTGGGTCATGAACTCTATTGCATGCCTTAATATACACTTTTTTGATGCATCTATGGTCTATAGAGACAACTATATTGATAGGGATAAATATAGTTGATTAATATCTCTTCAATCCAATTGCCAAATTCTACCTCTCATACTCAAATAGCCACTTATTTTGAAAGAAGGTAGTGTTTTCATACTCTGTGCATAAGACCAAGGGAGAGTTTAGCTTATACAAAGAATATAAAAACACTAACTTCTTTCAAAATAAGTGGCTAGATGAGTATGAGAGACAGACTTTGACAATAGGATTGAAGAGATATGAAAATATGGGTGATTTTGGCTAAATAGATTTTCAGAGAATTTTTGCTAAACTCTCCCTTGGTCTTAGTTGATTGTGTGTTGATTTTTTGGAGTTAGCTAAGGTTTTTCCCATAATATTTCATTCATAAATATTTGATTTGGAAAAACCCTTGTGTGCTTAAGATCTTGCATCCTTATTGCAAGATTCATAAGCTTGATTTGTGCTTTGACGAAAATATCTTTAGCAAGCTTAAAACCCTATTATCTACTGTGCTTTATATGTGAGAAATATTTTGTGATATTTATTTAGGGTTGTAGAGGCCGTTTGATTATTTACACAAGAAGCATATTAACTTAAGATCAAAAGTCTCACTCTCACATACACACATTGATATAACTTGTGTTGAGAGTTAACACAGTGGTTAACAAAATCTCACTTGAGTTTAATATCCTATCATATGTGAGTGCATTATTTGGTTGAGCATATTGGTACATATTTTCTTAGTGTAAGAAGCATTTTATGTGTATGCACATTATTGGTTAAATTTGTTGTATTCCGGACGTGGGCTTGAAAAGAGAGACTAGCCCTGGTAAATAGTCCCAGATTGGCTTAGACTCGATTAGGAAAGGTAGGTGCACCATCCTGGTAAGGTGTTGGTTGAGGTCAGCCCTGCTAATTGACGTAGTTGTTACCGGTTCCGTTCCACCCGTTAAGTGAGCATTAGTGGAATCCTCGGGCTTGCGAGCTAGAGACAGGGACGTAGGCAGTATTGGTTGAACCCAAATAACATATCTAGTGTTGATTTTATTTTCCACAATTTACTTTCTGCACCTGCATGTTTATGTTTATTATTTGAATATCTTTTTGGGATTGTGAATACATAGAAAGACCCTAGGTTTGTGAAATATTGCCTGTTGGATTAGCTAAACCTAGGAAGAATTTTTAAATTTCCAATTCACCCTGCTTTTGGGAATACACCAAAGTCAACAAAGGAAATTAAATAAGAAAGTAAAAAAAGGAATTTTTAGCAGACTTTATCGACGAACTCCATGCTTTTGTCGACGAAGGCCCTTCTGAGGTTCATCGCCAAAATTCAGAGTTTCGTCAACGAAGAGATCCCCAACGTCCAAAAAATATCAGGCTTAGAGTTCGTCAACGAGACCCTTCTCTTGTCAACGAACGACCTTGTGTGGCTCGTTGACGAAGGCATCATTTCGTCGACGAATTTAACCAGGTCAAGGGGTATATAAATAGATTTTTGTTTGCTTCTTCATGAAGAAATCAAAATATCTCTCCCTCTCTCTCTAGGACTTGCGCCCACACACTCTCCCTCTTTTCGATCCTTTGCCGTTCATTGCCCGTTTCAACGATCGGAGCTTACCATGAGGATTAGGGAGCGAATATCCACAGATATAGTGGAGTGGATTCTCGATTTTGGGAAAAAAACTAGGGTTTGGTTTTCGAGCATCCCAGGTGTTTTTTAGGAAATAGGTAAGGGGATTATATTATTTCAATTATGTTTATGAGTTATGATGGAATGAAATGTTAAAATGGGTTTTAGATAGGCAGTTACGGCTTTTCTAAGGTTTTTGGGCCTAGGATTTGGTTAGTCGACTTTATTTTCGAAAGGAACCATTTAAATTTAAGTATGATATTTTTAAAATATAGTATTGATACCCCGATTTTAGCAGAATTTATGTTTTTGAGCAGATGAGATATGTATGAGTTACTCGATAAAAATTGTGTGGCATGATTATATTTTTAGTTGGCTTTAAATGAGCATAATTTGTGTAACATTGATATGTAACGACTATAAGCCGAGATATGAGATGTGATGGCTATACGCCAAGAGATGAGATGAGATGTGATGGCTACATGCCAAGAGATGAGATGAGATGTGATGGTTAAATGCCAAGTTTATGATACGTCGATTTTTACCGAGTCAGTATCGAGTAGATGCTAGTTTTTACCGAGCCAGTTATGACATATATGATACGTTGGTTTTTACTGAGTCAATATCGAGTAGATGTTTCACAGAGTTATGTACAAAGTATGATATATTACAGTTTTATAAAATAAATGATGATTACAATTTTATATGATGTAAATTGTCATATATGATAGTAGAGCCCTCTTATGAAGATCTCAAGATTAGAGCATGGTATCGTAGCTATATGTATGTAGGGGTGCAACCAAACTGCTTAGTTAGAGTGTGGATGGGAAAGGCGAATGGTGGCCTGGGTAAAGTACTCCCCGATGGAGTGATTGCGGGGCCTCATCTGACGGAGTATTCCGGATGACTCATCCTTCAGGCACAGGGGGAGAGAGTAGGCACCATCGTACTACTTTATGTTTGACTTGACATTAGTCGCCCGACTATTTGTTAAGTCTAGCCTTTGGGCCACACAACCCATCATGGGGGGAAGCATATTGCATATGTATGTGATGGCATGACGACGCTAGTCCTACAGACAAGGCTATATCTTCTAGCCATATATGGACATATTTACTATATAAAGGGCTATATTGAGTCAGAGTATGTATTTTTAGATTTACAGAGCATTATAGTTTTAAAATGTTAATTAGATGTATTTAATTGTT
Organism: Malania oleifera; assembly: GCF_029873635.1. Taxonomy (NCBI): domain Eukaryota; kingdom Viridiplantae; phylum Streptophyta; class Magnoliopsida; order Santalales; family Ximeniaceae; genus Malania; species Malania oleifera. The sequence goes on along the minus strand of NC_080427.1, from coordinate 51,859,555 downwards.
AGCTGTATTTGTACACATGAAATCTCATGCTAGCCACACACTAATAATAATATAATCTGTCTTGTTGAGAGGTGTCTCACCCTAGCGTACAAATGTTGTTTCAGGTCCTCCGAGGGTTTGAGCCTAGTGTGTTTCCAGACAGAGTTAGTTAGTAGACAGTCCTTTTCAGAGCTGGTGAGATTTTATGCAGTGTTTGTCTTTTGGGGATTGTATATATATAGCAAATTATGTTTTCAGTTATGTATAGATGTGTATGGGAAGCAGTTAGAAGCTCTAGTAAGTTTTATTAGAAGATGTATGTTTTTCGCTGTGTATATTTATGCAGTTCAATATGAAACACTTGGTTTTCCCTTGTTGGGCAAGTTGTATATGTATGGTATCAGAGATGTATGCATGTATTTATATATGTCTAGTGGCACTTCGGGCCCACTGAGAGGGTTGGGGCGTTACAGTTGGTATCGGAGCTAACCAGGTTGTTAGGTCTTGTAGATTTGGTTAGATGAGGTTACGAGATCTTACCAGAGTATTGGAGTTAGAGTAAGACACGGATGGGAATGGTTATGGTAGGAATTTTGGGTTTAGCTTCATAAGCCTGGAGGCATAAATCCATTGGCAAACTTCTGTGTTTTTTTAGATCAGTCGAAGAGTTCATAATATCACGGCAATCCATTAACAGTTTTGTTTCTGAGTGGAGGGGTGGAACTCGAGTTAAAATGAGAGTATCAAGTTAGTAGAGTACGTCATTATTTGGAATGTTAAGTTATTAAAATGAGTCTTATAGTATTGTAGTAGTAGTAGCAGATATGTAGCGTACCAAGATTCTAAACAATTTTCTCAATTGTCTATTCAGGATGGAGTCTAGGGATAATACTGCGAATGTTGGTGGCAGTAGCAGTAAAGGGGCTGATCATCAGGCTGGTAGTGATACTACGGTGGTACATCGTGACTTCGCCCATAAGTTTATGGAAGATTTCATGTGGACTTCTAGGGGGTTGGGCAGCCCCACGGTTGAGCTGGGAGGGTTTATTGATCAGTTTACCAGATTGAAACCTCCTCCCTTCATGAGGAGTACAAACCCAATTTGAGCAAAGAATTGGATTCGAGAGATCGAGAAGATATTGGTTGTTCTACATTGCACAGAAGAGCAGAAGGTGCTCTATATGGCATTCAAGTCAACAAGTGAGGCAGAGAGATGATGGGAATCAGTGAGGATATTGGAGGAACAGAGGTCATTATAGGTGGCGATGACATGGGGCCATTTTAGAGAGGTGTTCTTTTAGTGGTACTTTCCAGCCACTACCAGGAATGCGAAGATGGAGGAGTTGATGTTTCTGATACAGGGGCAGTTGTCAATTCAGCAGTATGCCGCTAGATTCATGGAGCTATCTCACTTTGCTCCGTTTATGGTATTGGATGAGGTAAGGAAAGCTTGGAAGTTTTAGAGGGGTCTGAAGATGGAGATCTGGAAGCAGACGACGATACTATAGATTCAGGACTTTGCTACATTGGTAGATAAAGCCACTATGACAGAGGAGAGCTTGCCCCTTTAGAGGTGCAGATTTCGAAGAAGAGGCCAACACCTTCCAGTTCTTTTTCAAGTATGAGGTAGGACACTTGGAATAAATATAGTGGTGGCGGAGGCTAGCGACAAAATATTGGGGGTAGTACATCTCAAGGCACCACATCTTCCTTTGCTTGTCCTACTTGTGGCAAGCAGTATATAAGGAAGTGCATGATGGGTTTGGGTGTTTAGTACCAGTGTGGTAGACCAAGGCATGTGAGTGTGGCACATAGGGAAGCAATGCACCCCTATAGCATCCATCTCGGGGAAGCTATCAGGCATCACGTGGCGGATATCAGAGGGGTACGACCCAAGTAAGGGTGTATTCCTTAACTCCTGGCGACGCAGAGAACTCCGAAGATGTGATGAAAGGTAATATTTATATGCTTTCAAATAAATATATGATATTATTTAATCCAGGAGCAACACATTCCTTTATTTCCCAAGGATTCGTTAAATTATGTGGGTTATAGGCACAACTATTAGATTTAGAATTAGTAGTGGCTACACCGTCAAGGTCAATAGTCGTATGTAGTAGGGTGATTCGGGATTTCCCTGTAGAGATTCAAGGGAGAGTATTACCAGTCAGTTGGATTGTGTTTGATATACATGACTTCGATATCATTATAGGAATGGACTAGCTTGCAGCTAATTATGCCAGCATCGATTGCCACATGAGAGAGGTAGTATTCAGACCTTTTGGGGAGCATGAATTTAAGTTTGTAGGGTTATGTGTGCATTTTGCACCTTATGTCCTTTCATCTATTCAGGCTTGAAGGTTACTATTGTAGGGATGTTAGGGGTATCTGGCATTTGTGAAAGAAATGTCGAGAGAAGAACTTAAGCTGGAGGAGATTCCCGTGGTAAGTGAGTTTCCAGATGTGTTCCCAGAGGACTTATCAAGATTTCCTCTTAATCGTGAGGTGGAGTTCGTTATATAGTTCACTCCAGGGACGACACCGATTTCGAAAGCTCCATATTGTATGGCTCCGATAGAATTAAGGGAATTGAAGGAGCAGCTACAGGAGCTACTAGATAAGGGTTACATCCGATCGAGTATTTCACCCTGGGGTGCACCAGTGTTGTTTGTGAAGAAGAGGGATGGGTTGATGAGGATGTGCATCGACTACAGAGAGATTAACAAGGTCACAGTGAAGAATAGATACCCATTACCTAGAATTGATGATCTGTTTGACCAGTTATAGGGCACACATGTCTTCTCTAAGATCGATCTGCGATCTGGGTATCATCAGTTGAAGGTGAAATCAGAGGACGTACTAAAGACTGCATTCTGGACTAGGTATGGCCATTATAAATTTCTAGTTATGCCTTTCGGATTGACTAATGCTCCTACAACATTTATGGACTTGATTAACAGGGTGTTCAACGAGTATCTGGATCAATTCGTGGTCGTTTTCATTGACGATATCCTAGTTTATTCAAGGAGTCTTGAAGAGCGTGCAGTTCATTTGAGGTTTGTACTTTAGGTACTCAGGGAGAAGAAGCTGTTTGTGAAATTTAAGAAGTGTGAGTTCTAGTTAGAGCAAGTTGCATTCTTGGGGCATGTAGTGTCTAGAGAAGGGGTATTAGTGGATCCGAGTAAGATTGAAGCAAGTGGACTGGACGAGATCGAAGAATGTTTAGGAGGTCAAGAGCTTTCTGGGTCTTGTAGGATACTATCGATGGTTCGTAGTAGGATTCTCCAGGCTAATAGGTCCATTGACACGACTTACGAGGAAGAACGCAAAGTTTGAATGGATTGATGAGTGCGAGTAGAGTTTTCAGGAACTGAAGCAGCGACTGGTTACTGCTCCAATTTTGACCATCCCATCAAGGGATGGTGGATTTGTTATGTATAGTGATGCCTCTAGGAAGGGTCTTGGGTGTATTATAATGAAACAGGGAAATGTAATTGCTTATGCTTCTCTTAAACTCAAACAGTACGAGAAGAACTACTCGACACACGATATGGAACTAGCAGCGGTAGTGTATGCATTGAAGATCTGGAGGCACTACCTATACGGTGAAAGGTGCGAGATTTTTAACGATTATAAAAGTCTTAAGTACTTTTTCACCCAAAAGGAGCTGAACATGAGGCAGAGGAGATGGTTGGAGCTAATAAAGGACTACGACTGTGTCATTAGTTACCATCTAGGAAAAACTAATGTGGTAGCTGATGCTCTAAGTCGGAAGTCAGTAGATGCATCAGTTTCAGCAGTTTTTATACATTATCATATCATGATGGATCTAGAGAGGCTGGGAGCATAATTGGTGGACTAGGATTCCCAAGCATTCATTGCTAGTTTAGTTATATAGCAGACCTTGCGGGAGAGGATTAGAATAGCTCAGACAAGAGATGCCGAGCTGGTAGAGGTTGTAGAGGGAGTGCAGCATGTGTTGAACCCAGATTTCAACATCTTAGATGATGGGGTGTTGAGATTCCATACCAGGATTTGCATACCGAATGACGGCGATATTAAGCGGGTCATTCTAGAGGAGGCACGTCATTCGCTCTACGCAGTTCATCCAAGGAGTACAAATATGTATAGGGATATACGGGAATATTTTTGGTGGTCTAACATGAAAAGAGAGATCACCCGTTTCGTTGAGATGTGCTTGACATGTCAACAGGTGAAGGCCAAGCACTAGAGGCTAACGGGGCCGTTGCAACAACTTCTCGTTCCTAAACGGAAGTGGGAGCACATTTCCATGGATTTTGTCACCGGATTGTCATCAACACTTCACGGACAAAATGTGATTTGGGTTGTCTTTGACAAATTGACGAAGACAACCCATTTCATCTCGATGAAAGTCAGTTATTCCATGGATAAGCTGGCAGAGCTATATGTTTAGGAGAAAGTCAGATTGCATGGGGTACCAGTGTCGATTGTCTCAGATAGAGATCCATAGTTTACTTCTCGGTTCTAGAAGAGTCTTTAGGAAGTATTAGGATCTCAATTTACTTTCAACACAACGTTTCACCCACAAATCGATGGTTAGTCTGAGAGGACCATCCAGATTTTAGAAGATATGCTAAGGGCATGTGCACTGGATTTTTAAGGCAATTGGATAAGATATTTGCTGTTAGTTGAGTTAGCCTACAACAACAGTTATCAGGCCAGTATCAGATAGCATCGTATGAGGCACTGTATGGTTGGAGGTGTCGATCTCCATTGTACTAGGATGAGGTGGGTAAGCCATAGATTTTGGGGCTAGAGTTGGTTGAGCAAAACTCATAAAAGGTCAAGCTCATTAGGGAATGGATTAAACGACTTAGAGTGAGTAGAAAAGCTACGCAGATAGACACTGATAGGAGTTAGAGTTCGAGGTGGGTGATGCTGTGTTTCTGAGGATTGCTCTGATGAAAGGAGTGATGAGGTTTGGTAGGAAGGGCAAGCTGAGCCCTAAGTACGTCGGACCTTTCGAGATTCTAGAGAGAGTTGGTTCGGTGGCGTACATGATAGCATTACCACCCGCATTGTCAAAGATTCATGACATATTCCATGTATCCATGCTTAGGTGTTATGTTCCTGATCCTTCGCATGTGATCAGTTACGAGTTGTTGGAGCTTAGGGACATGTTAGCATATGAGGAGATACCAGTTCAGATCTTAGACTATAGAGAGCAGGAACTATGTACGAAGAGGATTCCATTAGTAAAGGTACTACGGCGAAATCATGCAGTAGAGGAGGTTTCATGGGAGTTAGAGTTAGAGATACTTTAGAAGTATCCTCAGTTGTTCAGAGACGCTCAGAGCTAGACAGGTAGACAAAACGGTAAATAAGTGGTATGTATGTATTATAGTTAGAGTAAGTTGTTTATGGTTTAAAGTATGTTTGGTCTTCGGGAGAGTAGTGTTTGGATATCGTAATCTCCCGAGACATTATGTGTAACCACGGTATTCCTCCACCATAAGTGAAGGCAGGTAATAAATTTGGGACGAGGCTGTTATGTGGGTGGCCGCTAGCTCTTCTTAGAGTTAGAGCAGTGACGATTTATATAATGTGATAGAAAGCAGTTAGCGAATTTTGAGGACGAAATTTTTATAAGGAGAGGAGATTATAGAGACGCGAACCAAGAAAATAAGGAAATTAAATAAGAAAGGAAAAAGGGAATTTTCAGCAGGCTTCATCGATGAACTCCATGTTCTCGTCGACAAAGGCCCTACTAAGGTTGCTCGCTGAAATTCAGAGGTTCATCAATGAAAAGATCCCAAACGTCTAGAAAATATTAGGCTTAGGGTTCATCGACAAGGCCCTTCTCTCATCGACGAATAATTTCGTTCATGAATTTGACCGGGTCAAGGGATCTATAAATAGATATTTGTTTGCTTCTTCATTAAGAAATCAAAATATCTCTCCCTCTCTCTTTAGAACCTGCGCTCACACACTCTCTCTCTTTGATCCTTCGTCGTTCGTTGCCCATTTCAATGATCAGAGTTTACTACAAGGATCAGGGAGTGAATATCTACAGATCTAGCGAAATGGATTCTCGTTTTCAGGAAAAAGTTAGGTTTCGATTTTCGAGCGTCCCGAGTGTTTTTCAAGAAATAGGTAAGGGAATTATATTATGTCAGTTATGTCTATGAGTTATAACAGAATGAAATGTTAAAACGGTTTTTAGATAAATGGTTACGGCTTTTTTAAGGTTTCCAAGCCTAGGGTTCGGTTAACCGACTTTATTTTAGAAGCCAACCATTTAAATTTAACTATGATATTTTTAAAATATGATATTGATATTTAAGATCGATTTCACCAGTTGGAAAGTTTTTATTTCAAATTATAGATTGTTTTAAAAACCAATCAACGATGGTAGGGTTGATCATCTCCATTTTTCCCATACTTAGCTATATATTTATATTTAGTAAAATAATAACCTGGAGATATTTATACCCCAGTTTTAGTAGCAGTATTTATGTTTTCGTGCAGATGAGATATGTATAAGTTACTCGATAAAAATTGTGTGGCATAAGTATATTTTTAATTGGCATTAAATGCGTATAATTTGTGTAATACTGAAATGTAACGTATATAAGCCGAGATATAAGATGTGATGGATATATGCCACGAGATGAGATGAGATGTGATGGTTAAATGCTGAGTTTATGATACGTCGATTTTTACCAAGTCAGTATCGAGCAAATTTTGATTTTTACCAAGCCAGTTATGACAGATATAATACGTTGGTTTTTACCGAGTCAGTAATTAGCAGATGTTTCGCAGAGTAATGTACACAGTATGATATATTACAATTTTATGAAATAAATGATAATTACAGTTTTATATGATGTAAATTATCATATATGATAGTAGAGCCCTATTATGATGATCTCATGGTTAGAGCACGATACCGTAGCTATATGTATATAGGGGTGCAACCACATTGCTTAGTTAGAGTGTGGATGGGAAAGGCGACTGGTGGCCTGGGTAAAGTACTCCTCGAAGGAGTGATTTTAGGGCCCCATCCTATGGAGTATTCTCGATGACTCAGCCTTCGGGCATATGGAGAAAGAGTAGGCACCATCATACTACTTTATGTTTGACTTGGCATTAGTTGGCTGACTATTTGTTAAGTCCATCCTTCAAGCCGCACAACCCATCATGGGGGGAAGCATGTCGCACGTGTATGTGATGGCGTGATGATGCTAGTCCTAAAAAACCAAGTTGTATCTTCTAGGCATATATTGGCATATTTACTATAGAAAGGGCTATATTGTGCCAAAGTATGTATTTACAGAGTAGTAAAGTTTTAAAATGTCAATTAAATGTATTTAATTGTTAATAGTATTTGTGCACACGAAATCTCATGCTAGCCACACACTCATAATAATATAATCCATCTTACTAAGAGGTGTCTCACCCTAGCATACAAATGTTGTTTTAGGCCCTCCGAGGGATCAAGCCTAGCATGTTGCCTGGCAGAGTTAGTTAGTAGATGGTCCTTGTCAAAACTGGTGAGATTTTATGTAGTGTTTATCTTTTGGGGATTGTATATATATAGCAAATTATGTTTTCTGTTATGTATGGATGTGTATAGGAAATAGTTAGAAACTTCGATAAGTTTTATTAGAAGATGAATGTTTTCCATTGTGTGTGTTTATGTAACACTCAGTTTTCCCTTGTTGGGCTGGTTTTATATGTATGGTATCAGAGATGTATGTATGTATGTATGTTTAGTAGCACTTTGGGCCCACCGAGAGGGTCGGGGCATTACAAAGGTTGAGACGTAGTACTCTGGTATAAATGGTTGTAACAATATACTTTGCTTCCGTTGTTTGTTTGTTTAAATTATTATGCGATGGTATTACCTGAGACCCCACTGGGTTCGTAGATATGGCATCTATGGTGTCAGAAATAGCATGCATGATGTCATTATTTTTAATTATTTATGATTAATTATTATTGGGGGCGTTACAATTGTGGTATTAGAGCCTAGGTTGCTAGGTTCTACAAACTCTAGAGGATAATACTAGCAGAGTATAGGAATGAGTGGTGATGAGATTAGGAATGGGTAGTCTAAGTGTTTGGAGTGGATTAGCTATAGGAAGGATAGTGAAGTTGCGTACTTAAGATTACAGAGTTTGTCTTGTAGCTGAAGGCAGAATTCCCTTGACGGTATTCTGTGTTTTTCCTGAGGTGATGGTATCAAAAAAATCATGGCAAACCTTTGACAATTTTGTTTCTGAGCAGTGAGGCCAAACTTTAGGATGGGAAGTCTGAAAGTCAAATGGTTAGAAGTGTGTAGGGAATTTTACCATTTTAGCTAACTAGTTATTCTTATCATGCTCTAGCAGTAGGACTCTAAGAAACCGTTATTTGATCCATTTTCAAGATGGATCCTAGGGATAAGGGCATAGACGTTGGAGGGAATAATAATGTGGATACTTCCAGTGAGGAGGATGTGGATACCTCGGTGGTGCTATAAGGTTTAGCATAGTAGGTTAGGAAGGAGCTCCGATGGGACTCTAAAGGGCAGAATCACCCACCGGTAGATTGGGCCTGCACCATCGAGTAGTTCACCCATATGAGTCCGTTGACATTTGCAGGAGGAGTGGACCCGATCACGGCTGAGGATTGGGTTGAGGAGATTGAAGATATTCTGGTTGTGTTGCATTGCACCGATAAGCAGAGGGTGCAGTATGCCACTTTCAAGTTAGTAGGAGAGGCTAAACGATGGTGGAGAACCATGAAGCTGGCGGAGGATTAGAGGCCAGAACCTGCAGTTACTATATGGAGTCGATTTAGGGAGATCTTCTTGGAAAAGTATTTCCTAGCTTCCACCAAGGAAGCTAAGGCAAAGAAGTTCTTGAACTTTACATAGGGGCACTTGACCGTACAGCAATACGCGGCCAAGTTCATGGAGCTATCTCGCTTCGCCCCATACATGATCCCAAATAAGCTGAAGAAGACCCAGAGTTTTGAGAGAGGTCAGAGGCAGGGAATACGTAAGCAGGTGGTGGCGTTGCAGACCCAAAGTTTCTCTGAGTTGGTGGACAAGGCCATGGTAGTGAAGGCCAGTATAAAGGAGTGTGCGAGGGTAGCGAACCAGAGGAAGAGACCCCTGCCTCATGGGTTTCAGACCTGCACCAGTCGGAGTACATGGAGGAGGCTTGGTAATTTAGCAGGCCAATGACAAGAAGTGGGACACTGAGCCCATCAGGGGAATCCATCACGCCCTCCCCATCCTAGATGTCATCAGAGGCATTAAGGTGAATGCTGGGGTGGAGCAACTAGTTGTTTTCATTATGGCAGACCCGACCACCTGGCACAAGACTATCATGTGCCGCTTGGTGATGTGCCCACACCTAACCAGTTTTAGGGACACAATCAGGCTCATCAAGGTGGTCACTAGAGGAATACCGCCCAAGCGTGGGTGTATTTACTTACGCCGAGAGATGTGGAGGATGCCGGTGACATGGTGATAGGTACTATTTCAATTTTTTCCCATAAAGCAACTGTGTTGTTTGATTCGGGGGCAACACACTCGTTCGTGGCTCAGGAGTTCATTAAACTATATGGGATAGAAGCTCAGCCAATAGACGTCAACTTATTAGTGGTCACGTCGATAGGAACTAGGGTGGTGTGTAGGAGGATACTAAAGAACTATCTTAATAGTATTTAGGGAAGGATGTTGCCTTCGAATCTGGTGGTTTTGGACATGCATGGTTTTGAGATAATTTTGGGAATGGATTAGCTAGCTTTCGGTTATGCCAATATTGACTGATACAAGAAAGAGGTGGTGTTCAGACCTCTAGGAGAATAGGAGTACAAATTTGTGGGGTCACGTGTGCGCGCCTCACCATCGATTCTATTAACCATGCAGGCTAAAAGGTTACTCTTGAATGCGTATCAAGGTTACCTAGATTATGTGAAAGATATGTCAACGAAAGAGCTAAAGCTGGAGGATATCCTGATAGGGATTTTCCTGAAGTTTTTTTGGATGATTTTCTAGGGTTACCTCCTGAGCATGAGGTGGAGTTTGCTATCGATCTGTCTTTGAGAACAACATTGATCTCTAAGGTTCTGTATAGAATGGCTGCAGCCGAATTGAAAGAATTAAAGGAACAAATGCAGGAGTTTTTGGATAAGGGATTCATTAGGCCCAATGTATCTTCGTGGGGAGCGCCTATGTTGTTTGTTAAAGAGAAGGATGAGTCGATGAGGATGTACATCGATTATAGGGAGCTAAATAAGGTGACGTTAAAGAACAAGTACCCGCTACCACGTATCGATGACCTATTCAACCAGCTTCAGGGAACACAGGTCTTCTAGAAGATCGACCTTTGATCCAGGTACCATCAGGTGCGAGTTAAATTAGAAGATTTACCTAAGACTGCTTTCCGGACCTGGTATGGCCATTATGAATTTTTGGTTATGTCGTTTGGATTGATGAATGCGCCTGCTGCATTCATGGACCTAATGAACAGAGTCTTCCATTAATACCTGGATCAGTTCGTGGTAGTGTTTATTGATGACATATTGGTATATTTGAAAAGTCCCAAGGAGCACGAGGATCATTTGAGGATAGTACTTCAGGTGTTGAGGGAGAGGAGGCTAAATACTAAATTTAAGAAGTGTGAGTTCTAGCTAAAATAGGTGGCATTTTTTGGGCATGTGATATCCAGGAGTGGTCTTTCTATGGATCCAAGCAAAATTGAGGCAGTAATGGACTAGATAAGACCAAAGAACGTCCATGAGGTTAGGAGCTTTCTAGGATTGGCAAGATACTACCGCTAGTTCGTAGAGGGTTTTTCTAAGTTATCAAGTCCTCTGACACGATTAACCAAGAAGAATGTGAGATATGAATGGACAAACTATAATGACCCAAAAATTATACCATTTTTTTTCTCTTACCTATTTACTCTGATACCCCTGAATTATCTACTATAACCTCCCAGGCTCCAAGTGAGCACTAAGGAAACCCTGCTCATATTACATACCTAAGTAGTGGAAAACATAAAAACATACATCCATATATACAATACCAGAATCCAGTTTGTTCCCAAAAACATAATTCCATAATTACACATCATCCCAGTATCATATACCTAAAACTCCTGATTACTATATAGGGTAGTGTACTTGCCCTCTCTATCTGTGAGCCTGATCTGCTCACCTAATTGGATGACTTGAAAAATATTAAATCACTGGGATGAGACAACGCTCAGTAAAAGGAAATATGCTATTACTAGTGTGTGGCAACTGAGCTTACAAACATATTATACTGAAAAATAACTGAAACTAAATTTAACTGGCAAAGCATCTCATATCGTTTAAAATACAACTGACATCTCTGAGTACTATTTATTCATAATTCTAGTACTATAGAATATCTGCTATTGTTTTGTAAATGTATATACATAAAAGTAACTGTGATAATACCCTGGAAAACTAAACATCATGATTTAGCCTCTACCACTCCTTAGCCCGGCCTTGACACAAACTCTATGGCATGGTAGCTGGTAAACTAAACACCACCAATCCTCAGCCCGACCCTAACACAAACTCTGTGGCACGGTAGCTGGAAAACTGATATAAAATAGCAACGGTACAGTGTTTTGCTGATAACTGATCTAATTCATCAGGGTCTAATACTATATATATGTATTATCTTGATGTTTCATCATGATTTAAAAATAACCATAACACAGTAAACTGATATAAAAATATTGTAATAACTGAACTGAAATATTTATAATAATTGGCCTGTAATATTTGAACTGTTCAAATTGTAATATCTTAGTGTTATGACTTTAAAGTTTTGGAAATCATGGCAATCTATTAATATCGTAAATCTTGGTAGTCTGAAAACTGTATAATGATATTTTAGCTAATTAACTGTAAAACATGATATCTGAAAGCTGTATAAATTGTGTACAAATCTGTTACGAACTCATGCCACACAACTAATTAAATAAATTCTCATGCCATAAAATCTATAGTTTCTAATATACTAATAATTTGTGTACTAAATTATAATTTGATAAAACATATAATTTACTAACTACTATACTAAAATTCATAGCATAGCATATTTCCCTTACCTAACTGGCTATGAGGCTCGCCTCCAACTATATTTTCATGCTCATGGCGCACCTGAACTTGCCTATTCACAATTTCTTAAACTTTAATATACCTGGCTCCTAGAAAAATATCTGCTGGGGTCCTCAACCTATGCCTGCAGGGTCCTAAAAACACCTTAACCTTGAAAATATAACACCCTAATTTTATTCCACAAAACATCAGTATATACCCTCAAAACACAAAATCCAAACTCAGATAAAACTAGTAATACTGGAAATACCTAAAAACCCACTTACCTTGATTTTGGGATGGTTCCTAAAGTTCCCAAGTTGAATTTTTGCTCCGGTTAGGTTGTAAAGAATCTCCCCAAGATCACTGTGGTAGGTTTTCATCCTCGAACTGGGGAGAATCGGAGCCGAAAATCTAGAGAGAATAAGAGAGGAGCCGAGCTATGTTAGCTTTATTGTAATCCCAAATTGGGGGGGGGGGGTGGGTGAATTTGTATTTTTAAATTTTATCCCCTATGTCAATCCCCTAATAGCAGTATTACACAAGTCTAAGGTCAATCTAGTGCAGATAAAGTAAAACAATATAAATATACAATGGAAATTAAATTGCACAAATAAATTAACCAAACATGCACAATAAAGCAGTAAAGGAGACGACACCAAAAATGTTATCGACGTTCGGCAAACTGCCTACATCCCCGCCTTGGCTAACAAGCACAAAGATTACCACTATAAGCTCACTTAACGAGTAGAGTGGCACCTAAACAACTAGGTCAATTAGCACAGGGTTGACCTCAACCTTTACATACAATCTTTACCGGGTTGGATAACCGCCCCCTCAAGCCACACCTAGAATACAACAATATTTTCACAATACAAACAGGGTACAGTGATTATGCTTCTTAATCAAGCAGATATGTACAAAATGTAATCAATCAACCACACATCAACAGTATAGGTAATGTAAGCTCAGTGATGTGATTCTATGCAAGCTAACACTCAGCAAAGTATGATCACAAGTAGGCTCAAGAGTGTATAAACAAACTATTTCTTTGAAATAAGATATTCAATCTTAATAATAAATCAGGGTTCCAAAGATGTCAATCAATTATTAAAATCAACTCAAAAATATTTTCTTCGACACAAGAGTTTTTTGAAAAATATTATAGCTTGTAAAAAATATTAGCACACCAAAAAATATAACTATAAGAATCTTGCAATGACAATGCAAAGATCCTCAAGCTATTGAGTTTATCCCAACACAAGATTTATTAAATTTAAATCTGTGGGATAAACTTTGCTTAACTCCCCAAAATAAATCAATCAATCAAGCAAGAGTGATGGGAGTATTAAGCAATCTATACTAAGCAATAGCACAAACAAGAAGCTCTCACAATGCTAAGATTGATCAAAGGAATGAAGGTATTAGAGTATTTTAAGAAGTATAGGCAATAATGAGCTTTTGGGTTTGAGAGGATTTTTGCACTAATGCTTTTCTTAATCTTATACTAATCCACACAAATGAGGCCCTTTATATAGAAGTTGGCCAAAATATAACCGTTTAGGACATGTAGAGTATTATTAGAATTGTTTTAAAATAATTTAGAAATTTTAACCATGTTTAAGAATTTTAACTTGGGTAAAAAAATAAGCAACCCGAGAGTTTTTGGGTGGTTGAACCTTGGTTTGGTTGCCCGAATAGACATGGTAGAAAAAGTCTCTTTTGGACGTTTGGGTGCCCAGGTGTATGTTCGGTTGGCTAAACCAAGGCAAAAATTATTTTTCATGTGTTTCAATCGCTCGGTTTATGATTCGGTTGACCAAACTCAAGTGTTTGGGTACTTGGGGCCATTTTGAACGTAAAGTTCGGTTGGCTAAGTTGGTGAGAACGGTCACCTCAGCGGTTTGGTCACCCATGGATGGTGCATTCATTTTGGTTTAGTCGTCCGAAACTAAGTCAACATGTTGACTTGTCCATGGTTTGAGCGCCCGATGTGTTTTGAACACAACAAGTTCAGTCGCCCGACCTCCACAAATTTGTCTATTTAAGTTCAATTCATTTAAATTCAATCCCTTTATAGTAGAAGTGATAATGGGGACTATTTGTGCATATGTGTAGGGACCTAAGATCTCTCCATGATCTGTGAGTTTACAATTAGCCTATATACATGATATGTAGAGATTAATTACAAACCATTTTCCCTAATTACTATTACAAACCAAAATTGAATAATAATGAATTACAATATAAAATGATCTTTAGGGTCTTCATGCACTACTTCATGTATCATCAAAGTATTTGTGAATATAAACTTGCACAGAAACTAGATAGCCATCAAATACTTGAGTATTTGTCATTATCAAAATCGGGTGTGACCTATGAGGTCAACATTCTCCCACCTTTTTATAATGACAAATACACCATGCAAAAAGTGGGTATAGCCTAGAAAGGCTCTCCCTGACAATATTCATAATCTAAAAAAAAAAAATTTCAATGCAAATAATGTGTTAAGTACTAAGTATTACTACCCAATTTTTGCTTTTAATCTCTATCTCCCTCTTTTGACCCCTTTTGACAATAGCAAAAAGGGCTATAAAATAAATAGCCATAGGCATTGGGTATGATACATTAATACACAAGATAAGTTTGGGAAATATTATTTTAAAAATTTCGGCAGCATGTCATTTGAAAATAGGACATTTTCCCAAAAATACCTATATAAAAATGACTTGTTTTGAGTTTTAAGATTAACAGTTTATCCACAACTACTTAACCCAAACAGTTCCAGTATGATCAAGATGTAAAACATTAATACAATCATCATCATGTAGTAGATATGAGAATTATGCATTGCAGAACGCAAACAAATTCATAAAGTCTAAACCAATGAAGGATACCAATTGTTATATTAATTGTTAGACTTAAGATTTATTAGAAAGCTCCCCCTAAGTTTATGCAATGTATCAAATATCTAGGAAGCATCTCTACTATGCAGGAGACCTAGTTCACGTCTAATTTGTATGAACCTATCTTTTGGAAGTGGTTTAATGAAAAAGTCAGTCCATTGTTCATTTATGCACACAAACTGAAGTGTCACATCCCCATTCTATACATGATCACCTAGGAAATAATGTCTAATCTCAATATTTTAGTTCATGAATGTGAGATAGGATTCTTTAAGATATTAATTGCACTAGTATTATCACATTTAATCGGTACTGTATCGTAGGGCAACCCAAAATCCACAAGTTGTTGTTTCATATATAGAGTTTGAGCACAACAACTACCAACCGCAATATATTCTGCTTTGACTATGGATAAGACAACTGAGTTCTTTTTCTTGGAGAACCAAGAAACCAGAGATTGTCCTAAATAGTGACAAGTGCCACTAGTACTCTTCCTATCAACCTTACTACCGACAAAGTCAGCATCAGTATAACTAACAATCTCAAAAGTCGTATGCTTAGGATACCATAATCCTAACTCTATGGTTCGAACTAGATACCTAAGGATTCATTTTACTACTAATAGATGAGATTCCTTAGGAGCAGCTTGAAACCTAACACACATGCACACACTAAACATAATATCAGACCTACTAGCTGTAAGATATAGAAGACTCCCAATCATGCCACGATACAATTTCACATCAATAGGGATTCCTTGCTCATCTTTATCAAGTTTGATGGAAGAGCTCATAGAAGTACCAAGGATTTTGCTATCTTCCATATTAAATTTCTTTAGCAAGTCCTTAACGTATTTAGATTGGCAAATGAAAGTCCCATATTTAGCTTGTTTAATTTGCAACTCTGAAAAGAAACTAAGTTCACCCATCATGCTCTTTTCAAATTCACTTTGCATACACTTGGCAAAATTATTACACAACTCATCATTAGTGGCTCTAAAAATGATATCATCAACATAAATTTGAACAATAAGCATATCATCATTTTTGGATTTGATGAAAAAGTGTAGTGTCAATTTTGCCATGGGTAAACTCATTTTCTAGTAGAAAATTACTAAGCCTCTAATACCAAGCTCTAGGACCTTGTTTCAATCCATACAAGGCTTTGAACAACCCATATACATGATTGGGATATTTATGATTTTCAAAACTGGGTGGTTGTTCTACATACACTTCTTCATTAATATAACCATTAAGAAATACGTTTTTAACATCCATTTGATATAATTTAAAATTCTTAAAAGTAGCATAAGCAAGTAGCATACGAATGACTTCCATTTTAGCAATAGGAGCATATATTTCATCAAAATCTATTCCTTCCTCCTGATTGTAACCCTGGGCAACTAGTCTAACTTTATTCCTAGTTACTACCCCATTCTCATCTTTCTTATTTCTATATACCCATTTAGTTCCAATAATGGTGTAATCATTAGGCCTAGGAACTAGGGTCCACACTTTGTTTCTTTTAAATTGATTAAGTTCCTCTTGCATAGACAACACCCAAGACTCATCCTCTATGACTTTTTTAATATTTTTAGATTCTTTTTGGGATAAGAAAGCGGAATGACTCACTAGGTTTTTCAAGGAAGATCTTATGGCTACACCACAGGAAGGTTTACCTATGATTTGATCTATAGGATGGTTTCTAATGAATTTCCAATCTCTAGGCAACTCCCCAACTTCATTTTCATTGTTATTATCTTAAGTTGAATTATCATTTATTTTTGAACTTTCACTTGCATTGCTTTCAATAGATAACTTGTCTAAGCATTTTATAATGTCAATATCATCTTCATCATCTTTCTTAGAAAGTGGATTAGATTCATCAAATACAACATGAATAGAGTCAATGAAAGTTAAAGTTCTTTTATTAAAAACTCTATATGCTTTACTATTAAGAGAATGACCTAGGAAAATGTCTTCATCAGATTTAGAATCAAATTTCCGTAGATGCTCATTATCCCTAAGCACAAAGCATTTACAACTAAAAACATGAAAGTAGGAAATATTAGGTCTATGGTTGTTTCAAAATTCGTATGGGGTTTTTGTAACATCCTCAAAATTCTCACCAATTATATATATATAATAACAAATTACTTCAATATTTGAATATAATTGGCACCCCTAAGCAGCGGAAAACATAAATTACATATATATATATATATATATATATACAATACCAGAATTCAGTATTTTCAACCATAGCTATATAATTCATCTCTCTCTCTAGTGTCAACTACCCCAAAAATACAAAACCCTACACAAAACTTACCCTATAACTAGGGTGACCAAGTGATCTCTATCCGCGAGCCTGATATGCTCGCCTAGCTGGCTCACCTGAAAAATGTTAAAGTAATGGGGTGACTTGACGCTTAGTAAGTGGAAATATGCTATTACTAGTGTGTGATGACCGAGTCATAAAATTATAATAATAATATTCAAATCTGCATGATCTAACAAATATATAAAACACATGTATAATAGCTTAAAGCATTTGTATCATCTGATCTTTTTATCATTTATACTGCTATAACATACTACATACGATAAAAACTATAAAATTGTAAAACTATATATATACATAACTGTGTTCTTTCCCTGAGACTCTGTATGTCATGATTTGACCACTCATGACAGGGTTGTGCAGCCCATAGGCGAGACTTAACCTGGTCGGCCCTCCAAGTAAGTCACTATACTCTACACTACCTTAGCCTGGCCAAACTGCATACTCTCCTAAGCGCGAGACTGACTGCTACTTCTTCAAACCAGCCCCCTCCACCCAGTGAACTAAGGAGCTGCATACTCTCCGAGCATGGTCAACGGTACCCACACTATCTGAGATATGTGGTTGCACTCTATTTGTATCTAACAACGGTACCGTGCTCTGTATTCTATATCTATACTGTATCTTTCTGTAATCTTTCCACATGGATTTGATACTATATATATATACACATACTATACTCTTTATATTGTTTTCATTATATTTCCAAAATAACCATAACACTATATTGTTGTACTGTAAATACTATAATATCTGTAGCATCTTAATGCTATAACTATATAATCTGTCTGTACTTTCTTTCTGTATAATATGAGTGTTATGGCATTTAGGAAAATCAAAACTTTCTATATACACTGTATATACTGTTCTAAATAAATATCTATATTCTGTTATATATATCTGTCTATGTAATCATCTGAATAAAACTGTATATATATACATATTCTGTTTGTATAAGATCTGCAATTATCTAACTATATCTGTATAACTTGAAATACTGAAAAACTATGTAAAACTCCATATCAATATCATGTACTCAGGCCACACATACTTTAAAAATTTATATCCTGTATATTATCTAGTATACATGCATATATATATATATATATATATATATATATATATATACATATATAATTTGTGATAACGAAAGTAAATCTCCTAGCATAGCATATTTCCCTTACCTAGTTTTTGAAGAGCCCTCACTGAACTCTGGCCCTACAGTCGCAGGGTTCTCCACTTAACACCCTTAAAATGACATCCCCCAGAACAAAGTATCAGTATTTTCCTACATACAACATTTTCTATAACTGCAGGGAGAGCAGATTCTGAATAAAACACCTTATCCTGAGTTTGGGATGAATTTCAAACTAATTCCACCAACAATCAGCTCCAACATACTTGCAGAGAACTTCGCTAGGAGTGTCGTGGTGGCCTCGAATTTTCGATCCGACGAGAAACGGGACCAGGATCGAAGAGAGAAAGAAGGAGAGGCATTTTAGAGAAAGAAAGAGTGATTGTTGTGCCAAATTTTGCAATTTAATCCAAGGTTTCACTATTTATAGCCCTGGATTTGTTGACGAGACACATCATCTCGTTGATAAGTCTTTAAGTAATTTCTTCGACGAACTTCCTTCCTTGTCGACAAATTTCAAACTGCCCCAAAATCCTCTTTCGGTATTTTTTCGTTGATGAAACCTGTCCTTGTCGACGAGCCCCTCTTATATCCTCGTCGACGAATCCCCTGCACTCGCCGACGAGATGCTGAAAATTCTTTGAGTTATTACATTCTCCCCTCATAAAATTTAGTCCTTGAAATTTACTTTCTAAGTTGAACACCATCTATACACTCCATCATTTCGTAAAGGAAAAATGATCTACTTATTTTATTACCTGCCCTCACTTATGGTGGAGGAATATCGTGGTTACATTTTATGTTTTGGGAGATTACACATATAAAAACTAAAAACTATCTACTAACTAAATCCATACATGTACCTGCAAAAGAAACTTATCTAACTATTATACTTTACCTGATTATCTCTATACCTCTTGAAATAACTGCGGGTATCTCTGTCTGATATGTTCCTTAAGTTCCCTAGAAGCTTCCACAATAGCATGATTTTTCCACAAAACTTTCACTAACTGAATTTCTTTAGTACGTAGTTCTTGTGTCTTTCTATCTAAAATTTGTGTTGGCGTTTCTTCATAAGCTAATGAATCCCTAAGTTTTATTTCTACATACCTAATGATGTGGGACGGGTCTGGGACATATTTCCTTAACATAGCAACATGAAACACATCATGAAATCTAGCCAAAGATGGCGGCTACACTAGCCTATAGGCAACTGACCCTATTTTCTCTAGTATCTCAAAAGGGCCAATATACTTAGGGCTCAACTTGCCCTTCTTTCCAAACCTCATAACTCGTTTCAGAGGATCTATCTTCAAAAATACTTATTCTCCCACATCAAACTCTAACTCTCGGTGGCGAGTGTCTGCGTAGCTCTTCTGCTGACTCTTTATTGTATTGATTCTTTCTTTAATTAGTTGGACCTTGTCACAAGCCTGCTGTACTATCTCTGGACCCAAAACTCGCTTTTCACCTACCTCATCCCAGAAGAGAGGAGAACGACATCTCCTACCATACAATGCCTCATATGGAGCTATGCCGATACTAGCTTGGTAGTTGTTATTATAAGCAAATTCAACTAGCGATAGAAACTAAGTCCAACTACCCCCAAAATCCAACACGCAAGTATAAAGCATATCTTCTAATGTCTGAATCGTCGTCTCAATCTGTCCATCTGTCTAGGGATGGAAAGCAGTGCTGAATGCTAACTGTGTACCCATAGCCTCCTGAAAACTTGTCCAAAATCGTGAAGTGAACCGAGGATCTTGGTCTGAAACTATGGATACCGGTACACCATGGACATGAACTATTTCTCGAACATATATCTCTGCCAATCTATCCATGGAGTAACTAATTTTAATCGGAATGAAATGACCGGTCTTTGTCAGACGATCAACCACCCGAATTGCATTCAACCCCTGACGTACAGGTGGTAACCCCGTAACAAAATCCATCGAAATGTGATCTCATTTCCACTCTGGAATAAACAATGGCTGCAACTTTCCTGTCAGCCTCTGGTGCTTAGCTTTAACCTTCTGACACGTCAAGCATTGCTGAAAAAACTCGGCTATTTCCCTCTTCATTCCACTCGACCAAAAATACTCTCATAGATCCCGATACATTTTAGTGCTACCTACATGTACGGTGTATAGGATTTTGTGAGCCTCCTCCAGTATAGTTTTTCTGATCTCGGTATCCACAGGAACATAGAGCCTATTATGGAATCATAGGGCTTCGTTATCTGATATACTGAATTTCTCACCCTAACCATCTCGTACTCTAGCCATTACGCTGCCAACTCTGCATTGTCACCCTTAGCTGCTTTAATCCTCTTGTAAAGCATTGGTTGAACCACTAGACTGGCAATGACCGCCTGCAAACTCTCCTCTATTAACTCTAAACTGAGCTTCTTCAAATCCATTAAAATTGAATGTGGAATCTCCATGGCTTCCAGTGTTGATCCCCCTGATTTCCTACTTAGAGCACCAGCCACCGCATTCGCTTTTCCTGGTTGATAATTAATCATACAGTCATAATCTTTAATAAGTTCTAGCCACCTTCTTTGCCTCATATCCAACTCTTTCTAGGTGAAGAAATATTTTATGCTCTTGTGATCTGTGAAAATCTCACACTTCCCACCATATAGGTAATGCTTCCAAATCTTAAAAGCATACACCACTGCAGCAAGTTCTAAATCATGGACAGGATAATTCTTCTCATATTCTTTAAGCTGCCTAGACGCATATGCAATAACTTTATCATGCTGCATCAACACGCATCCAAGACCCTTCAAAGAGGCATCACTGTATACTACAAACCCGTCTTCCCCTGATGGAATAGCTAATATTGGAGTTGAAACTAACCGCCGCTTTAACTTCTGAAAACTCTGCTCATAATTGTCGGTCCAATCAAACTTTACATTTTTTCTCGTAAATCATGTTAATGGACCTAATAGCCTAGAGAAACCATAGACAAAGTGTCGGTAATAACCTGCTAATCCCAAGAAACTCCTGACTTCCTGAACATTTCCCGGCCTTTTCCAACTCACCACTGCCTCTATTTTACTTGGATCAATGGATACTCCTGCTTCTGAGATCACATCGCCGAGAAAAGTAACCCGTCTTAACCAGAACTTACATTTCTTGAATTTTGCATATAATTTCCTTTCCCTTAATACCTGCAACACTAGTTTCAAATGATGCTCGTGCTCCTCAAAACTCCTCGAGTAGACCAGTTTATCATCAATAAACACAACCACAAACTAGTCCAAATACTTATGGAACACCCGATTCATTAGATCCATAAATACTGCTGGTGCATTTGTCAACCCAAATGGCATTACTAAAAACTCGTAATGCCCATATCTAGTACGAAATGCAGTCTTTGAAATATCTTATACTCTAACTTTCACCTGACGGTAGCCTGACTGCAGATCAATTTTACAGTAAACCTGGGTCCCCTGAAGCTGGTCAAAAAAGTCATCGATCCTAGGAAGAGGATATTTATTCTTGATCGTTAGTTTATTGATCTCCCTATAATCGATACACAGTCTCATGGTCCCATCCTTCTTTTTCATGAACAGAACTGGCGCACCCGAGGGTGACACACTAGGCCTAATAAAACCCTTATCCAGTAATTCCTTTAGCTGATCTTTCAGTTTTTTCAACTCGACTGGAGCCATACGATACGATGCTTTAGATATTAGTGCAGATCCCGGCAATAGGTCTATAGTGAACTCAATCTCATGATCAAGTGGCAAACCAGGCAATTCTTCTGGAAATACATCGAAAAACTCTCTCACTACTGGTATGTTATCTTGTCTCAATTCTTCTTTTGAAAATTCTTTTATGTATGCGACATACCCCCGGAAACCACCCTGTAGCAATCTCCTTACCTGAATAGTCGACACCAGCTGTGGTGAGGCACATACGCGTGAACCCACAAATCTAAATTCTGGCTCACTTGAGGGTCTGAAAATCACTTCTTTCTGATGGCAATCAATGCTAGCGTGATAAATAGCTAAAAAATCGATGCCCAATATCACATCAAATCCCTGCATATCGAAGACCACAATATCGCCTAACAGCACTCTCTTGAATACTTATTGGAAAATTTCGAAGCACTTTCTTGCATTTTACCATGGATCCCATTGGCGTGCCCACAGATAATTCTATATATAATAGTTGTGTCTCCACCCCAGTTATTCTAACATAACCCACCGATATAAAAGAGTGGGTGGCACCTGTATCAAACAAAACAATAATTTTATATGGTAAAGCAGTAAGAGTACCTATGACCACGTCTCCAATTGTCTCAGCGTCTCCCAGTGTCAACGCATAGACCCTCGCCAGTGCAATATTTCTCTGCTGACCTCCGCGAGGTGCCTGATATCCACCTCGAAACGGCTGGGGAGCCTATGCATAATTCAATGGCATCTAACATAATCGAGCCATATGACTGGGCCTCTCGCATCGATAACAAACATTTTCCTTTAGTCGACACTCACCAGGATGTCTCCGTCCGCATCTAGGACAAATGGCAAGAAGCTGTCCGCCTTGAAATCCATCATGCTCTACCATCTGTCTTTGGCCTCTGCCAAATCTATCCCCTCTCCAAGGGCCTCGGCTAGGACCCGCCTGAAAATTCGAGGGTGCAGTCTTCTTCTTTTGACTCTATGTCTTAGTCTCCCTGGGCAAACTTTCCTCTGCTATAATAGCCTATACAACCAACTCTGAGAAGTCTTGGATCCTAAGTACCGTCATCTGCCTATAAATATCACGTTTCAAGTTTCTCTTAAACATTCTAGCTTTCTTCGCTTCATTTGGGACAATATAGGGGCAGAAACGCGATAGCTCGATAAATCTCGCGGCGTACTGCTAGACAGTCAATGACCCCTGGGACAGACTCAGAAACTCTTGTACTCAAGTATCTCTGACTGAAGCAGGATTGTATCTATCAAAGAACACATCCCTGAATCGGGCCTAGGTCGTCGATATTGGAATCGCCCTCTGCTCCTCCGATAGTTTGGTAGCTGTCCACCATCTCTTGGCCTCCCTTGCTAGTCTATATGTAGCATATAAGACTCTTTTCTCGTCGGTGCAGTGAAGTACTGTCAAGATCTTCTCTATCTCCTACACCCAGTTCTTAGCAACTGCAGGGTCAGTCGCTCTAGAAAAAGTTGGCGGATTCATCTTCATGAATTTCTCTATGGTACATCCCTGAACTGGAGATGGACCTCCTTGCTATTTAGAGCTCCGCGCTATCTCAGCCATAACTTGCTGACCCACACTACGAAGCACAACATCTAAATCTCCACCTTCTACGCCAAAAGGACCTGCTCCATCATCCCCACTAGCGTGAGCGCTACTGCCTCCTGGGTCCATCCTGCAAACATATAGAACACTATTTTTAGAATCCTATTTCCCACACATCAACTTTTCCCCTTGATCCTACCCCACAATCCAATCCTGCAACCTAAACACATGACTCGTCAACAGTTTACTATGGTTTTCCTGGAATCGTCACCACAGAAAAAACACAGAAACAATCACGAAATCTCATATCCAGATCACAAAACAAAACCTCAAATCTTTTTTCTATATTCTGGTATTGTTTTCTACTGCACTCTTGAGTCTACAAAACCTAGCAACCTAGGCTCTGATACCAAAATGTAACATTCTCAAAATTCTCACCATTTTTTTTTTATATATATAATGACAAATTACTCTAATATTTGAATATAATGGGCACCCCTAAGTAGTGGAAAACATAAATTACATATACATATATATACAATACCAGAATTCAGTATTTTCAACCATAACTACATAATACATCTCTCTCTCCAATGTCAACTACCCCAAAAATACAAAACTCTACACAAAACTTACCCTATAACTAGGGTGACCAAGTGATCTCTATCTGCGAGCCTGATCTGCTCGCTTAGCTGGCTCACCTGAAAAATGTTAAAGTAATGGGGTGAGTCGACGCTGAGTAAGTAGAAATATGCTATTACTAGTGTGTGGCAACCGAGTCATAAAATTATAATAATAATATTCAAATCTGCATGATCTGGAAAATCTATAAAACACATGTATAATAGCTTAAAACATTTGTATCATCAAAGCTTTCTATCATTCATACTGCTATAACATACTACATACGATAAAAACTATAAAACTGTAAAACTATATATATATATATATATATATATATATATATATATAACTGTGTTCTTTCCCTGGGACTCTCTATGTCATGATTTGACCCCTCATGACAGGGTTGTGCGGTCCGTTGGTGGGACTTAACCTAGTCGGCCCTCTAGGTAAGTCACTATACTCTACACTACCTCAACCCGACCAAACCGCATACTCTCATAAGTGCGGGACTGGCTGGTACCTCGTCAAACCGGCCCCCTCCACCCAGTGAACTGGGAGCTGCATACTCTCCGAGCACGGTCAATGGTACCCACACACTATCTGAGATATGTGGTTGCACTCTATTTGTATCTAGCAACAGGTGCGTGCTCTATATTCTATATCTGTACTGTATATGTCTGTAATCTTTCCACAAAGATCTGATACTATATATATATACATACATACATACTATACTCTTTATACTGTTTTCATTATATTTCCAAAATAACCATAACACTATATTGTCGTACTGTAAATACTGTAATATCTGTAGGATTTTGATGTTATAACTATATAATTTGTCTGTATTTTATTTCTATATAATATAAGTGTTATGACATTTAGGAAAATCATAGCTTTCTATATACACTGTATATACTGTTCTGAATAAATATTTGTATACTGTTATATATATCCATCTATGTAATCATTTGAATAAAACTGTATATGTATACATATTTTGTCTGTATAAGATCTGCAATTATCTAACTATATCTATATAACTTAAAATACTGAAAAACTACATAAAACTCCATATCAATATCATGTACTCAGGCCACACATACTTTAAAAATTCATATCTTGTATAATATATGGTATACATGCATATATATATATATATATATATATATATATATACATAATTTCTAATGACGTAAGTAAATCTCCTAGCATAGCATATTTCCCTTACCCAATTTCTGAAGAGCTCTCGCTAAATTCTGGCCCTACATTCGCAGGGTTCTCCGCTCAACACCCTGAAAATGACATCCCCCAAAACAAAGTATCAATATTTTCCTACATACAACATTTCCTATAACTGCAAGGAGAGCAGAATCTGAATAAAACACCTTATCCTAAATTTGGGATGAATTTCAAACTAACTCCACCAACGATCAGCTCCAGAGGACTTGTAGAGAACTTCTCTAGGAGCGTCGTGGTGGTCTTGGATTTTCGATCCGACGAGAAACGGGACCGAGATTGAAGAGAGAAGGAGGGAGAGGTGTTTTAGAGAGAGAGAGAGAGAGAGAGATTGCTGCGCCAAATTCTACAATTTAATCCGAGTTTTCACTATTTATATCCATGGATTCATCGATGAGACACGTCATCTCATCGATGAGTCTTTAAGTAATTTCGTCAATGAACTTCCTCCTTCGTCGACGAATTTTAGACTGCCCCAAAAACCTCTCTCGGTATTTTCTCGTCGACGAAACCTGTCCTCATCGACGAGCCCCTCTTATATCCTCATCGATGAATCCCCTTTGTTCGTCGACGAGATGCTGAAAATTCTTCGGGTTATTACAGTTTTATTAAGTGAAGGTCTAATTAACACACTATTAATGACATAACATGCAGTATTTATAGCCTCAGCCTAAAAATATTTAGGCAATTTATGTTCATTTAGCATAGTCCTTCCCATTTCCTGCAATGACCTATTCTTTCTGTCTACTACACCATTTTGTTGAGGGGTCTTAGGTGCAGAAAATTTGTGTGATATGCCCTTTAGGTCACAATAATTTTCTATGCCATCATTTTTAAATTCAGTGCCTTTATCACTTCTTATGTGAGTTATCTTATAGCCTTTTTCATTTTGAATTCTCCTGCCTAGGTTAGTAAACTATTCACATGATTCATTTCTATGTAAGAGAAATAGCACCCATGTGAACCTAGAATAGTCATCAACAATAACAAAAATATATGATTTACCACTTAGACTTTGCACAGAATTAGAACCAAATAAATCCAAGTGAAGCATTTCAAGTGGTCTAGAGGTAGATATAAATTTCTTTTTTTTAAAACTAGACTTTGTTTGCTTACCCATTTGACATGCATCACAGATCTTATCTTTCACAAATGGTGCTTTAGGCAAGCCTTTCACTAAATCTTTTCTTACTAGTTTTGACAACAAGTTCATGCTAGCGTGTTTTAAGCGATTATGCCATAACCAACTGGCTTCATTTATTATAGAAAAACAAGTTACTTGTTGTGCAGTTAAATTATCAAAAGTAGTAGTATATACATTTTCATGGCTATCTGCAGTGAAAAGAATTTTATGATCTGATTTGCTTTCAACTATGCATTTATGATTTTCAAATGAAACCTTATATCATTTATCACACAATTGACTTATACTGAATAGATTATGCTTCAAACCATCAACTAATAGAACATTATCAATAACCAGGGAAGGATCCTTATCGACCTTACCTATGCCGATGATGCGTCCCTTTGCATTGTCACCAAACGTCATGTGCCCTCCATCCTTGGGAGTGATTGAGGCGAATTTTGCCTTCTCGTCGGTCATGTTTCGTGAGCACCTGCTATCTAGGTACCATTTTTCCTTTGAAGAGGACAATCTCAAGCACACCTATAAGATAAACTAAGTAACTGATGCTGGTCCCAAGATTCTATTGAGCCTATGGGGGTTAGTGACTGGGTCACCCTTAACTACCCACATCTTTCTAATTTTTACATGTTTATTTCTAAGTGGGCAATCAAATTGAATATGACCGATTTGCTTGCATTTAAAACATTTTAATCGACACCTTGGATCTTTAGATGGGATTTGAGATTTTGATTCATGTGTGAAGTGTCCTAAATAAAGATTAGGTCGTCTAATATTTTCAACACCATTAAAACCAAGTCCCTCTTTACTAAGAGAATTTCTTTGGGCTCCAAGCATTTTTTCAAAATTACGTTGGCCCTCGGTAAATTTAAAAATATTTTTGGAGCTATCCTCCAATTTTATTTCAAGCTCCTCAATTTTCAAATCTTTTTCTTTAAGAATCGAAGCATGAGAATTTTTTGCCATTTCAAATAATTTTGACCAATTCTTGCATTTCTTTTTTAAAACATCATTCTCCTTGCTCATTTTATTTAACACTTTAGACACACGAATATATTCAAATTGCAATTCTTTAAAAGTAGACATGCTATCAGAATCAAAATCATCAGAAGAAAAATATGAAGATAAAGAGCAAGAAGACAATACCTCATCATCATGTGCCATCAAGTACAGATTAGCAACCTATGAGTCATTGCGGTCTGAGTTTGAGTCAATGCTACTTAGTTTATCCCATGAAGTGGCATCTTTCATGGCTTTCTTCTTTTTCCTAGCTTCCTTTTTTAGTAAGGGACAATCTGGCTTGATATGTCCAATGTTAGAATTGGTGTATTCCTAAGAGAAGGGGGGGGGGGGTGAATTGGAAATTTAAACTTTTCTCCTAGGTTAATCTATCCAATAGCAATATATACACAACCTAGGGTTTGTCTATGCAATTTCCAAATGCGTATACAAATATGATGTGGAAATTAAATCAAACGCATCCTTCATACTATAACATATATGTGTGGTAAATATAAAGTGCAGAAATATAAACAAAGCATACGATATGTTATCGAGGTTCGGCCAACTATGCCTACGTTCCTGCCTCTAGTTCGCAAGCCTGAGGATTCCACTAAAGGCTCGCTTAAGGGTGGAGTGGCACCGATTACAACCAGGTCAATTAGTATAGGACTGACCTCAACCTTAACTAGGTCAATTAGTGGGGCTGACCTCAACCTACATGCCTTAACAGGATGGCGCACCTAGCTTTCCTAACTGGGTCTAAGCCAATCCAGAACTATTCCAGGGCTAGTCTCCCTCTTCAAGCCCGTGCCTGGAGATACAAAAGATGTGTATTACAATCGAACGATACAATGATTGTGCTTTCGTGTAAAGCAGATATGTACCCAAAATACGTGTAATTACATACACCACAATATGATTTAATATGTAAGCTCAGTGTGGTCCAATATTTCAACTCTCAAAAATATATATTTACTATCGGTGTAATGAGTGCGTGAGTGTATCAATCAAGCAATCTTTGTATCACAAGATATTCAATCAGTAAATTCACACAAAGATGTCAAGTCTCAAATATTTCAATCAGCAGGATGTCATAAGCATGTAAATATCAAATAAAGTATATGCTTGGTTTGCAAGATATATGTAATCTTTGTATTCAGTAAAATGATATGTATTTGAATAAATATTGGAACAAATATTTTTCACCTCAAAAACAAATATCCCTTTAAATGGTTTTCAAGGTAAAGCACAATAGATATTTGTAAATGATTTTGAAAATATTTCGCAACCAAAAACAAATACGAGCTTCTTAAGATGTTGCAACGAATATGCAATCTCATAACATCTAATAAAGTCTTCTTAGGATGAACTTATTAGCAAAGTCCCTTAAGAATCCTTTAGGTTTGACTCTCAATAAAATTATATCAAACAACAAGAGCAAGAAGAGCAAACCTATATGCACAACCACACTTAAACTCACTTACAAAGATATTTTAGAAGTAAGATCTAGTAAGAATAAGTGTTGGAGGCTTAAAGATGAGTATTATGGGTTTTGGGATTTTCAGAGGATTTTCACCCTAATCAAAAATCCTAATCCCTTACTAATTTGCACAAATGATCTCATATATATAGACATGGGAAGAGATATGACCGTTAGAGACCTTTTGGGTATTATTAGGAAAGTTTAATGACATTTCAATCCTGTTTAAAAAATGTTTAACTGCTGTAAAAATCAGGGCAACCCAAGAGGTCCGGTCGACCAGAACAGTTTTGGTTGACCAGATCTCATATGATTCGGTTGACCAGGAGGTTTTTGAACTGAAGGCTCGGTCGACCGAAAGTGGGCGATTTCCCATTTCTTTGAGGTTCGGTTAATCGGACCATTTTGAATTGGTTGGTTCGGTCGACCAGATCGTTGGGATTTTTCCCGAGGCCCCTCAGTCGACCAGGTAGTTGGTATTCATTTTTGGTTCGGTCAACCAGATGGTCAAATTGTTACCAGATAGGGTTTCGGTTGACCAAGGGATTTGAACTACTTTGGTTCGATCAACTAGGACGTTGGTCAACTGTTGACCCAAGCCTGTTTCGGTCGATCGGGGCAGAATGAACTGCCTTGGTCGATCGACTGAAAGTGCATAAATTTTGATCCCGTTTCAATACACATTCACCCTATTCAAGTTCCTAATACATGCAAGTGCAAAGGTGAGTGTCCTAAGGTCACTTTGGGTCCAATATTGAAGACACCGAGAAAATCCGGTGTCGATCGACCTAAGGTCATTCTAAGGTCACTTTTAGGTTACGGTTTATTTGAGCTTACGTTTTAAAATGCATGTGATGTGTGTGAGCTTATTACAAACCAGAGCCCTAATTACTATTACAGACCAATTTTTACAAATGAAATATATTGCTATACTGAATATAAATTTGTCTTCAGGCTTTACGTGCTTTGTGTCCATATTGATCTTAACAATTGTAGTTCCTGCACAAAATCTCAAACACCCATTAGATACAATGAGTATTTGTCATTATCAAAACCGGGCGTGACTTATAAGGTCAACATCCAACCTTGTTACAGTTATAGCACGTAGGTGCATTTGATTTCTTCTTTCTTTTACTCAAATCTCCCTTCCCATATGCAAACTCCCTATACCTTTTGTATAGTTTACTATTCTTCGTGAAGAATCTACTGAATTTCCTAGTTAGCATGGCCATATCATCTCTAGAATCATGTTTGTTACACTCACTGGATGTATTAGTGGAAGTTTTTAATGCAGTCACCTTTTTCAACCTATTATGTTCATTAAGTCTCTAATTTATAGCTAATTCATAGGTGATCAATGAACCAATCAACTCATCTAATGTCATGGCCTTAAGGTCTCTACCCTCAGAAATAACTGTAGCCTTAACTTCCCAAACAAGAGGCAAGCCTTTAAAGACTTTCCTAATCATCTCATATGTAGGATTGGTGTTACCTAATGCATGCAGTGGATTAATGATGTGTGTGAATCTAGTGTACATGATCTGAATGGACTCACCAGTGTTCATCCTAAATGCTTCATACTCACTAGTCAACATATCAATCCTACTATCTTTTACATCTCTAGTACTCTCATATGTGACCTCTAACTTACACATATCTCCTTAGCAGATGAACATGCTATAACTCTATTAAATTCATTTACATCAAGACCACAGTACAAAATATTCATAGCAGCGGCATTCAAACTAACAACTTTCATATCATCATCATTGTATTCTTCCTTAGTTTTAGGAACTTTAGTTGTACCCTCAGTTTTCATAAGAACATAATTACCCCTAGAGACAACTCTCCACACCTTCCAATCAGTGTTTGAGGATATATGTGCAGCCTCTATTTCTAGAAGGTGTAATTAACATCACTGAAAACCAGAGGGCGTGTGGAAGAGGGTCCCTCAAGGAAAGGGGTTACAGTGCTATAAGCCATCTAGATCATTTGCAAATTAACTATTAAGTCTATGCTACGTGGCTCTGATACCAATTGTTAGCTTCACCATAATCCCAAGAGAGGAGGGGCTGAATTGGTATTTTCAAATTTTATCCCCTAGGTCAATCCCCTAACAGTAGTAATTCACAAGCCTAAGGTCAATCTAGTGCAGATAAAGTAAATCAATATATATATACAGTAGAAATTAAATTGCACAAATAAATTAACCAAGCATGCATAATAAAGCAGTAAAGGAGATGACACCAAAAATGTTATCGAGGTTCAGCAAACTGCCTACATCCTCGCCTTGGCTAACAAGCACAAGGAATACCACTATAAACTCACTTCAGGTGTGGAGCAAAACGTAAACAACCAAGTCAATTAGCATAGGGCTGACCTCAACCTTTACATACAATCCTTACTAGGCTGGATTACTACCCCCTCAGGCTACGCCTGGAATACAACAGTATTTTCACAATACAAACAGGGCACAATGATTATGCTTCTTAATCAAGAAGATATGTACCAAATGTAATCAATCAACCATACATCAATAGTATGGGTAATGTAAGCTCAGTGATGTGATTCTGGGCAAGCAAACACTAAGCAAAGTATGATCACAAGTATGCTTAAGTGTATAAACAAGCTATTTCTTTGAAACAAGATATTCAATCTCAATAATAAATTAGGGTTTCAAAGAAATCAATTAAATATTAAAATAAACTAAAAAAATATTTTCTTCAATGAAATAGGCACAAGTTTTTGAAAAATATTATAACTTGTAAAAAATATTTGCACACCAAAAAATATAGCTATAGAAATCTTGCAATGACAATGCAAAGATCTTCAAGCTACTGAGTTTATCCCAACACAAGATTTATTAAACTTAAATATGTGGGATAAACTTTACTTGACTCCCCAAAATAAATAAATCAATCAAGAAAGGGTGATGGGAGTATTAAGCAATCTATACTAAGCAATAGCACAAACAAGAAGCTCTCACAATGCTAAGATTGATCAAAGGAATGAAGGTATGAGAGTATTTTAAGAAGTTGAGCTTTTGGGTTTGAGAGGATTTTGGCACTAATGATTTTATTAATCTTATACTAATACACAAATAAGACCCTTTATATAGAAGTGGGCCAAAATATAACCATTTAGGACATGTAGGGTATTATTATAATTGTTTTAAAACAATTTAGAAATTTTAACCATGTTTAAGCATTTTAACCTAGGTAAAAAAAATAAGCAACTCGAGAATTTTCGGGTGGCTGAACCTTGGTTCGGTCTACCGAATAGACTCAGTAGAAAAAGTCTCTTTTGGATGTTCGAGTGCTCGAGTGTATGCACGGTTGGTTGAATTAAGGCGAAAATTATTTTGTCCACATTTCAGTCGCCTGATCTATGATTCGATTGACTGAACTCAAGTGTTCGGTTGCCCGGGGCCATTTTGAACGTAAAGTTCGGTTGGCTAAGTTGGTGAGAATGGTCACCTCAGTGGTTCGGTCGCTCATGAACGGTGCATTCATTTTGGTTTGGTCGCCCGAAACTAAGTCAACATGCTAACTTTTCCACGGTTTGGGCTCTCGATGTGTTTTGAGCACAACGGGTTTAGTCGCCTGACCTCTCACAGATTTGCCTATTTTAGTCCAATTCATTTCATATCAATCCTCTAATAGTGCAAGTGTAACGGGGACTATTTGTGCATATGTGTAGGGACCTAAGGTTTCTCTACAGTCTGTGAGCTTACAATTAGCCTATGCGCATGATATGTAGAGATTCATTACAAACCTTTTTCCCTAATTACTACTACAGACCCAAATTGAATAATAATGAATTGCAATATAAAATGATCTTCAGGGTCTTCATGCTCTACTTCATGTGCCATCAAAGTACCTGTGAATATAAACTTGCACACAAACTAGATAGCCATAAAATACTTGAGTATTTGTCATTATCAAAACTGGGTGTGACCTATGAGGTCAACAAGCTATTTATAGTCCTCTTGCCCTGTGGCCTCATCGACAAGCCACTTCACCTCGTTGATGAATCCAAGAAGGGAGTTCCTTGATGAACACCTAACACTCATCGATGAGTTTTAGGCCTCGAAAACAACCCCTTGGTAAACTCTCATCGATGAGACATGCATCCACATCGACGAGCCCAAGAAGACTGTTCATCGATGAATGCTCTCTGTTTGTCGACGAGGCCCTACTATGTCCCCTTTAAAAATTCCCTTTTTCTTTCATTTCTTTATTATTTAAGTCCCATAGTTATTAGTGTTACTATACAGACGAATGTGAACAGAGCTTCCGGGAGTTAAAGCAGTGACTTATCACTGCGACGGTACTGACAATCCCTTTACGGGAAGGGAATTTTGTAATCTATAGTGATGCGTCTCATAAAGGGATCAAGTGCGTGCTGATGAAACGAGGGAGATTAATTGCATATGCTTCTTGGCAACTCAATGAGTATGAGAAGAATTATCCTATGCACGACTTGGAGTTAGCAGCAATGATTTTTGCATTGAAAATTTGGAGGCAATATTTGTATGGTGAAAGGTGTGAAATTTTCACAGATCATAAGAGCCTTAAATACATTTTCACACAAAAGGAGCTGAATATGAGGCAGAGGATGTGGTTTGAACTAATTAACGACTACAATTGCACCATCAACTACCACCTATGAAAAGCTAATGCAGTAGCTGATGCGCTGAGTCATAAGTTAGGGGATACGTCAGCATCAGTGATAGTCACTCAACATTAGATTAGGATGGACTAGGATAGTTTTGGTGTGGAAATGGTGGAGGGGAATCACTCGGCGTTTATTACAATTCAAGTAATTCAACTGACCTTGTAGGAAAGAATTAAAGCCACTCGGATGAGAGATGCAGAGTTGATGAAAATTGTGCAGAAAGTACGAAGTGGACAACAAACAGACTTCATGAATATCTCGTATGATGGGATTCTCATATTTCACACCAGACTATGTGTACCTAACAATGCAAAGATTAAAAGAACGATTCTAGAGGGGGCTCATCGCTCTCTTTAAACCGTACATCCCGGAGGTAATAAGATGCATAGAGATCTACGAGAATCCTTATGGTGGTGTAATATAAAGAGAGAGATAGCCTGGTTCGTAGAATAGTGTTTGACATGCCAACAAGTGAAAGCGGAACATCAGAGGCCAGCGAGACCATTGCAACCACTTTGTATTCTTAAGTGAAAGTGGGAGCATATCTCTATGGACTTTGTGACGGGGTTGCCTTCAGCGTTGCATAAACAAGTTGCCATCTGGGTAATTTTGGATTGGATGACAAAGACTACGCATTTCGTTCGAAGTAGAGTCAGTTACTCCATGAATAGGCTAGCATAACTTTATGTGCAGGAAATCGTTCAACTTCATGGCGTGCCTCTATCCATTGTTTCAGATTGAGATACACGATTCACCTCCTGAATCTAGAAAAGTTTGTAGGAAGCTTTGGGATCTCAACTTACTTTCAGTACCAAATTTCACCCGCAGACTAACGGACAGTCAGAGAGGACAATTTAGATTTTAGAAGATATGTTGCAAGCTTGTATACTAGATTTTGAAGGTTGTTGGATTCAGTTTTTTCCACTTGTGGAATTCTCCTACAATAACAGCTATCAAGCTCGTATTAAGATGGCACCATATAAGGCATTGTATGGTCGAAGGTGCTGATCTCCGCTGTATTGGGATGTGGTAGGAGAACAATAGATTTTGGGGCTAGAATTGATTCAACAGACATATCAAATTAATTGGGGATAGAATTAGGACACCTCAGAGTCGGCAAAAGACTTATGCTGATACTCACCGATGGGAACTAGAGTTTGATGTGGGGGCTATGATTTTCCTAAGGGTTGCTCTGATGAAAGGAGTTGTAAGATTTGAGAAGAAAGGGAAACTGAGCCCTAGGTATATTGGGCCATTTTAGATTCTAGAGACAATCAATCCGGTTGCCTATAGGGTGGCTTTACC
Organism: Malania oleifera; assembly: GCF_029873635.1. Lineage (NCBI taxonomy): Eukaryota > Viridiplantae > Streptophyta > Magnoliopsida > Santalales > Ximeniaceae > Malania > Malania oleifera. The sequence continues at coordinate 51,824,355 of NC_080427.1, read as the reverse complement.
CCCAACACTGTCAAGGATGCATGACATATTTCATGTGTCTATGCTGATAAAATACATCCTAAACCCTTTGCATGTGATAAGTTACAAGTCATTGGAGGTGAGTGACACCTTATCATACGATGAAGTGCCGATTTAGATCTTAGAATGGAAGGAACAGGAACTGCGTACTAAGAGAATACCGTTAGTGAAAGTGCTATGGTCAAATCATATAGTTGAGGAAGCTTCTTGGGAGTTGGAAGAAGAAATATGGCGAACATATCATCAGCTATTCAATGAGTCCCAGTGTTAGACGGGTAAGGGTAATAGGTCAGGTAGGTGGTTAATTTTGAATATAATTATGTTTTGTGCTGGTTGTATGGTTATGTTTGATTGTGTAAGTTTACGAGTTATGATTTTGTGTTATGCGTGGTTTTGGGGGAAGGTTTATTTGGTTATTTGTAATCCCCCAAATACCGATATTGTAACCACGATATTCCCCCGCCACAAGTGAGGGTTGGTAATAAACTTGGGACGAGGCCGCTATGTGAGTGGCTATCGACTCTTCTGTAGAACAAGGTTATTAGTTAAGAAACACGCCAGAGGATGTTGTTGGCCTTACAAGGCTTAAAATCTTATTTTGATGATAAAAAATAAGACGAACTTAACATATTTGGTTAAGTGATGACATTTTAGGACTCAACTATGAGAAAGAAAGGTCAAGTGTTCACAAGGATCCATTGAAGTCTTAAAATATATATATGATCAAAAGTAGCTTAAAGGCATGGATTTCAAGATGATCTATTAAAGCTTGAAGATTATTAGAGCATGGATATTAAAGAGAAAGCTCAAAGTATATTAAAGCTTGAAGACAAGATGGAGCCAAAGCAAGCATGAAGACTGAAGTGTTTAGAATGTCAAAGTCTTAAGAAGTATTTATGTAAGTACTTCATATTTGAATATCTCTTGAAATATATTGAAGCTCTTTAGGATGCAATATTGACTTGGAGACCAATTTTTTAAAACCCTGAAAAATGATTATAAAAGTCACATTTGAGTTTTTCAAACAACAAGGGTTCAAAGTCTTAAAAATGAAAGTTTATAAAATTGGACTATCCAGCTGACTGACATAAATGAACTATACTTACTCAGCCGACTGACAATTAAACTGTCCAACTGACTGACCATAATGAATTGTGTTCACTTAGCCGACTGACAATTAATTTCTAAAATTCCTAGACAGACAAAATGGTCTCGACCGATTGTCCAGCTGACTGACCTATACAAAAACAAGCCCATTCGAGTGACCCGGCCTACTGACCCTGCAGAGATTTTAAAATTTGAACTTCAACGGAAAAATTCCAAAAATTAGTTTTTCAAATCTAAATATTATAAAAACTTGGGGGACACTCTAAGCAACATGGGAAACAAGGAAACTCACTCTAAAAACTCTATGAATACTCCTTTAATCCAATGAATTAAATCACCAAGCATACAATCAGCATTCAAGCATTCTAATTGCTAAAGCTCTCTCTTACTCAAACCTTTGTACAACTGAATTACTGAAAGTTGCTAAAGATCTAATCTTTCCTACACTGATTTATACTGCTAATCATCATCTAAGAAGGATTCTTGGTGAATTCTATGCTTGAGCTTCAATTCTACTTCATCTTGATATTTAAATATTAAAGTATATAGTGTTGAATTTGTACTAATTTGCTCTTTGTGAGAGTGTTCTTGTACGCAACAATTGCTTCTTGTTTTTTGTTGTTTCTTGACGATTCCAAGTTGTTGGATCATTGACCGAGTGTTGGGTATCACTTGGAGAGGTGTTGCTCTAGCCTACTGAAGGAGTGACCTAGTGTGGGGTATCACTTGGAGAGGCGTTGCTCTAGCCTATTGAAGGAGTGGTTAAGCATGTGGTATCGCTTGTAACGGTTTTGTACCACCCAGAAAGAAATAGGTATAGTGTAATCCTTAGGTGGTTTGCCTAAGATGAGGATGTAGGCTAAGGATAAGCTGAAGCTCGTAAAAGATGTGGTATCACTCTCATTCTGTTACTATATTTATTTTTTTAGCATACCTATAAACAACGTGGATGATTTAAATTCTTGATCATATATACTACATAGTTTGGAAATTAAATAAGCTGAATATTAATTTGTTTTCGGACTTGTAGAAACCGAAAGGGAGTACATTGGTTGATCAATAATTTGCGAAAATCGTATGGGAGTACATTGATTGGTTAACACCCATAGACTCTTTTACTAAAAGTTTATTTAAAGTCTAAACTTTTGGAAAGAGTGTTGGATTTTATATTGCACATCATATTGAGAAAGAAAAATCATTAATACAAGGCTTTATATTAGCAAGCATACATTCTCAATCTTTACTTTAAGTGCTAAAACTTGCAAGCATTAAAATCTAACTTTGAATTAATCTTGATAGTGCTACAGTGCATACCTTAACTTGTGCTTGGTAAATCAATTGATTAGTTGTTTAAGTTTTGTTTAAGTTGTGTGGTTGTGGATTGAATAAAAAGACTTAAGTTTTTCTGTGATTGCTAAATCAACAAGAAGTTGAGAATTCATTAAAAGAATTAAAAGTGGTTAAGAATTCATGAAATTAACTAAAATTTTAATAACCCAATTCACCCTTCCTCTTGAGACTACACCTTGGTTTTTAGATGTGATCGATTTTGTTAGCAAATTTCGAGGAAGAAATTTTTATAAGGTGGGGGAGGATGTAGGGACTCAAACCAAGAAAAGAAAAGAAATAAATAAAAGAAAAGAGAAAGAAAATGACAGAAAATTGGTTTGGTAGGACCAAAACCGTTGACGGTTTTGAGGAATCTTAGAAAATTGTTGACTGTATAAACTATCGAGAGCAGTTATTAACCAAATCGTCATGGTTTTATAAAGCACAGAAAAACCATTGACAGTTGTTTGTGGTGCAGGGGCTTATAAGTGGGGAATCTTATGTTTTATTCATTTCATCACATTTCCCTCTTTCTCTCTAAAAAATTAGGGCTTCTCTCTCTCTCTCTCTCTCTCTCTCTCTCTCTCTCTCTCTCTCTCTCTCTCTCTCTCTCTCTCTCCTACGGCCTCCCGAGGCTCTGGCAAGTTTCTCCTATCGCTCACCTCATTCTTACTTGACTTGCTGGTTTTCCATTGTAGGATCGTGAGAGCTAGGGTTCATTTTCGATTGTTTTAGACGGTTTTTCAGGAACAGGTAAGAGGAATAAATTATATCAGCTTTTTCTTAAATTTAAACCAATTAAATTCAAGTATATGAACTCATATATGTTATATATGATTTTATGGTTGATTCAGACAAATGATATGGATGTTTTGGATTATTATACGTATTTGGGAAAAACCTAAAATGTGTTGGTTGATCATTTCTGTTTCCTAAAAATATAGTTGAGGTTAAATAAAATCGTGGAGATGATCATGCCTTGTTTTCATTGAAAATATATTTTCCCAGGCATTTTGGTATATAATGGATTATCAGTTTAAAAATAGTGTGGCATGAGATTATTCATATTTTACTGTATAATTGAATTTGAGTATTTTGTGGTATTATATAGTGAAAATAGAATTTGGACAATTTGATGGAAATATTGGAAATGTGGTGGAATTTTTGAAATGGGATATGACGATTGAATGTCGAGTTTGATATGATGGACGAATGTCAGGTTTAATATGATGGTTGAATGCCAGGTTTAATATGATGGCTAGGTGCCGAGTTTGATATGACGGCTAAATGCCGGGTTAGATATGGAGGCTGAATGTCAGGTTCCGATATGATACGTTTTATATGAAAATGTGTATATGACAGGTTTTATACTGAATTACGAAAATGAGAATTTTATTATAGTTTTATTACTTAAATTGCATTATATGGTATAAGAACCCTGAGAGCCAGATGTGATGAGAGCACGATACCGTAACTAGTATTTGAGATAGTGCAACCACACTGTTATGGATAGAAGTGTTGGTATTGAAAAGCCGATTTGGCCACGAAAGGGTTGTGTATCCCCCTGGAGTCTTGACCAGGCTGGGTAGGCAAATCAAACTTGCAGACATGAGGTTTGATTTAGTTTGGTGGTAGGCTAGCCAGGGTTAGCTCTAGTCATCGGACAACACAACCCGATCATGGTGGTTTATACATTATGATGTGTTTTTCCAAAAGGGGGTTTCTTCTATGCATATATGTAAATTTATGAAAATGATATTATTTATGGAACTAGTTAATTTTATGGAGAAAATGTGTATTTCCAATGGTGTAGGTGTGAGTTATATTATACAAATGCCATCTTTGCCAGCTAAAGTAAATTAAGCGAGGTGTTTGATTTCACTAAAACTCACATTAGCCACACATCAATAATAAATTATTCCTTTTTATTGAAAGGTGTCTTATCCCATCATGATCAAATGTTTTTCAGATGTTATGAGGAGTATATTAGTAATCAAAGTGAGTAGTGGAAGCATGGGTGGGACTAGATAGCGAGATTTAGATTAAATGTTACTATGTTATTTTGGTTTATCTTGAAATTCCTAAGGATGTATACAATTGATGTTGGAGTTATTGTTAGTATTTTATTTATATTTTTTATGGGTTCAAATCTATTATTATGATACTTGGATTGTCTTGTAATAAAAAATGGTTTTTAGTACTCTGGTATTTGTTATGCTAATCTTTTGTTGTATAATTAATTAGTATTCGGGATGATTTATTTAGAAAATAACCCTCCGGATGTAACGACCTGCTTATCTAATCATATAATAAAACATAACAAATAAAATAGTCTACCCGAACCCGTGGGTAGCGGGGACACCTGTCATATACAGCGGAACTTAGGCAGCAGTAAATGTAAATCATCATCCTCAATACCACAAAATACATAATACCAGAGTTAATTATATTCCAAAACATTGTATTTATACACAATCTCTATAAAATAAAATAAAAAAAAATATTACTAGGATCCCACATCAGAATCTCCTGATCTAAGTTCAAACTTACCCTCCTAATGGGGTAGCACAACAGACTTAACGGCGGCCACGACCCGCCGGTCCTTCTACATTTCCTGAAAATTATTTAAGTTCGCGGGTGAGACACTTCTCAGTAAGGGAAAATAAACTAAATACAATTGTGTAGCAACATGAATATTTAATGATAATATAGATATACAGTACATTTTCCATACCAAAAAACATTAATCATTTAATAACAGCATAAATGTATACCTTCATATTTTTTTATAAATCATACTAATCATAACTGTCTGGTATAGCTAATAATACTGAAAACCTACTCAGGATGAATAGCTAGCTGATGTCATGTATTACCCCTTATAACGGGTTGTGCAACTCGAAAGTGGGACCCGACAATGGCTGACCGACCACTGCCGAGTCAAAAATGTCTAAAAGTAAGATGGGCCCGCCACACCTTGGTCCGGACTGCCAAGTGGACGTCTACAACTCTACACTAAAAGCCACATCAACTATCCATCTCCCACCCCCTCGTAGGGTGGTTAGCACCAATCTGAACATAGATATATGATCTATATAGCTACGGTACCGTGCTCCTGAAACTGAATTAAACTAACATCTGGGTTCTGATAAAATATAATACATGATAATGTAGCATTAAACATAAATGGATTGATAGCATTTTCTATAACTTCGTAAATACGGCCTTGAGCCAAACATTTCATAAATATAGCCTTGCACCAAAATCATATATCATACATGGTCTCGCGCCAGTTATCAATCACGGTCTTGCGTCAAATATCTCATACATATCATTCTGAGTAAATAAATCAATTATCATGTATTTTCAAAATCGTAATGTACTGTATTATTTCATAATTCCTGAAAACATGCTTTACTCATAAAATTGCCATATCATAATACTTTTCATGAAAAATAATATTCATGCCACACAAAGCTGAGTGTATTCGTACATTTCATTCTAAAATCACATTTTCTGTATAATAGCAGTATTTTCCCAAATATGTATTTTTTCAATAATATTCAAATGTAATACATGCTTTCCTGAAAATTAATTGCTGATAAATAATAATAGTTTGTATGGCAAATATCTTCTTTAGTTTATTCCTTTAACTGGTACAGAAGAAAACCTCCTAAAAATTCCACTCGTCCTGCATCCGCAGGGTTTCCTATTCAACACCCTGAATTCAACAACTCCCAAAACTAAACTTCAGTATTTTCACATGAATATCATTTCCTATAACTGCGAAAAGATCAAATTTGACATAAAAAGTCTTACCTCAGCTCAGGGATGAATTTCAACTCGCTTCCACCAATGATTCGCTTCGGCAGATTTGGAGAGAACTTCCCCAGAAGTGTCGTGGAGGCCTCGAATTGTCGATCCAGCGAACGATGAAGCCGCAATTGGAGAGAGAGGAGAGTGAAACCGTAGGGAGGAGAGAGAGAGAGAGAGAAATTTTTTTGATTTTTCTACGTTTAAATATGAGTTTAAGGCTATTTATAGAGCTAGATTCGTCAACGAGACACGTCACCTCATCGACGAGTCCTTGAAGAATTTCATCGACGAACCTTCACCCATCATCGACGAATTTCAGAATTTCCAAAACCCTCCTCAGTATTTTCTCATCGACGAGACATACCCTTGTCGACGAGCCTAATTGCTGCATCAAAGCGTTCGTCGATGAAGCCTGCTGCACCCTCTTTTCTATTCCCATTTTTCTCTTTCTTAATTATTATTAAAATACTATTATACTTTGGGTCATTACATTCTCCCCTCCTTATAAAATTTCATCCTCGAAATTTACTATTCATATAATTCATCATCCCTTAAAGGCAAAATGGTCTACTTATTTTATTACTTACCCTCACTTATGGCGGAAGAATACCATGGTTACATTTCGAGTCCTACGAGATTACATATATAAAAGAAAATTCTCCCAAAACTAAAATACCACTTACTAACTAAAGTATTACATGTACCTGCAAAAGATATACTACCTATTTACTTCCATTTCCTAATTACATTCGAACTTCTTAGAACAATTACGGTTACTTCTGTCTGATCTACTCCTCGAGTTCCCAAGAAGCCTCTTCTATTGCATGATTCCTCCATAGGACCTTTACCGTAGGAATCTTCTTATTATGTAGTTCCTATTCTCTTCTATCCAGAATCTACACTGGTACCTCCTCATAGACTAGCGAATCGTCGAACTCTAACTCACCATAACTGATAATATCAGAAGGATCTAGGACGTATTTCCTCAATATAGATACGTGGAACACGTCGTGCATCCTGGATAGTGTAGGTGGAAACGCTAGCCTATAGGCAACTGGTCCCACTTTCTCTAAAATCTCAAAAGGACCGATAAACATAGGGCTAAGTTTACCTTTCCTACCAAACCTTATAACCCCTTTTAACGGAGCTATCTTCATAAATACATGATCCCCAATATCAAATTCTAATTTCCTGTGGCAATTTTTGGCATAACTCTTCTGTCGGCTTTGAACTGCACTGATCCTATCTCTAATGAGCCGAACCTTATTATACGCCTGCTGCACAAGCTCTGGTCCCACAACTCGCCGCTCACCCATCTCATCCCAATACAAAGGAGATCAACATCTCTTACTGTATAAAGCCTCAAATGGTGTTATGCCAATGCTGGCCTGATAACTATTATTATATGCAAACTCTACTAGCGGCATAAACTAAGTCCAACTACCCCCAAAATCTAATACGCATGTGCATATATTATAGTATTTGTATCTTCCTCTCAGTCTGCCCATCTGGCTGAGGATGGAATGTTGTGCTAAACGATAGCTGAGACCCTAGAGCTTCCAGCAAGCTTCTATAAAAACGTGACATGAAATGCGGGTCTTGATCTGACATTATGGATATCGGCACTTCGTGAGAACGAACTATCTCTTAAATATAAATCTCTGCCAAACAGTTAAGGGAGTAACTGATCTTGATTGGGAGGAAATGGGCAGTCTTAGTCAACCAATCTACTATCACCCAAATTGCATTATGGCCATTCGATGTTGACGGTAGCCTTGAAACAAAGTCCATGAATATATGATCCCACTTCCACTCTAGGATAAATAGGCGGCTACAACTAACCCGCTGGCCTCTGATGCTCAGCTTTTATGCTGGCATGTCAGACACTGCGCTACATACTCGGTAATTTCTCTCTTCATACCACTCCACCAATAGAACTCTCGCAGATCCCTGTATATTTTCGTACTTTTGGGATGAACTGTATACAAAGATCTATGAGCCTCCTCCAAAATAGTTTTCCTGAAGTCAGCATCAATAGGAAAATATAATCTGGAATGGGACGGCAAAGCTCCATCATCTGACAAACAGAATTCCTCCCCCTGACCACTCTGCACTTTATCTATCATCTCTGCTAATTCTGGGTCTTCCTTCTGAGCAGCTTTAATTCTTTCTTGCAGAGTAGGCTGTACCACTAGGCTGACATTACATACTAAAGGATTACTCTTGATGAATTCAATGCCGAGTTTCTCCAGATCCATCATAATCGAATATTGGATGTCCATAACTGCTAACACTGATCTTGCAGACTTCCTACTCAACACATCAGCAGCCACATTTGCTTTCCCTGGGAGGTAACTGATAGTACAATCAAAATGTTTAATTAACTCTAACCACCTTCTCTGTCTCATATTCAGTTCCTTCTGGGTGAAGAAATACTTTAAACTCTTCTGGTTGGAGAAAATCTCACACCGCTCGTCGTACAGATGATGCCTCCATATCTTTAATGCGTGTACCACTACGGCCAATTCAAGATCATGGGTAGGGTAATTCTTCTCATACTCTTTCAACTGTCTGGACGCATACGACACCACCTTGTCATGCTGCATCAATACATAGCCAAGTCCTTTCGAGGATGTATCATTGTAGATAGTATAACCCTCACCCCCTAACGGGATGATCAGTACTGGTGCTGTGACTAGCCTCTGTTTCAATTCCTGAAAACTCTACTCACAACTGTTGTCCCATTCAAATATGGCATTCTTTCTAGTTAATCATGTCAGAAGCCCTAATAAAGCTGAGAATCCCTAAAAAAAAATGACTGTAATATCCAGCTAACCCCAAGAAACTCCTGACATCCTAAATGTTCCTCGGTCTAGCTCAATTCACTACCGCATCAATTCTACTGGGATCCACAAAAATTCTGTCTCCTGAGATGACATGCCCCAAAAACACAACTTTCTCGAGCCAGAAGTCATATTTACTGAACTTGGCATACAACTTCTTCTTCCTAAGCATCTGTAAAACTTGCCTCAAATGTATCTCGTGCCTTATAACTCCTCAAATAAACCAGTATATTATCAATAAAAATAACAACAAACTGGTCTAAAAATGGATGAAAGATCCGACTCATCAAATCCATAAATATTGCAAGGGCATTCATCATACAAAATGGCATAACAAGGAACTTGTAATGCCCATACCTAGTCCTGAAAGCCATCTTTGATACAACTTTTGCTCTTACCTTTACTTGATGGTAGCCTGATCTGAGGTTAATCTTAAAATATACCCGTGTACCCTGGAGTTGGTCAAACAAATCATCGGTACGGGGTAGAGGATACTTGTCCTTGATTGTCACTTTATTAATCTCCTTGTAATCTATGCACATCCTCATAGACCCATCCTTCTTCCTTAAAAATAGTACTAGAGCTCCCCACAGAGATACACTAGGTCATATAAAACCTTTATCAAGTAAATCCTGTAATTGATCTTTCAGTTCTGCCAACTCTGCTGGCACCATTCGATACAATGCTTTAGAGATCGATGTTGTACCTGGAAGTAGATTAATAGGAAAATCTACCTCATGATCAGGTGGCAAACCTAGTAATTCATCCAGAAATACATCAGTAAACTCCTTTACTACTGGCATACTGGTGAGCTTCACTTCATTCCTTGCGGTTTCCTTCACGAAGGCCACAAATCCCTGACAACCACTCAGAAGTAGCCTCCTCACCTGAACAGCTAAGACCATTTGAGGTAGAGACTGTACTCGTGACCCTATAAATATGAATTATGGTCTTCCTAGAGGTCTGAATATCACCTCTCTCGCACGACAGTTTATACTGGCAAAATTAGCTGCTAGCCAATCCATGTCGAATATGATATGAAACCCATGCATGCCCAGCACTACCAAATCAGCAGATAGAATCCTCCCCTAAACATCAGCTGGACAACCACGGAGTACCCTACTATATCTCACCACTGACCTAGTCAGTGTAGCCACTAATAATTCAACATCTAGTGATTGTGTTTCGGCCCCACACAATTTAACACACCCCATAGATACAAATGAGTGTGTGGCCCCTAAGTCAAATAGTGTAATAACTTTAAATAAAAAAATATTAATCGTACCTATCACCACGTCGCCGACCAGCTCAGCATCACCTGGCATCAGAGCAAAAACCTTGGCTGGAGCCATATTCCTCTACTGGCCTCCATGTGGCACTTGGTAGCCTCCTCGAGCAAGTCTAGGAGTAGAAGCAGCACCAATCTGAGCCTAAAAATCCCTCATCATATGCCTTGGCTCCCGACACCAGTAGCAAATACCTTGCCCGGCATGACATTCCCCCAGGTGTCTCTTCCCACAAGATGGCAAGTTGGAGATGGCTACACACCCTGAAAACCGTGATTCTCGGTCTCCTGCCTCCGATCACTATAGTAGTAACCTCTCTTCCACGAACCACGACCGACTCCCTGCTGGGAATCAGAAGGTGTGGATCTCTTCTTCTGCCTCTGCTTCTCAGCCTCCAACCACTCCCTAATCTCTGCTATAGTGGTTCTATCCACCAGCTCAGCGAAATCTTGCAACTTCAGAATCGACACCTACTTATATATTTCTCTCCTCAAACCTCTTTCAAACTATCGTACCTTCTTTGCTTCACCTGTTATGATGTATGGGGTGAAGCGAGATAATTAGATAAACCTCACCGCGTACTGTTGTACGATCTACTATCCCTACTTCAGATTCAGGAACTCATCTATCTTAACTTCCCTGGATGAGGCTGGAAAATACCTATCGAAGAATGTCTCCTTAAATCGCTCCCATGTCATCTCCACAGGTACCATCCTCTGCTGCTCTAAGAGTTTCACCGTCGTCCACCACCTCTTAGCCTCTCTGGTCAATCTGTAGGTAGCAAATAGCACCCTCTGCACCTCTGAACACTGCAGCACTGCAAATATTTTCTCTATCTCCTGCACCCAGTTTTCAGCGACTGTAGGATCTGTTCCCCCCAAGAAAGCCGGAGGATTCATTTTAATGAACTTATTTATTGAGCTACCGTGACCTGCCGATAGACTACCTTGTTCCCTTGAACTCCTAGCGATTTCAGCCATAACTTGTTGTGCCACGTTGTGCAAAACTGCATCTGAATCACCACCCGCAGCGCCTGAGGGTCCAGCACCCTCATTCCCACTAGCATAGGTACTACTACCACTACGGTCCATCTTGAAAAACAAATAACTTAACTTAGAACCCCCTTTACTATACATATCACCCAACCAATATAATATTTACTCCTAATTAATTCATTTCTCTTGGTCTTAATTCAAGATTCAATCTTGCAACCTAGATACCCAACACGACAATAGTTTACCATGACTTTCCTAAAATTGTCACCCCAGGAAAATCACACAAACCACCACGGAAGTCCTGTATCTAGACTACAAAACTAGACCTCAAATTCCCTTATGCTATACTCTGGTATTTTTACTATTGCATTCTAAAGTCTATAGAACTTAGCATCCTAGGCTCTGATACCAAACTGTAACGACCTGCTTATCTAATCATATAATAAAACATAATAAATAAAATAGTCAACCCGAACTCGTGGGTAGCGGGGACACCTGTCATACACAGCGGAACCTAGGCAGCAGTAAATGTAAATCATCAATCTCCTGATCCTAGTTCAAACTTATTGCTAGGATTCCACATCAGAATCTCCTGATCCTAGTTCAAACTTACCCTCTTAATGGGGTGACACAACAGACTCAACGGCGGCCACGACCCGCCGGTCCTTCTCGGTTTCCTGAAAACTATTTAAGTGGGGGGGGGGGGTGAGATACTTCTCAATAAAGGAAAATAAACTAAATACAGTTGTGTGACAACATGAATATTTAATGATAATATAGATATACAGTACATTTTCCATACCAGAAAATATTAATCATTTAATAATTGCATAAACGTTTACCTTCATATTTTTATAAATCATACTAATCATAATTGTCCAGTATAGCTAATAATACTGAAAATATACCCAGGATGAATAGCTAAGTGATGTCATGTATTACCCCCCATGACTGGTTGTGCAACCCGAAGGTAGGACTCGACAATGGCTGGCCGACCATTGCTGAGTCAAAAATGTCTGTAAGTACGATGGGCTCGCCAGACCCTGGTCCGAACTGCCAGGTGGACGTCTACAACTCTACACTGAAAGTCACATTGACTATCCATCTCCCACCCCCTCGTGGGGTGGTTAGCACCAATCTGAACATAGATATATGATCTATATAACTACGGTATCGTGCTCCTAAAACTGAAGTAAACTAACATCCGGGTTCTGATAACATATAATACATGATAATATAGTGTTTAACATAAATAAATTGATAGCATTTTCTATAACTTCATAAATACTGCCTTGTGTCGAACATTTCATAAATACGGCCCTGCGTCGAACATTTCATAAATACGGCCTCACGCTGGCTATCAATCACGGCCTTACGTCGAATATTCTCATACATATCAGTCCAAGTAAATAAATCAATTATCATGTATTTTCAAAATCGTAATGTACTATATTATTTCATAATTCCTGAAAACATGCTTTGCTCATAAAATTGTCATATCATAATACTTTTCATGAAAAATAATATTCATGCCACACAAAACTAAGTATATTCGTACATTTCATTCTAAAACCACATTTTCTGTATAACCGCAATATTTTCCTAAATATGCGTTTTTTCAATAATATTCAAATGTAATACATGCTTTCTTGAAAATTAATTACTGATAAATAATAATAGTTTACATGGAAAATATCTTCTTTAGTTTATTCCCTTACCTGGTACTAAAGAAAACCCCCTAAAAATTCCACTCGTCTTGCACCCGCAGGGTTCCCCGTTCAACACCCTGAATTCAACAACTCACAGAACTAAATTTTAGTATTTTCACGTGAATATCATTTCCTATAATTGTGAAAAGATCAAATTTGGCAAAAAAAGTTTTACCTCAACTTAGAGATGAATTTCAACTTGCTTCCACCAACGATCCGCTCCGACAAATTTGGAGAGAACTTCCTTAAGAGCATCGTGGTGGTCTCAGATCGTCAATCCAGTGAATGATGGAGCCAAAATCGAAGAGAGAGGAGAGAGAAACTGTAGGGAGGAGAGAGAGAGAGAGAGAGAGAGAGAGAGAGAGAGAGAGAGAGAGCAAATTTTCTGATTGTTTTGCATTTAAATCCGAATTTTATGCTATTTATAGAGTCGGATTCGTCAACGAGACACGTCACCTCGTCGACGAGTCCCTGAAAAGTTTCTTCGACGAACCTTTACCCTCATCAACAAAATTCAGAATTGCCAAAACCTTCCTCGGTATTTTCTCGTAAATGAGCCCAATTGCCGCGTCATCGACGAACGTGAAGCACTCGTTGAAGAAGCCTGCTACACCCTCTTTTCTATTCCCATTTTTCTCTCTTAATTATTATTAAAATACCATCATACTTCGGATCATTACACAGGGCCCACTCTCGGGTTCGTGGCGTTACACAACTAACAACTTTTGTGCCAACAGTGAACACATATCTAGTGGTGCTTCTACGGTGATCAATTTCACAAGAAAAATTGGTATCAACATACCCTTCAATTTTAAAATCATATCTCCTTTTCCAAAATATAGACACTTATCAATAGTGCCACGTTGATATCTCAAGATCCACTTCATTGCTTCCCAGTAAGTCTTCCTTAGATTTGACAAAAACCTGCTAATAGCTCCCATTGCTTGACCAATGTCTGGTCTGGTACAAACCATGGCATACATAAGACTTCTAATGGGTGAGGCATAAGGTACTTTAGCCATGAAATCCTTCTCTTCATCTATTTGGAGAGCCTGATCCTTGGAGAGGCGGAAGTGACCAGCCAATGGTGTATTTATTGCTTTGGCACTACTCATATTGAATCTTTGTAAAACACGGCTAATATACTCTAACTGAGATAACCACAATGTTCTTTATTGCTTATCTCTGGAGATCCGCATCCCAAGTATTTGTTTTGCTTAACCCAAGTCCTTCATTTCAAACTCCTCTGACAATTGCTGCTTTAATTTTCTGAACTCTTCTATATTTGGTCCTGTGAGTAACATGTCATCAACATATAACAATATAATGATATAGCCATATTGATACCTCTTGAAGTTGCAACAGTGGTTGGCATTGCACTTTTGAAAATATTTTATGCGCATAAAGCCGTCGAATTTTCAGTACCAAATTTTGGGAGCTTATTTGAGACCATACAAGCTCTTCTTCAATATGAACTCAAGATTCTCTTTACCTTTTAGTAAGAATCCTTTGGGCTATTGCATGTAAATCTCCTCATCAAGATCACCATGAAGAAATGTTGTCTTCACATCCAATTGCTCGAGATGTATGCCTTTCGAGGTAACAATGCTCAAGACTAATCTGATGGTACTTGTTAACTTCACAACTGGTGCAAAGATGTTGGTGTAGTCAATTCCTTCCTTCTTCTCGAAGTCTTTGACTACCAACTAAGCTTTGTACCTCCTGGATCCATCATACTCCTTTTTAATCTTGTACACCCACTTGTTATGAAGAGTATTTTTACCTTATGCAACTTTGCTAGTTCCCACATTCTTTTGTAGGTGGACTTCATCTCATCCTTCATCACCAGCTCCCACTTGCTCAAATCTCCCACCTGACATGTTTCATCGTTGCATTCGAGTTCTCCTCCATCTATAAGAAGTAAATAATTCATATACCTCTTATTTGGTACATGGAGAAAAAAATATCTGCTAAGCTCTGGAGCTGGAGCTGGAGGTGGTGGTGCGACGATCTGCTCCACAAGTTCCTCCACCTGAGGATTATATGCATTTTTATGTTGTGTCTCCTTTTCCTAAGGATTCTCAGTGTTTCACTATGGTGTCCCAATACCTTGTAGGACATCATCCAAGTCTACATAGATTGTTTTATTCTAAACTTGTTCTGTAGGTTATATTGTGTGTCTGTCCTTGTAAATCGTATTTTCACTGAAGATCATGTCTCTGCTTCTAATCATCTTCTTGTTTTCATCATCCTAAATGTGATTCTTATACTCATCTTCACCGTAACCGACGAAGGTGCATTTCCGGGACTTTGAATCAAACTTATTTCTGATCACTGATATGCATATATGCAACATAACAAAAAACTGTCTAATGTGAAAGTCTCACCTCTTTTCCACTCCATACTTCTTCTAGTAGACCGTGGTCCAATGGTACTGATGAACTCCTATTAATTAAGTATGCTGCTGTGTTGATTGCTTTTGCCCAGAACTACTTTGGTAAGTCTAACTGTATACACATGCTTTTGGATCTTTCAGTCAACAATCGGTTCATCTGCTCGGCTACGCCGTTGTGCTGGGGCGTACCTGGCACTATTCTTTCCATCCACATGTCATGCTCATAGCAGAATTTCTTAAACCTAGTGTCTTCATACTCACCATCATTGTCGGTTCTCAGATTCTTGATTTTTAAAACAGTTTCATTTTCAACCATTGCTTTCCAAATCTTAAAACCATCAAATACTCTAATTTATATTTCAAAAAGTAAACTCATACCTTCCGAGAATGATCGTCAATAAATGTCATAAAGTAATTCCTTCCACCTGTAGATGAGATAGTTGTCGGTCCCCACACATCTAAATGGACTACTTCAAGTCTCTCATTCTTTGAGATAATGGTGTATGTTTGGAAATTGACCCTCTTCTATTTCCTTAGTATACCATGCTCACACATGTCAATCTCTACTGACTATAGATCACTCAACTTTCCCGTTGAGTGCATTACCCTGAGTCCCTTTTCACTCATATGACTAAGTCGCAAGGTTGATCATTGCCAAGGTATAGCTTACCGAAGTCACCTGGTGTATACTCCTCTAGGCAATCCTATAAGTGGGCTTGATACATATAGGCGAATACTAACTTGACCCACAAGCTTAAGCCTATTGGGTCTTGGATCTAATCATGCATATATAAACACCCATCATGCACTCAAATTTTTCAATGTGGGACAAACTCACAACTCGAATTTTTAATACTATTCCCCCTTTAAGAATTTAGCTCAAAGCTTTCACCTCCCGAGTTTGGTACCGCATCATAGTATACAAAGTGACACGATGGTAGTTCGAGTCTTTGAGCTATCAAAAAAAACAAAAAAAATAAAAGGAAGACCTGTAAAATTTTGAAACCTCTCAAATAGTGTTGTAATTTTTTAAATTTCATGACAAGACAATTAAACTTTAAAAAATTTTAGATAATTATTTTCCCAAAAAATAACTATAATCTAATATTACTCGGTACCACAACCGGAATGAAACAAATCACAAAATGAGGATCGTAAAATTTTATAGAAAAAATATCTAAAATTATGATGGTCAATTTTATTTCATTCTTGAGTAGCCAACAAAGCCTGATTTTTTTATTTTTATTTTTTTGGTTTCCGGACCACCAATTGGCATTTATGAGGATGGCCGGGTTGTCGCTCTACGGTCTCTCCATAAAGAATTAGTTGGAAATTAAAGAGGTGAATTTGGTGAGCTGGCTGGCTGTCCGACTGCTGCCTACTACCGACCCACTTGATTACTCAGCCCAACCTGACTTCAATTTTTCACTTTTAGTGACGAGACGGATGCAGCCATAATGACACTCCCCAAGTCCGAACGGCTAGCTTGCGTACGTACGCATGCATCATTTCTACATCGTTTCACTCTGCATGCTTTTTTTTTTTTTAAAGAGGTAGCTTTCACTCAGCATGCTGCACGTACGTACGGCTCAAAACTGCCCAATCACAACATGCCACATGGATTAACCATGCATATATATAGTTCCCTCATCATTTGGAACTTGCATTTATTAGCATCATCCCAATTATATCATCATAGTTACAATTTTTATACTTCATGATACACCTGCGTTCCAAGATTAAAAAGAATAAATTAATGGTTTTTCATTACCTAAGTATCTAATTCAGGAGTCAAGAAACTTGACCAACAAAAAGCATGTCATTTATTTGATAACAAATAATCCATGTTTGAGTTAAATATCTTTGAAGCATTGATGACGAGTCTTGTTGGTGTCACTGTAGAATTTAATTGTTTTGGATGACTTAAATGTATCATACGATGACGATTATTATGTTAAGTATTCAGTGTACTCGAACTTTGGTCTTTGCCTCCAAAGTGTATTGACTTAGGTGATAAACTCATCGCTCTCTGGTTAACTAGTCAAGATTCGAATTTTAAGATTACGACTTTCCATTTGAGATAATAATTTAGAATTTAAGTGAAGAAAATAATGTCATTCATTTGATAACAATAATGTATGTTTGAGTTACGTATCTTTCGAGCACTGATGACGAGTTTTGTTGGTGTCACTACTGAATTTAATTGTTTTCAACGACTCAATTTTATCAAACGCTAACGATTGTTATGTTAGGTATTCAATTTACTCGAACTCTGGTCATTGCTCCCAAAGAGTACTGACTTAGGTGATAAACTCAATGCTCTCTCGTTAAATGGTCAAGATTCAAATTTTAAAATTATGACTTTCTATCTGAAATAATATGTAATGACCCGGAATTAAAATAATTAGAAAATATAATGAATAAATTGGATTAAAGGAAAATAAGGGGAAGAAAAGAAGAATTTTTAATAAAATAACAGGCCTTGTCGACGAATGTCCTATATTCGTCGACGAGTGTCCTTCTAAACTCGTCGACGAACTCGGTTTCTCGTCGATGAAGGAATCCCAAGAGAGAATTTTAGGAACTCTGAATTTTGTCGACGAAAGTATCTTCTCGTCGACGAAGTCTCTATAGCGCCTCGTCGACGAATTGACGTGTCTCATCGACGAAACCCTACCTATAAATTGAAGTTCTTTCATTTTTCAACATAAAACTCGAGGAAAATTCTCCTTCTCTCTCTAGAAAACGATCTCCCAGCCTTCTCTCTTTGATTTCGGGCCAGATTTGACCCGATTTGACAATCCGGAACCGCCACAAGGTTTGTGGGATCATTCTCTTCAAGGCTGTAGGAGTTTATCGTTGGGTTGTGAGATTTGGGAAACATCCCAAAATCAGGGTAAGTCATTTATTTTGGGATTTTCTTAAGGAATGTTGTTATTTGGAGCCTAAGAAGTAGTAAATAAGTATTTTCCTTCAGATTTAAGTTAATTGGAATTTATTTTAATTAAGTTGGGATTTTTGGATTCAGGGTCCAAGTGAATGCTGTGGGTATCGGTTCGGGGATCCTACCAGCATAGTTCAAAAGTTAGGTAAGAGGGAAATTTATATATTAAATCAGGTTTTTCATGAATATATATTTTTATGTGGGCTTAAAATGCCAGCCATGAAATTTATGTTTTCTGAGCTTAGGAATGCTTATATAGCTTTGTATATGTGAAAGTAACCGAATGAAAGTGAAAAGGAACTTTCTAGTGAAGTAAGTAAGAAATAAAATGTATTTTTAGCATATAAATGTTAATTATGGGTTGGCTTATTTTGTAAGAAATGTATATGAATTTTACTACTAAAATTGTGTGACATGAGATACTATGCGAATATATGTTAAATATACGAGATGCAGGTTAAGTAAGTAAAGCTTTATGAATAAAATATGATATGGATAATGTTGCTTGTGTATGTTAAATGCAACCATGTAAATGTAAGACAGCTAAAAGACAGCCATGTTAGCTGATTCTAACGCATTTCTATGTGGAAACTAACTATAGAAGATTCTAGCGCATTTATATGTGGAAACTAACTAATGATGGTAAAAGACCAGCTGTAGTACAAAGTACTGAAATGAAATGTTATGCAATGAAATGACAATGGAATGACAATGCAATAAAATGAAATGTGAAACGTGAATGATACAAATGAGAAAGGGTCACTTAAAGTGAAATAAAATGCAATGTTTAAGATATGAACATGAATGAATGTGTATAAATGTATAATGACAGAAAAGAATAATGCATTATGTTATTAGAAGTATTTATGTATGTAGCACATGTTACGATTAGGCAAGGCGAACCCTTCACTTGAGGGCTTGCTGAGAAAGGCAAGTGCACTAGTTGCTTCAGACGTGGTAGTAGTTGCATAACGTACTAGGGCAGAGGGAACCTACTTGTATTGGCGGGTAGATTTCCCTATTCTTAGAGACTTTGCCGGTAAACTATTGTTGAATGCGTGAGTACGAAATTAATCTAACACTTAATAGCTTGCTGAGCAAGGTGAGTGCCCTGATATGCTTTAGTTGTGACCTTAGGGTTACCAAAGTATCTAGAGCAAAGGGGTGCTACTTGTATAGGCGGGTAACCACCCCTATCCTTGGGTAATCTCGTGGGTTAAATATTTGCGTGTGATTGTGTAGGGTCAGAAAACGATTTCAATGGTACGTGATGATTTGCAAATATAATTAAAATGATGTTTATTTACCTCATGTTGGCCACACACTATTTTAATATGTATATTTCTTCCCTTATTGAGATGTGTCTCATGGGAATATGAATGTTTCTTTTCAGGACATCCTCGAGGTCGAGCTTAGAAGCTGGAGGGTATTTTTAGCATTTTTTAGGACTATATAAGAAACAACGTATATGTTAATACTATCTTGGAAATGGAAATGTTTATGCTTTATGTCTTTATGTTTTAAGGATATTGAGAATGGAATGGTTGTGGACATACTAAAATGTTTTGGAGATGTATGATTATATGGAAATGTAGGTGATGGTTGGATTTTATGGATTTATAGATAGAAAATAGTAAACTCTTGTATTACGGTATTGTGGTATTACTATATTATGATATAGAGATTATGTTATGTTTTCCGCTACGTATGTTATAAAATATGGATTATCAGGGATTTTATTAGGTATAACGCGCCAGACCCAGATTTAAGGATTTGGCGCGTTACATTTTGGTACTAGAGCAATGATTTTGGGGATTTTAAGGATTTAGGAAATGATTTATATCAAAGTATAGGAAATAGTTACGATAAGGATACTAGATGAATAGGTTAGATACTGAGAAATAGGTTTGGTGTAGGGAAGTATAGGATTTTGTTTTGTGATTTAGAGGAAAAATTACGTCGACAATTTCCTGTGATGTTTTTGAAGTAGTCGACAGCCTCAGAAAAGCCATGGTAAACCTTATATGTTTTTGTTTCTGAATTTTGAGACTGGTCCTTATATGGGGATTTTGGATTTTATTTAATGATTATGTTATTTTGAGTTTTAGTATGGAAATCTTATCTCTTCTTTGTCCTATTTTCAGGATGGACTTTGGAGATGAGAATATAGAGGCTGAAGGAAGGGAGGATTCAATGACCTCTAGTGAGGAAGAAATAGATACCTTTAAGGTATTGCGGGGTATCATTCGTCAAGTTAAAGCAAAAATGAAGAAGGAACCCAAGGAATAGAACTGTCCATCTGTAGGACAGGGCTGCAGTATAAAAGAGTTTGTATGGATGAACCCTCCAGCTTTTACAGGTGGACGAAATCTTGTGGTTGCAGAGAACTAGGTACAAAAGATAGAGGAGATTATGGCTATACTCGACTGCACCGATGAGTAGAAGGTATGCTATGCCGCTTTTAAGATGATAGGAGAGGCGAAGCGCTGGTGGCTTTCTACGAAGTTGCTACAGGATTAGAGGGTAGTAAGGATAACTCTTACCTGGGAGAGATTCAAGGAGCTGTTCTTTGACAGGTATTTTCCTTCATCTGTCAGAGAGGAAAAGATAGAGGAGTTCACCAATATGACCTAGAGGGATATGATGGTTGCGGAGTATGCGGCTTGCGTTTCGCTCCATTTCTGGTCCCAAATGAAGTAAGGAAAGCTAGGAAATTTGAGAAAGGCTTGAGGTGCAGGATTTATGAGCTGGTGGTTGGGTTTCAAGTTCAGAATATTTCAGAATGAGTTGACAAGGTCACAGTGTTGGAGAAAAGTATCTAGAGTAGCATTGAGCCTTCAGAGCAGAAGAAGAGACCTGCACCATTTGGCTTTCAGTCTGAGGCTAGTCAGGGATCAATGAAGAAAGGAAAAGAAGCAATGGGCTCTGTATGCTCGAAATGTGATAAGAGGCATAGGGGCAAATGCTAGTATGACACTCCGAATTACTACAGGAGCAGTAAGCCAGGGCACCACAGGAAAGATTGTCGAGAACCCTTGCCTATGATAGCTGCTCAGAATCAGGACAGGGGAAAGCAGTAGATACCACTTGGAAGAGATGGTCTGCCTTGCCTGTATACACTTCGAGCTGAGGAGGATGCCATCAGAGAAGCAGGTATGAGATAATTTAATTTAATGAATGATGATTAAATGACTTATGTGATGATATGCATGTTACGTTCTTATGATGGTATTTAGTAAATGAGTTTAAGTTATGTAAAAGGATGATTAGATAGTAAAATTTTGAGGACAAAATTTCTTAAGGAGGGGTGAATGTAATGACCCGGAATTAAAATAATTAGAAAATATAATGAATAAAATGGATTAGAGGAAAATAAGAGGAGGAAAGGAAGAATTTTTAAGAAAATAACATGTCTCGTCGATGAATGTCTTGTATTCGTCGACGAGTGACCTTCTAAGCTCATCGACAAACTCGGTTTCTCATTGACGAAGGAATCACGAGAGAGAATTTTAAGAACTCTAAATTTTGTCGACAAAGGTATCTTCTCGTCGACGAAGTCTCTATAGTGCCTCGTCGACGAATCGACGTATCTCGTCAACGAAGCCCTACCTATAAATTGAAGTTCTTTCATTTTTTAGCGTAAAACTAGGGGAAAATTCTCCTTCTCCCTCTAGAAAACGATCTCCTTTCCTTCTCTCTTCGATTTTGGGTTGAATTTGACCCGGTTTGATGATCCGGAACCTCCATGAGTTTCGTGGGATCATTCTCTTCAAGGCTGTAGGAGCTGATCGTTGGGTTGTGAGGTTTGGGAAACATCCCAAAATTAGGGTAAGTGATTTATTTTGGGATTTTCTTAAGGAATATGCTTATTTGGAGCCTATAAAGTAGTAAATAAGTATTTTCCTTAAGAGTTAAGTTAATTGGAATTTATTTTAATTAAATTAAAATTTTTGGATTCAGGGTCCAAGTGAATGCTGCGGGTATCGGTTCGGGGATTTTGCCAGCATAGTTCGGAAGTTAGGTAAGGGAGAGATTTATATATTAAATCAAGTTTTTCATGATCTAAAATGAATTATGTGTTATTTTTTTATATATATTTTTATGTGGGTTTAAAATGTCAGCCATGAAATTTATGTTTCTGAGCTTAGGAATGCTTATATAGCTATGTATATGTGAAAGTAATCGAATGAAAGTGGAAATGAACTTTCTGGTGAATTAAGTAAGAAATGAAATGTATTTTTAGAATATAAATGTTAATTATGGGTTGACTTATTTTGTAAGAAATGTATATGAATTTTACCGCTAAAATTGCATGGCATGAGATTCTATGCGAATATATGTTAAATATACGAGATGCAGGTTAAGTAAGTAAAGTTTTATGAATAAAATATGATATGGACAATGTTGCTTGTGTATGTTAAATGCAACCATGTAAATGTAAGACAGCTGAAAGATAGTCATGTTAGCATATTCTAGCGCATTTCTATGTGAAAACTAACTGTAGCAGATTCTAACGCATTTCTATGTGGAAACTAACTGATGATGGCTAAAGACCAGTTGTAGTACAAAGTAATGAAATGAAATTTTATGCAATGAAATGACAATGGAATGATAATGCAATGAAATGAAATGTGAAACGTGAATGATACAAATGGGAAAGAGTCACTTAAAGTGAAATAAAATGCAATGTTTAAGATATGAACATGAATGAATGTGTATGAATGTATAATGATAGAAAAGAATGATGTATTATGTTATTAGAAGTATTTATGTATGTAGCACATGTTACAATTAGGCAAGGCGAACCCTTCGCCTGAGATCTTGCCGAGAAAGGCGAGTGCACTAGTAGCCTCAGATGTGACATTAGCTGCATAACGTACTAAGTTAGAGGGAACCTACTTGTATGGGTAGGTAGATTTCCCTATCCTTAGGGCCTTTACTGGTAAGCTATTATTGAATGCGTAAATACAAGATTAATCTAACACTTGAGGGCTTACTGAGTAAGGTGAGTGCCCTGATATGCTTTAGTTGTGACCTTAGGGTTACCTAAGTATCAGAGCAGAAGGGTGCTACTTGTGTGGGCGGGTAATCACCCCTATCTTTGGGTAATCTCGTGGGTTAAATATTTGCGTGTGATTGTGTAGGTTCAAAAAATGATTTCAATGGTACGTGATGATTTCCAAATGTAATTAAAATGATGTTTATTTACCTCATGTTGGCCACACGCTGTTTTAATATGTATGTTTTTTCCCTTACTGAGATCTGTCTTACCCGAATATGAATGTTTCTTTTCAGGACATCCTCGAGGTCGGGCTTAGGAGCTCGAGGGTATTTTTAGCATTTTTGAGGACTATATAAGAAATAGGGTATATGTTGATACTATCTTGGAAATGGAAATGTTTATGTTTTATGTCTTTATGTTTTAAAGATGTTGAGAACAGAATGGTTGTGGACATACTAAAATGTTTCGGAGATGTATGATTATATGGAAATGCAGGTGATGGTTGGATTTTATGGATTTATAGATAAAAAATAGTAAACTCTGGTATTACGGTATTGTGGTATTACTATATTATGATATTGAGATTATGTTTATGTTTTCTGTTGCGTATGTTATGAAATATGGATTATCAGGGATTTTATCTAGTATAACGCACCAGACCCTGGTTTAAGGGTTTGGGGTATTACATTTTTGTATCAGAGCAATGATTTTGGGGATTTTGATGATTTAGGAAATGATTTATATCAGAGTATAGGAAATAATTAGGATAAGGATACTAGATGAATATGTTAAATACTGGCCAGTGTATAAATAGGTTTAACCCTCATTTTATTTCTGAAAACTTGCGAGAATGTCTCTCTTTCTCTCCTTATTTCGTTTTCCCTAACTTCTCTTTAAGATTTCGAGCCAATCTTCTGCCGGTTCAATGATCTGAAGCCACCGCGACACTCCTGGCGAAGTTCTCTGCATATCTGCTGGAGTGGATCGTCAGTGGGTCGAGTTTGGAAATTCATCCTAAATTCAAGGTAAGGCTTTCTACTCAGTATTTGACTTCTTGACAGTTGTATAAAACGTAGTCCGCGTAGAAATACTAAAGTTTAATTCTGGAAAATATCATTTTCAAGGTATTGAATAGGGAATCCTATGGGTGCAGGACTGTTTATCTTAGGGGTTTTTCAAGAATCAGATAAGGAGATAAACTAAGCTAGTTATTTTTAAGAAAATATATGTATGATATTACAGCACTTGCTTTCAAGAAAATAAATATATTTATATATGCATTACGTTAGAAAATACTGCTGTAAATAATGGTATGTTCTAAATATATGTGAAACCCATTTTGTGTGGCATGAGTAGAATTTGTTATAAATTACTGTTTTCTGGGATCATGATAATGCTATGAATATGATTTGCCGATGTACGGGCCAAGCTATGGATATGATTTGTCGGCATACAGGTCGAGCTATGCATATGATTTGTGGGCGTACGAGCCGAGCTAAGAATATGATTTTTCGGCGTAAGGACTGGGCTATGGATACAATTTGCCAGCGTACGGGCCGTGCTATGGATATGATTTGCCAGCATACGAGCCGAGTTATGGTAAAAATATGAAATGTCGGCGTATGGACTGACGATTTTCATGATGTATATATGCAAAATGAGGTGATGATATTGATTTGGCAATTAATAGTATGAAATACCCATTTATCACAGTTTGACTATATGCTATGTTATCAGAACGTGATTGGCTTGGTCTAGGCTAGCACTTGTATGGTACCGCTGCTATGTGTTTGTAATTATCACGATATTGTGTTAACGCTGCTGTACGGAGTAGCATGAGGACGGACAGTCGATGTGGTTTTAAGAAGTGTGAGCGTCCCTAGTGTACGGACCAGGTCTGGTAGACCTATCGGACTTACAGACTATACTTTTGACTTGGCAGTGGTTGGCCAACCATTGTCAAGTCCCGCCTTCAGGCCACACAACCCAATAATATGAGGATAATACATGACAACAGCCAGCTAACCTACTAGGATTGTTTTTCTATTATTAATATATGAGATGATTTATGTTATGAAAATCCAGTATGTTTTTCCATGGTATATTTATACATGTTTTTCCCAGAAATGATACAGACATATTTACTTAATATGCTTATATATGTTTTTATGTATAACACAAAAAAACTGTTGTCACACACTAGTATTAGTTCATTTCCCTTACTGAGAGGTGCCTCATCCCTAAATTTCATAAACATTTCAAGAGCCCTGGATAGGAGAGCGGATAAAGCTCAGCTGTGATAGTTACGACTAATCTGCCCTCTCTGAAGGGTATGTTTTTTGTAATAAGGTCAGATGGATTTTTGTGGGAAGTGACCCTAGGACTCTTTTGGGTGCTTTACATATGTAATTACAATGGATGTAGTAATTCTGACATTGTGATGGATGGTAATGTATATGGTATTATGAGTTATTTATGATTTTATGTTTCCTACTGCTTAGGCTTCCGTGCTATTTTCTAATGTATCCCTGGTACCCACGGGTTCAGGTGGATTATGATCTACTAGATTTATTATATTGGATTTATTATAAAAAGGAAAAAAATTTTGAAAATTGAAGCAGGTCATTACAAACTCACACACCTAGTACATATGCAATATATCCATTTTTTCTACCACAACACTTATCCTTCCACTTTTCCTTTATTATGCATTGCAAATTCAAAAATAGTAGAAACTTTGCTGCTAGTAGTAATGTAAAGACCTGAAGAATTATAGTAATTAAATAATAAAGGAAAATAAGAGAGGGTTTATCAGCAAGGTCTCATTGACGAACACAGAGTGTTCGTTGATGAATTGTCTTGTTGGGCTTGTTAACGTGGACACTTGTCTCATCGACGAGTAATTTCCGAGAGCTGTATTTAGGCCCTGAATTTCTTCAACGAGGGTAATGTGTTCGTCAAGGAAATTGCTTCTTGGCCTCGTCGACGAAGTGACGTGTCTCGTCGATGAAGCCAGGGGTATAAGTAACCAAGAAATTTCCTTTCTGCGAGAAATTTTGGCATGCAGGCTTCCTCTCTAACACTAAAATCGTCCCTCCCTCCATCTCTCTTCGATTCCAGCTCCGTTCTTCGCCGGTTTGACGATTTGAAGCTACCACGTCACTCCTGGGAAGATTCTCTTCAAATCTGCTGGAATAATTTGTTGGTTAGGCCAACTTGGACCCCATCCCAAATTCAAGGTAAGTAGATTATTCAGATGTTATTAACAGGTTTATCTAAGTTGAGATTTTTTATTTTTTGAGAACATAATAGTATTTTTTGGAATAAAACTAGGGTATTTTATTTTCAGAAGTAGGGTGTTTTGGGACCCTGTAGGCAAGGGTGAGAACTCTAGTGGGTGGTATTTCAAGAACCCAAGTAAAATGATAACATGGTTAATAGACTAGGAATTGTGTATATGGATTTGGGGAAATATGCATGTGATGATTATTTAGGTGAATTCAATTGTTTGATTGGGAAATTATATGTGTATTATCTCAAAATGTTGAAATTATAAATACCGCACGTGTGAGATTGTAAAGAACATCTAGTATTCAGATAGTCAGGTAAGGGAAATATGCTACTCTAGGAGAATTTAGTACGATTTTCAGTATAAAATATACTTTTACAAGATTATTATTCAAATTATAAATATTAGTATAATAGAAAATACAGATTTCAGAGCATGCGAATCCCATTCATTTAATTGTGTGCATGAGCAAGTAACAAAGTAGCACAGTAACTATACAGTTTTCAAATACCATGTTTTACAGTATATTAGCAGAAAATATCATGGGATATACATGTTTTATAAAATGGTGAATTTTCAGTATACATATAGATAGAAATTATACAGCATATTCAGAAACATGATTTATAATATTTTGAAGATATCATGATTTACAATATATGTACAGAAACATATATTTTTAGCAATTTCAGAATATCATGATTTTATAACCATAACACTCAAATACTCAAAAATTCAGACAGATATTCATTTATTTAGATATTAAATATTCAATCAGCTATTCAGATTTTTCACATTATTCAGATCACTTTTACAGTGTTATGGTTATTTCAAAATCATGGTAAAACAGTAATATAGATATATCAGTTGCATATGTATATAGTATCAGACCTTGATGGTCTAGATTCAGTCGGCAGAGCACAGTACTGTGGCTATTTTTAGTTTAGAGTGCAATCACATAACTCAGATAGTATGTGGATATCAGTAGTTGATCATGCCTATGTTGTGGACAGACTCCCTGTCAGTTAGGGTTGAGGAGGCCGATCTGACTTTCGGAGTTCAGTTGACTTATCCTAGTCGGCCAGCCAGGATAGGTCCTGCCTTCGGACCGAACAACCCTGTCATGAGGGGTTAAATCATGACTTTCAGCTATCCATCCAGGAAAATTTTCTTGATTATTATATTTATATACAAATTTACAGAAATCGTAGACATACTTATAAATACTAGAAGTATTATGAATAGAATATTCATAAAATCGGTTTATGTTAAGCAACTTAGGTATGAGTTGTATTGTAATATTTATATGTGTTTTTTCAAACTCAGTTATTTATGATATTTTGCAAATCAGTTTTTACAAATATGTAAACTCACCTGTCACACACTAGTAATAGCATATTTCATCTTACTGAGCGTTATCTCATCCTAGTGATTTAACATTTTTTAGGTGATCCATTTAGGCGAGCAGATCAGGCTCGTAGGTAAAGGGGACAACATTACTGCCCTCATTGTAGGGTGAATATTTTGGGTAGTCATTTTTGGGTAGCCCTAGGTTTAGATGAGGATATTTTTGAAAATGATTACGTATGTATATTTTGGGAAGAATTATGTCACTCTAGTATTATATATATATTATTATGGTTGTATGTATTCTACTTCCAGCTGCTTAGGTACTTTATTATGTCTCAGATTCCATAGGTCCTATCTGGACCATGATGACAGTTGATTTATATTAACGGGTATCAGAGCAGTAAAGTCCTACAATTTAAAAAAAAAAAATGGTAGGAAATATCATATTGTTATAGATTGGTATCAGAGCAATAGAATCTTAAAGTTTTTTTAAAAAATGGTAGGAAATATCAAATCGCTACAAGTAATGAATACAGGAAACACCAAAATGCCAAATTTATACCTAATTGGTGGTCTGATAGTGTACATGGACCCACTGTGATTCTACTGATCTTCCAAGCTGAAACTCCATAAAATATGGCCATTATCATCTCTGCCCTGAGTTTGTAGCTCCACTTGCATCACATGCCCATTCATACCATGATACTGCTAACCTAAGACAGAGCTCCCTACATTTCTCCCCTGAGTCCCTAACTCCACTTGAATAACATGATTGCTGCTGCCACAGTTTTCTAGCAATTGTTTCTCTTTCTTTACCAGAGTACGCTGCATCACGTTTTCATCAACAAAATTCATGTCCTCAATCACTCCTTCGTTTGCTACAGGATCACCCAGTTTGAACCTGTAACACCCAGACCCCGAGGGGCCTGGGATATTAACTTTTTACTACTGATTTACAGCGGAAACAAATAAACTCAATTTTTTATTAAACCAGAGCACTAATTATCCATATTACAATCATATATTTCAAAAGAAGAAAAATTACACAAGCATAAATATCTGACATCATACTAATATTTTTAAACAAATCTTTATTTTTCTATCCCTACTCGTATGCTTGTTAAGCCTGATTTCCAACATGCTCTTCAAAGTTATCTGAAATAAAAATATGATTAGAGTGAGACGACGCTCAATAAGTAAATAGGATTATTATTAGTGTGTGGCCAAAATGAGTTTTTTTTAAAAAATTTCGTAAAACAATATTTAATACTATAACTTCAAATTTTCTTTTAGAATAAATATAATTTTAAAAATTTCTGCATAAAACTTTTGTCATCAATTACAACAGTAAAATTTTATAATTATATACTATAACTGTTAAATTAAATTTTTAACTTTAAAACTGTAAAAATATTTAATGATAAACATATATATACTTTTCCTAATACGTTCTTCTTAGATCGTCATTTAAGCACCAAAATGATCCTTTTCACGTAAACTTGCACTTTTCCTTCAAATCATCAGTAACTTTGTACACATAATTAAATATATATAAACATATATTATAAAAACCACCCTTAGGCCTGTTTGCCGAAAGTCATGTTTACCCCCATGATTGGGTTGTGCGGTCCGAAGACTGGACTTAGCTGGCTGGCCGACCAAACTAAATCAACGTACGTAAACTTTAAGTGAGATTTTCCTTATTAAGTCCTGATCCGGAACCAGGTGTGCATTCAGGAGAAATCCACTAACATAAATAACCACTCTGTAAACAGTGTGGGTGCACTTTGATCCGTATAAACTTTAAGCTGTGGTACCGAGCATCTGTAACTTTGAACTTTCGTTGCCATAAGGGGTTTTAAAATTATCTTATTATAATTTATGCAATTTAAAATAATATCGTAAAAATCTCATCTTTACTCATATTTTCATAAAAAATGCAACGCAGAAATAAACTCATGGCACACAATTTTTGTGTTAAAAATATATATAATTTTATTTTTGAATAAAAAGAAATGCTAAAAATTTACCCGAGGGGATTAGAATATTTTTTAACCCAAAAATAGATGCAAGTATATTAAAGATAGAACTAGTATAATTAAATATGCGTAAAAATAAACTCATGGAAATTTTGTGGAACTAATTAACATAATTGAAATTTACTTATAAAATAAACTCAGGTATAAATTTTAAATAAAAAAGTAACTAACATAATCAAAATTTACTTACATTCTTCCTTACGAACACTGTAACTATCTTTAAGAAATGAGATCGGAAAGAGTGGGTGATTGAGAACTTATTCAAAAATTCTCTCTCCACCACAAATTCTTTCACTCACTAATCCTTCTCTTCCTTAGAAAATTATTATGAAAAATGAATGTTGAGAGTTCCCTATTTATAGAAAAATTTTGGGGAAGAAATGAAATTTATAAAAGTGTGGGGAGATTGGTGAAATTATAATTTTTTAAAAATTAAAAAATGGGCAAAGGATGGGCAAGGTATGGATTGAGTATGAGATGGGGATGGAGGCCATGTGGGAGTGCTTGCCACCATTCCCATTAAATAAAATTTTAATTAATCACTTACCTAATTAATTAGTCAATTAGTTAATTAATTATTTTATTATTTTATTATTTTTCTTAATCATTATTATCATTATTATTATCATTGTTTTTACTTTTAAACTATTTTTAGTATTTATTTATTTTATTATTTATTTTTGAATAAGAATTAAATTTGAATTTTGAAAACTCATGTGGGCCCCACACGGTCTTGGGGGCCCCACACAACTTCGAGACGCGAATGGATCCTACGTAACTCGAATAACTCTTATACAATTTTATGCATCCTACATAGCATTGAGACTCGTGTAAACCTCCATACGACTTCGAGACTCATGTGAGCCCCACACAGTCTTGTGGGCTTCGCATAGAATACCTATATTATTATTATTTTATTATATATTTCTACAAATTATATCAGTCAAAATATTATTTTATATACTTATTTACGTATATAAACAGTGTCTTGTGGCTCCGGGACTCATGTGGACCCCACATAGTCTTGTAGACCCCACATATGATACCTATTTTACTATCATCTTATTATGTATTTTTACAAATTATGTCTGTCAAATCACTATTTTATGTATATAAACTTATTTATGTGTACAAATAGTGTATATCCTGTTTATCCTATGAAATTTCATTTTGACCAGGCCGACCTCCAAGGAGCGACTGAGCCATAATAGTCTCTGAGCACTCGCTAAGACAAGGTCTTTCTTAGGCATCAAACATGGAATCAAGGATCCTACAAAAAAACACTTCTGTATTGATATTAACTTAATGACCATTTTTATTATTTTTATTATTATTGTACTTTAATTATATATATATATATATATATATATATATATTTGGGTCATCACAATCTCCCCTCCTTATAAAAATTTCGTCCTCGAAATTTGCTAATTTAAAATGAGTACTGTATAATTGGTTGCGTTATTTAAAAGAGTACATTGATTAACGATTTGACTAAGTCTTAGAATAGATTGAGGGTCAATTTGGCGAAGTATTTTATTTTGGGAATTGAAGTGTGAATCGTCGGTCTAATAGAGGTTGAAATGGAAAAGAAATTCAGAAGATGTGGAAAAGGATAGTTATATATATGTATATATATTATACATGTCCCATAAATTAAAAATATATGAGATCTGGCCTTTAGAGCCTTAGATCAACATCAACATCTATCGCAGTACTAGCGGTGTCACTGCTAACCGCCTGGGTTCTTTCTTGGCAGAGTTGACCTCTTATAATGTCGCCGGCTTGGGTCAGAAAAAGGGAGAGAACGCCCGTTTGTTCGGCTATGGAGGAAGAGATGCCCTCTTCCCAAGTTATTGGTGGCCCGTATATGAGTCTCAATGTGCATCGGATTTCCTTGCAATGGTGAAGTAGGCCAGCATTATCCGAAACCCTTAGTATGGTGACTGCGATATTGCCATTGTAAGGGATAAGGCTCATTGGTGTGATATTAGTTGTAAGTTTCATAGTCGGAATATTCTCGATAGGGAAGAGGGTTGGAAGAATGGCAGGGGCACTACTCGGATCGATAGTGGCGGAGGAGGTAATATCGAGAATTGATGGGGCAGTAGTTGAGATAGTGGCTTCTCCAACTGATCCCCGCCTACACCTACGATTCTCAAATCAAAAGCGTATATTTCTCAGCTTGATTGGACCATACCGTCGGCGTTGTGCTACAAGCAAGATAGTCCACTCCACGGAAGGGAGTTCCCCTTGACTGCTGTGGAAGGCCTCCTCTAGAATTCCAGCTGTGCCTTACTGGATTTCGATCTTTGAATCGACGATCTAGTGCTGCTCTCAGCAACTTGGGGAGTTTGGTGATTTGGCAACATTTTTCGAGTAATGAGACAAGTAAGAGACAAGTTGGGAAGAGCTAATCACTGCAAACCGAAATGTGATTGTTCAAGATGATAGAAAGCTGTGATGTTTAGAGCTTGAGAAGGATAGACCCTTTTTATAGGGGAGTGGCCGCGTGTTGTGGAAATCGAGAGAGAGCGACGTGTGCTGCGAGAATCGAGGGAGAGCGACGTGTGTCATGAATATCGAGCAACGCGTTTTGCACAAATCGAAGGAGAACGACATGTGTCGTGAGAATCGAGAGAGAGCGACACGTGTCACGGATATCGAGCACGCATTTTACACAAATCGAGGGAGAACGATGTATGTCACGAAAATCGAGATAGCGACGAGTGTCACGAACGACACGTTTTGCAAAAATCGAGGGAGAACGATGTGTGTCGCAAAAATTGAGAGAGAGAGCGACGCGTGCCTCGAGTGATGTATTTTTTCAAAAATTGAGGGAGAGCGATATGTGTCGCGGAAATCGAGCGAGCGACATGTATTGCAAAATTTGCGGACTCAAGGTTCTTTTTTATGTTCTACATCTTTATTAATGCTTTAACTATAATTAATTTCATCCTTATGTCACTACTTTGGTGGGTGGCCTAGTGATAAGGAACTGGCCGTTCATCCATGTGATCGCGGGTTCAAGTCCCCACTACACCCAAGTGGTCTCATGCCCTGACCTTGCTTCGGGGTAAGTGAGCTATAGCCGATGATTTCCACCCATGAGGCCTTTTTTTTTTTCAACTGCAAGAGTACCCCTTTTTTATATATATATATATATATATATATATATATATATATATATATTTCATTATTATTATTATTATTAGATCAAATATATGTTGGCCATGTTTGGCCAATTGATGATTTGACATTAGTTAGTTATTTGAAGGAAATTAGTTAATTTTTATATTGCTTTCATTAATGAAATTTTTACTATATAAAGTTTTTTTTTTTTTTTTTATATAGAAAAATTTTAGTTGTATTAACTTTTATAAATTTATACAAAATTTAAGATTTTGTCAAAATTTGTACTTCTAAATCAAACTTGAATACTTGATGGAAATTGAATATGCCATGGAAAAAAAGACAAAATTAGATATACATATTTAATTTGCACATGCTAAGGGATTTTTTTTTTTTTGAATTTAAATATAATAAGTAATATTTAAATGATATTCAATTCCTTATATACTAATACAAAATAAAAATTAAAGATTTTGTCAAAATATATATTCCTAAATTAAGCTTGAATGTTTTGTTGATAACTGAATATGTAATGTAAAAATATATATTCATATCCAACTTATACATGCAAAAAAATTTTGGGTAAATTCAGATTTCAAAATAGACTGTTTGTTCATATCTATTTGAATGTGTAGCACTTCTAAATTCAGTTGGGTCTAATGGGTTATTTCTTATATATTTAGTGAAAATAACATCACTGAAAATAATTAAATCTCAGATATTATTATTATATTTATATATATATAAATTTTAAATTATTAATCCATTTGACAATTAATTATGAATCATCAATACGGGTACGTGTTTGTACAAACATAAATAACATATTTAAATTAATTAACGTGTCTTCAATAATACTACTATTTTTCTTAGAGAATTTATAATTATTACCTGTTCTTAGGAGTCTTCACGTAAATCTCATTTCCTCTAATACTACTATCTTTAGGATTCATTCCTAAATAATGATCAAATGTTATTTTAAAATCATAAATCTATTATTAACGTATAATAATATAACAAACTAAAATAAATATTCTAAACTACCCAGTCCTACCCAAATCATGTTTTATATCTAAGCTTTGGTAAAATTTATATATTAGAGTATGCAGAACTTATATCCTATGCTTTGGTAATATATATATATATATATATATATATATATATATATATATATATATATATATATATATATTAAAGTCTACAGAACCTATAACCTATTGCTCTAATACCAAATGTAACACCCCGACCCCGAGGGGTTTGGGATATTAACTTTTTACTACTAATTTACAGTAGAAGCAAATAAACTCAATTTTTTATTAAACCAGAGCACTAATTATCCATATTACAATCATTTATTTCAAAAGAAAAAAAATTATACAAGCATAAATATCTGACATTATACTAATATTTCTAAACAAATCTTTATTTTTCTATGCCCACCCGCATGCTTGCTAAGCCTGATTTCCAACATGCTCTTCAAAGTTATCTGAAATAAAAATATAATTGGAGTGAGACGACATTCAGTAAGTAAATAGGATTATTATTAGTGTGTGGCCAAAATGAGTTTTTTTTTTAAAATTTCGTAAAACAATATTTAATACTATAACTTCAAATTTTCTTTTAGAATAAATATAATTTTAAAAATTTCTGCATAAAACTTTTGTCATCAATTACAACAGTAAAATTTTATAATTATATACTATAACTGTTAAATTAAACTTTTAACTTGAAAACTGTAAAAATATTTAATGATAAACATACATATACTTTTCCTTATACGTTTTCCTTAGATCGTCATTTAAGCACCAAAATGATCTTTTTCACGTAAACTTGTACTTTTCCTTCAAATTATCAGTAACTTTGTACACGTAATTAAATATATATAAACATATATTATAAAAACCACCCTTAGGCCTGTTTGCCGTAAGTCATGTTTACCCCCATGATTGGGTTGTGCGGTCCGAAGACTAGACTTAGCTGGCTGGCCGACCAAACTAAATCAACGTACGTAAACTTTAAGTGAGATTTTCCTTATTAAGTCCTGATCCGGAACCAGGTGTGCACTCAGGAGAAATCCACTAACATAAATAACCACTCTGTAAACAGTGTGGGTGCACTCTGATCCGTATAAACTTTAAGCTGCGGTACCTAACATCTGTAACTTTAAACTTTCGTTGCCATAAAGGGTTTTAAAATCATTTTATTATAATTTATGTAATTTAAAATAATATCGTAAAAATCTCATCTTTACTCATATTTTCATAAAAAATGTAACATAGAAATAAACTCATGCCACACAAACTCATGCCACACAATTTTTGTGTTCAAAATATATATAATTTTATTTTTGAATAGAAAGAAATGCTGAAAATTTACCCGAGGGTCTACCACAATTGAGTAGTCTACCACAAAACCTACCCACAATTCATCTACAACTTTCCCATCTAACGATACCCTTGGCAATTGGTCACACGAGAAACGCGTCATACTCACTGACTTCACCAAGAAGTACCTTACAAGCCCTACACATGATCTGCCCTACACACAACACTCCTCGAACAAAACCAACGCACTTAGCCCCAATGTCTAACTTAAGAATCTCTCTAGTTCTCCACCTCAGCCACTGCATGAAGTACACCAAGACCCTTCGTGATAAACCCACGAAATACATATTTATATCCCTTGTGCTATCATCATCAGTTCCCAAACATCTGAATACATGTAGTCACCCATATGTTTAACCGCATATGCCACAAGATATCTGACTCATATTCAATAGCTACAGATCCACCTACAACTGTAACATCCTGCAATGCATAGATATTTTCTGCTACTTTTTCTCCTTTCATCACTATTGAGTCACCTTCACACACTTTCATTTCTCCATATTCAGACTTGTAACAATATCCATTACAGTCTAAAGTACCCAATGAAATAATATTCTTCCTTAGACCCAATTCATGCTTTACATCACATATGGTTCTTACAACATCGTCATACATTCTGATTTTAACATTTCCAATAACAAATATTTTGCATGAAATATCATTTTCCATCAAAATACAACTAGCATAAACTAACCTAGGTGTCAAACCATCTTCTAGGAGAAGAACATATTGTATCTAAGATCCAAGAACCACTCGTGAGGCACTTCGAACTTGATGAAACATATAACATATCTTTATTACTACATTCTGAATCTTCTTCCACTTGACTTGCAGATTTTGACGAACACTTAAACATATATCAGCATTCCAGTATTCACCAAACTAATGCCGAAGAATCCTCGTCCATGACATGATACAACACGTCATTAGCCAAATAAATTCGAAAGGTTGATACTTCCGTTGCTCCCAATTCTTTCCAAGTCACTGCATCCATGCTATCTGATTGAATTCTGTATAATATTTTCACCATGCCTTAATGCACCAAGAGATCCTTCAATGCAGAGGTCATTACAACATTGCTCTGATACCAATTGTTGGGAAAAATGCCCCTCAAACAATGCACAGTGAAATATGTATATTGTGTAAAGGATCAAATAAAACCAAATGTAATAATATAAATGGTGATTATCCAGAATCATTCCACAACCATAGAAAATAAACAAAGTCATAATAAGAGCAATGAGATCAAGAATTACGTGGTTCGGCAAAGCCTACATCCACAAGAGCAATCAACAAAAAATTCACTACGAAGGTCACAAAATACACAATACAATGAGTTTCAATGATCTTCTTTCCTTCTCTATTTCTCACACCAAAATATACCAAGAATGGTATATTTAATAACCCCACGAAGGCTTACCTCCAAATACCCAACCGTTTTAACGTTCATATTCAAAAATTGAAATCATCTTCACAGCCATAAGTCCATTCGTCGACGAATAAGGCCCATTTGTCGAAAATTAGTGTCCATCCTTCGACGAATCAAGCATATTCTTCGATGACTTCTAAATGTCTGAATTTTATCTACTCTTACTATCTCCATTCGTCGACGAATAAGACCTATTCATCAATGACTGCCTGCTGCATAGCACCAATGACTTCACATATATGTTTTTCTTCCTTTGTTTATGAACTCCACCAAGTATAAGAGCCACAAAAATACAACAGTCAGTCAGGTAAGTTCAGTCTTGGGACCGCACAACCCAATCAAAAGGGTAAACATAACTTACAGTTAAGAGGCAAAAGGGATATCTTTACAAAATAAGTATATATATATATTTGTGTGTGTGTGTGTGTGTGAACAAGACCACCTTTAGAAGGCCTAAGTGATGATTTACAGTATATACCTAGATATATTTATATATGTGAACAGAGTTATATTTAGAAGGCCTAAATGATGATTTACTGAAAAAACATAAAAGAAAGTATATACATACATACATATATGTATATATATATATATATATATATATATATATATATATATACACAAGTATTACAGTTACAGTTACAGTTACAGTTTATAGAAATTTATATATGTTTTACAGTTTTTCAAATGCAGTTTTGAAGTTATAGCATTACATATATACTGTTACGAAATTATGATATAGTAAAACTCATCTTAGCCACATACTGATCTTTTTTCACTTACTTATTGAGCATCATATCACCCAATTATTTTTCTACTTTACAAATAGCTTTGAGGAGCATATTGGGACTTGGGCTTAGAGAGCTCGTGGGTGAGATTAGAAAGAAATAACAGATTTGAATAAATACTAGTATAGTACCAGTTAGGAATGTATTAGGTTTTTTGTTTTGAAAATTTTAAAGATTGTTAATTCTGATGTTTAAAGAAATGCCTGTAAATACAGTTATTTAGCACCCTGGCATAAAAGTATTTGAAGTTTATTTACTTCCGTTGTTACTGTTTATTACGTCACCTGTGAAATATTTAAAAAAAGTCACACTTCAGACCCTATTGGGTTTGGGGCAAGAAAAATCCAAAAGTTGTGCATTGAAAATTTTTATTTAATGGGTCATTAATTAATCCTACAAGAACAGATGACATACACCCCACCATGAGTAAAGGGACATGAAATGATTGAGGGTGACTAATTAATTACGCTCATCTAAATGCACTTAACCTAAGTATTCTTGTTTTTTTCTTTTTGTCAAATTAAATTAGCAATATGTTTTTTTTGAGATAATAGAAGTGTCCAATTATAGACTTACGAGTTAAAGTTAGCGATTTTTTTTTCTTGAAATTTGAAAGAATAGGTAATGAACTTTTTTTGCAATTTCAAAAATCGCTCACCTTCCATAAGATTTAGAAAAAATATGAATTTTTTTAGATTTTAAAAAATTTATAAACTTCTTTTAACATGTAATTTTTGAGATATGCATATCCCACTCCAAGCTTGTCCTTTCGCAAATATAAAGGGATTACGTCTTTTTAACAAACCTTAAAAATGTCTATATGAATTACATTCTTCTTCTTCTTCTTTTGGATTTTTAAAATTTCAAAATTGACTTAAGTTTTTTTTGACAAACCTTATGAGAGATCAACATTTTTCACATAAATTAAATAGTCATGGCCTCTCATGAGATTTGATAGAAAAAGTGGACCTCCCCATAGGGTACCAAAAACCCTATAAACTTTTTCTAATAATTTTTTTTTTTGAGATACATATCTCTTTTTAAGCTTGTCCTTTTATAAATATAAGGAGATTGATTAACATTTTAAAATAGACTAACATATTTCATCTAAATTTAGTGGTCATCACCTGATGGTGCATAAGATGTGCACTTAAATAGGGATTTGATTTCAAAACACATTTATCCACTCGCTTCAAAGCTTTTAAGCACACGTCTTTTAGGGTTTAGGGTTTTAAATAGATTTTAACTAAACGAAGTGGTGGGTGACTGCTGCATCCACTTGCTCGGACACTCCGCCCTCGCCATTAAAGTGCATAGTAATTATAAAAATAACCAGAAAGTGAGGAAGCTGGAGGAAGGAAATGAAAGCTCCTTCTTATGAATTTTCAACCAACCATAGGTCTGAAAAATTAAATGGCAAAAGAAAGAACGGTGAACAGTGGAGCTGTTCTTTAATTCGGGCGGCGCGGCATCCATCTCCATCTCTACTTAATTTCAATTCATTGCTCACCGACGAACTGAACAGGAAGGTGAGAAGCTGGTGAAACCTGTGGGGTACTCCATAACTTCCTTATTTTTCCTTTCTCAAATTCGAGTTTTTGGGTATTTGTTCTCTTGTACCTCTTTCCATTCCTTTTAGGTTCCAAATTTAATATTTCTAATATAAAAGTTTTGAGTTTTAACTACTAAAATAATATTTCTTTTGAGTCTGCATACATTTACACACATCTATATATAATAATTTGTTCTTAACGATCATTTTCTTTTTTTGAAAAAACTAAAGCATTCGAAGCAAATTAAAATATCGATCCCATTAATTAGAATAAAGTCGGGACCTTTTTAGAGGTGTTATGGTGGAATTTAAGGCCGAAAGGAATAGATGTAAAAAAAAAAAAAAAAGGAAATTGATCTCCTCTAAAATTTGAAAAATATTTTTTAAAAAATAAAATATATAAAATTAATTTTTTTCATGTATTGTCATTAAAGGAAGTGAAAAAAATAAAGTAAAATTTTGATTTTTCAAATTATATTAATTTTTTGATTTTTTTTAAAAACCTTTAGTTATGTTAGAATATTTTTTAAAAAATAAAATAAAATTGAAGACGATTTTACTTTTTATTTTCCATTTCTATCCTTTTTTCCAAGTAAATTCATGATTCAAAGGAGTCTAAGAATATCTAAATATTACATGCTAAACAAAAGAATATCTAAAAATATTGAGATTTAAAATAATTTTATGGTCATCCCAATATTTCATGCATGTATATATATATATATATATATATATATATATATAAATATATATATATATATATATTAAGTAAAGGAGTATAAACACAATAATCAAATTCTTTTTTTTTTTGGAATATTAGGAGGTTAAGCAGGTCTAGAGGTAGTTTAAAGAAGCTAATTAAAAAGTTTAATGTTAGGTTGTTTGCTATTTCAGAACCTTTCGCGGCCAAGGAACGGATAGAAATGCCGGGTAATTTTCTGAATTATCACCATTTTATATCTAATGAAAATCAGGGAGGTAAATTGTGGCTATTTTGAAAGGATATAAATGCCTTTGAGGTGATTTCAATTATGACTCAGAAGATTTTTGGATGGTTTTTTAAGGACGGTCAAAGAATTTTGATGAGTTTTGTCTATGCCAAATGTTCTTATGTTGAAAGAAGAGAGTTACGGCGGCAATTGGAGGAGTGCCAATTAGATTTTCCTTGGTTGGTCGTGGGTGATTTTAACGTTATTCGAACGGATAACGAAAGAATTGGTGGAAATCCAAGACCACTGTTACCTATAATGGAGTTTAATGACTGCTTACATCATTGTGGTCTCTTTTATTTATCAAATGCAGGCTCACGAATGTCGTGGAGTAATGGCCATGAAGGGATGGCTCGTAGTTGGGCTATGCTTGATCGTGTGCTTCTTAATAATGTTTTTTCCTACCTATATTGTACGGCTCAATTCAAATATCTGAGTCAGAAATTCTCAAATCATAGCCCTATGGTGGTGTATACAAATACGTCTTTCTCTTGGTATGGCCCTACCGTATTTCGGTTCTTGAATATGTGGAGCTCGCATGATAAGTTTTTATCGTGCGTTAAAGATGCTTAGATTAGGAATGACTCGGCCTCGGGTCTTTTGAAACTTACTATTCGACTTAAGAGAACTAAAGTTGTATTACGTGCATGGAATAAAAATGTCTTTGGGAGAGTGGGAGAAAATTTAAAAGCTCTTGAGGAAAGGATGGAATATCTAGAAAATCAATTGCAAGCAGGTTTTTCTGAGGATGTTGAAACTGATTACTTGACTACTAAGTTGGAGATTCAGGTGTGAAAGAATAGGGAAGCATCTCGCATAGGACAATTTGCAAAAAAAAAAAAATGGTTGATTGAGGGGGATCAAAACACTAAATTCTTCCATTCAGTTATCAATTAGAAGCGGAATAAAAGTCATATAGACCGGATAGTTCTAAATGACGGGAGGATATTGGAGGTGCGGAAGCAATTCATAATGAAGCAACTATTTTTTTCTAGAATTTTCTTTCAAAGTCTTCAGTGGTTAAACCATACGATCTCTCTAAGTTAATTCAAAGGCAAATTTCAGATGTTGATAATAATTTCCTTTGCGCCGAACCGACAGAAGAAGAGGTTAAAAGAGCGGTGTTCTCTATTCCCAAAGAAAGCAGTCCGAGACCGGATGGATTTCGTTCTAAATATTATAAATCTTGCTGGAACATTGTAAAAAAAGATCTCTTGGATGCAGCTATGGATTTTTTTCAAGGCACTTCTTTTTCCAAGTTTTTTTCCTATTCGTTTATTGTTTTAATTTCGAAGATGGATAATCCTTCTAGTTTTGATAAATTCCGGCCTATTAGTTTATGCTCTGTGGCTTATAAGATTCTTTCCAAGATTATTATTTTTAAACTAACCGAGGTTGTTGATAAGTTGGTCTAGCATAAACCAGACGCTTTTATTCTTAGGCGTAGTATTTTTGAAAATATTACACTTGCTCAAGAAATGGTGCAATCTTTGCACAAAAAAATAGCTGGCAGCAATGTGATGGTAAAACTCGATATGGCTAAGGCTTATAACAGAGTGAATTGGAACTTTCTTCTTGAGGTTCTTAAGGCTTTTGGTTTCTCTGAGAGGTTTTACAAGCTCATAAAAAATTATGCGGAGTCCCTATGGTTTTCTGTTTTGATGAACGGAATGTAACACCCCAACCCCGAGGGGCCTGGGATATTAACTTTTTACTATTGATTTACAGTGGAAGCAAATAAACTCAATTATTATTAAACCAGAGCGCTAATTATCCATATTACAATCATTTATTTCAAAAGAAGAAAAATTACATAAGCATAAATATCTGGCATCATACTAATATTTCTAAATAATCTTTATTTTTCTATCCCCACCCGCATGCTTACTAAGACTGATTTCCAACATGCTCTTCAGAGTTATCTGAAATAAAAATATGATTGGAGTGAGACGACGCTCAGTAAGTAAATAAGATTATTATTAGTGTGTGGCAAAAATAAGCTTTTTTAAAAATTTCATAAAACAATATTTAACATTATAATTTCAAAACTGTTTCTAGAATAAATATAAATTTAAAAATTTCTACATAAAACTTTTACCATCAACTATAACAGTAAAATTTTATAATCATATACTATAACTGTTAAATTAAACTTTTAACTTTAAAACTGAATAAATATTTAATGATAAATATACATATACTTTTCCTTATACGTTTTCTTTAGATCTTCATTTAAACACTAAAATGATCATTTTCATGTAAACTTATACTTTTCCTTCAAATCATCAGTAACTTTGTACACGTAATATGTATAAACATATATTGTAAAACCACCCTTAGGCCTGTTTGTCGTAAGTCATGTTTACCCCCATGATTGGGTTGTGCGGTCCGAAGACTGGACTTAGCTGGCTGGCCAACCAAACTAAATCAACGTACGTAAACTTTAAGTGAGATTTTCCTTATTAAATCCTGGTCCGGACCAGGTGTCCACTCAGGAAAAATCCACTAACATAAATAACCACTCTGTAAACAGTGTGGGTGCACTCTGATCCGTATAAACTTTAAGTTACGGTACCGAGCATCTGTAACTTTGAACTTTCGTTGCCATAAGGGGTTTTAAAATCATCTTATTATAATTTATGCAATTTAAAATAATATCGTGAAAATCTCATCTTTACTCATATTTTCATAAAAAATGTAACGTAGAAATAAACTCATGCCACACAATTTTTGTGTTAAAAATATATATAATTTTATTTTTGAATAGAAATAAATGCTGAAAATTTACCCGAGGGGATTAGAACATTTCTTAACTCAAAAATAGATGCAAGTATATTAAAGATAGAACTGGTATAATTAAATACGCGTAAAATAAACTCATAGAAATTTTGTGGAACTAATTAACATAATTGAAATTTACTTATAAAATAAACTTGGGTATGAATTTTAAATAAAAAAAAAACTAACATAATCAAAAATTACTTACCTTCTTCCTTACGAACACTGTAACTATCTCTAAGAAATGAGATCGGAAAGAGTGGGTGATTGAGAACTTATTCAAAAATTCTCTCTCCACCACAAATTCTTTCACTCACTAATCCTCCTCTTCCTTGGAAAATTGTTGTGAAAAATGAAGGTTGAGAGCTCTCTATTTATAGGAAAATTTTGGAAAAGAAATGAAATTTATAAAAGTGTGGGGAGATAGGTGAAATTATAATTTTTTTAAAAATTAAAGAATGGGCAAGGGATGGGCAAGGTATGGGTTGAGTATA
This sequence comes from Malania oleifera, assembly GCF_029873635.1. NCBI lineage: Eukaryota > Viridiplantae > Streptophyta > Magnoliopsida > Santalales > Ximeniaceae > Malania > Malania oleifera. The sequence goes on along the minus strand of NC_080427.1, from coordinate 51,780,684 downwards.
GGATTAGGATGGAGGCCATGTGAGAGTGCTTGCCACCATTCCCATTAAATAAATTTTTAATTAACCACTTACCTAATTAATTAATCAATTAGTTAATTAATTATTTTATTATTTTTCTTAATCATTATTATTATCATTGTTATTACTTTTAAACTATTTTTAGTATTTATTTATTTTATTATTTATTTTTGAATAAGAATTATATTTAAAATTTGAAAACTCATGTGGGCCCCACATGGTCTTGTGGGCCCCACACAACTTCGAGATCCGAATGGATTCTACGTAACTCAAATAACTCCTATACGATTTTATGCATCCTACATAGCTTTGAGACTCGTGTAAACCTCCATATGGCTTCGGGACTCATGTGGGCCCCACATAGTCTTGTGAGCCCCGTATAGGATACCTATATTATTATTATTTTATCATATATTTTTACAAATTGTATCAGTCAAAACATTATTTTATGTACTTATTTACGTATATAAACAGTGTCTTGTGGCTTCGGGACTCATGTGGACCCCACATAGTCTTGTGGGCGCCACATATGATACCTATATTATTATCATCTTATTATATATTTCTACAAATTATGTCTATCAAAACATTATTTTATGTATATATACTTATTTACGTGTACAAACAGTGTCTATCCTGTTTATCCTATAAAATTCCATTTTGACCAGGCCGACCTCCAGGGAGCGACTGAGCCGCAATAGTCTCTAAGCACTCGCTTAGACAAGGTCTTTCTTAGGCATCAAACATGGAATCAAAGATCCTACAGAAAAACACTTTTGTATTGATATTAACTCAATGACCATTTTTATTATTTTATTATTATTGTGCTTTAATCATGTATATATTTTTGGGTCATCACACGGAACCTTTAAATGGTTTTTTCAATCTATGAGAGGCTTGCGGCAAAGGGATCCACTCTCTCTTTATTTATTCATCATAATGGAGGAGGATTTGATAAGGTTGCTTAGGAAAAAAACTATGAGACTAGCCGAATTGGTCAATTTAATCATCTGATTGGGGCCCCATTGGTTTCGCATTTGCTATATGTGGATGATATTCTTATTTTTACCAATGGTGGGAAGAGGTCTATTAGAAATTTAGTTTATGCTCTAAAAATGTATGAGAAGTGGTCGGGTCAAAAAAATTAGTAAGACGAAGTCAGCTTTATTCCTTTCGAAATACATCACTCCTGCTCGGAAGCGTGGTTTATTGAGAATCACATGTTTCATGGAAGGTAAATTTCTAGTTACATATTTGGGTGCGCCTTTGGTGTCTGGAAAATTGTCTTCCAGGACATTGGAGCCTCTTGTGGAGAAGATTAGATAGAAAATTGCAGGGTGAAAATCTAAGTTGCTCTCGTAAGGTGGAAGATTGATTTTATTAAGGCATGTGTTGTAGAGACCCGAAGAATAATAGCATTTTAAAAATTAAAGAGGGAGAGAAAATAGAAATAGAAACAGAAGGAGGCCGTAGAATTCGTCGACGACATTGCATTTTGGAGATAATATTAAATAATCATAAATTCAGGATATTGCCCAGCTTCGTCGACGAACACAGGGTCTCGTCGACGAAGGTCTTCAGAATTTCGTCAACGAACACAGGGCTTTGTCGACGAGAAAATACCAAGAGACGGTTCGGGTTGCTCTGAATTTCGTCGACGAACACAGGGCCTCATCAACGAATTTTGTGAAGGGCTCGTCGACGAACCTGGCCCTATAAATAGAGGTAACTTGGGATTTTTGACATTTCTCTCGCCACTCTCTCTCTCCTCTCTCTCTCTCTCTCATACGAATCTCTCTCCCTTCTCTCTTCATTTTCGGCCCCACCAGTCGCCGGATCGACGATCCGAAGCTACCACGACTCTCCTGGTGGAGTTCTCCACGCATCTACCGGAGCGAATCGTTAGGAAATCAGAGTTGGAAATCATCCCAAATTCAGGGTAAGGCCTTTTAGTCTCTTTTTGGCCTTGTGGTAGTTATAGGAAATGAAACAGGCAAAAAAATACTGATGTTTAGTTCGGGAAAATATTGGTTTCAGGGTGTTTTGTAGGAGGCCTTGCGAGTATCGGGTTAGAGTACAGTAGGGGCTTTCCACTAGTCAGGTAAGAGAAATATACTATGTTAGAATATTTCTAAATACTATACAGTTTATTTAATTACGAAAATTATGTATTAAAGTATGGTGTGGCTTGTGAATATGTATGTAGTATGGGGATATGTTTTACGAATGCTAGCTTCATGATTTTTATGAATTTCAGTACCATGATTTTACGGATTTACGTATTATGATTATGTGAACTTCAGTACCATGATTTTACAGATTTTAGTACCATGATTATACGAATCTCAGTACCATGATTATACGAATTCCAGTATTATGAATATGCAGTATTCATGGTTATTTCAGTACTTCAGAATCATGGTAAATCAGATAGACATGTATATAGAAATATATTATACGATAACAGACACTGTTGGACTTGCAGCTACAGAGCACGGTACCGTTGCTACAGATATTATGTTACTATATGAGTGCAACCACCTATTTAGATATACGTGGTACGGTCGACCACCTAGGCCCTTGAAAAGGTTAGGCTCCCCATCCAAATATGGGTTGAGGTGGGTAGGTCGACTGACGAAGTTCAGTGATTTATTCCTAGTTGGCCAGCCAGGGTAAATCCAGCCTACGGGCCGCACAACCTTGTCATGAGGGGCATGTCATGACACAGATAACCACAGGGGATAGTTTCAATTTCTATTACTTACGTATTGACTTACAGAAACAGGGATCCTACTATATACACTAGAAGTATTTTGAATTATAACCATAATACTGATATGTTAAGCAATAGGGAAAAGGGGTGGTGTGTTTTATTATTTGTACTGTACTTTTGTACTCAGTTATTCATGTTTATATGAAACGGATTTCATGATATGTAGTAGCTCATTTGCCACACACTAGTAATAGCATATTTTCTCTTACTGAGTGTTGGCTCATCCCAGTGTTGATATATTTTTCAGGTGATCCGGGTAGGCGAGCAGATCAGGCTCGCAAATAGAGAGCGTCTGTAGTGCCCCATCAGAGAGTGAGTATCATTTTTGGAAATGATTTTGTGTAGCCATAGCTAGTTGAGGACAATTTTAGGGATTCAATAACACATGTATATATTCTTTTGGGAAACATGATAGCACTCTGGTATTGTACAGTGTGGTATATCACTATGTATGGAATTGTTTGTTTGTATTATGCTTCTCACTGCTTAGGTTAATATCAAGGTATCAGAGTATGTTATTTGCTATTATAAAAAAAAAAATCCATTTAATAAGCAGGTCGTTACATGTGTTGTCTAGCATGCCTATTGATTTGATATCTGTTATTAAGGTTTCGCAGGTCACATATTCTCGCATTAACTCTCTTTTTTCTAATTTTTTATGGGGAGAGGTGAAAGATAAAAAGAAGATTCATTGGCACTCTTGGGGAAAAATTTGTAAAACTACCTCGGAAGTGGGTCTGGGCCTGAGAGATCTTAAGGAAGTTCAGAAATCTCTTCTCATGAAATTTTCCTTCAAATTGCTCTCCTCTAACAATTTGTGGGCAAATTTTTTCAGGGCTAAATATTGCAGAAATGATCATTTATTAATAAGGAAGGGGAGACCAAATGACACTCGGTTCTGGAAATCAATTATGACCACCATTCCAAAAGAATGTTAAGATTTTGGGGAGAGGTGGGAACTCTTCTTTTTGGTTCGACAGGTGGCTGTCTTCAGGCCCGTTATCTATGAGTACTGAAGATATTTTGAATAAGAAACTGTGTATTAAGGATTGTTGGCTAAATAATAATTAGAACTCTGATTTAGTTATGGATTTGGTTGGTGCCGATAAAACAATGGAAATTTTGCACCAAGTGCCGGCGGGTAAAAGTGCGCAGGATATTTTTGTATAAAAGCCTGCTATTGACGGTAATTTTTCTACAAAAATGGCTTGGGAGGCAGTGAGGAGCAGAAGTGACAATTTTGTGTGGAATGATTGGTTTTGGCATTCTTTATTGCCCAGAAGAATCTCCATGTGTTTATGGAGAGCCCAATTTACATGCTTGGCTGCAAATGATAGAATTCAGGTCAAAGGAATATCGATGGCTTCAACTTGTGATTGTTGTGATTAGAGATTCTAGGAAAACATTGATCATATTCTTTCTTTAGGTGAGGTGGCTTCAGAGGTCTGGCGTCGGGCTAGTGTGGCGTTGGGGATTCCTTTCGAACGATCCCTTCCTTAGAAAAATAAAATGGCAAATTGGTTCCACTATGCTCAAAAGTCGTCTATTAAAGGTATTTTAATCGAGCTGATTCCGTGTTTGATTACGTGGTGCCTTTGGAATCGAAGATGTAAAGCGAGAATAGAAGGAGTTTACCAAAGTGTAGATCAGATATGGAGAAGTGTTCGATTTTGGGTTAGTTTTATTGTTGAAAGTACCAATTCTTTTCAAAAATTGAAGAAGTCGGACATTAAGATTTTGAATGAGTTTCAAATTAAGCATCAGGGAGGTTGCGACAGGTCTGGAAAAATTATTTCGTGGGTTAAACCTCCAGTAGGGTGGATAAAACTTAATTGTGATAGGAGCTATAGGGGTAATCCGGGTACTTCAAAAGGTGGAGGAATTATTCGGGATTGTCATGGCATAGTAAAACCGGCCTTTTCAAGTTATTTTAGTAATGGTACGAATAATAGTGCGGAATTAAAAGCAATCAGGGAAAGAATTCATTTGTGACTTACAAATTGTAGTTGATTGGTTGCGGAAAGGTAGATGTACTTTGTGGTATCTTTGGTAATTTTGGGAGGAGATCGTTGTGGAGTTAGAAGGAGTGAACGTCATGGTGATGCATCAATATAAGGAAGGCAATAGTGCGGCGGATTTTCTTGCTAAAGAATGAGAAATGGGAAATAATGTAATCTACAAAGAATAACAGTTTCTACCACGTTATCTGAAAGGTATTCTTTTGATGGATAGATGGGGTCTCATTTCCGTTCATCGTTAGCTCAACTCTAGAGTTTCTTTGGGTGTATTTTGATTTGATTTTGGTTGTGTTTATGTTTTTGTCTTCTTTGTTAGTTATGTTTAGTTTTTGTTGCCCTAATTTGATTTGGTTGCTAGTGTTGGTTTTTTTTAGAAGGGTTTCTCTGTACTCTCCCTTTTGTTTTATCTTATAACCATAGTATTCCTCCGCCATAAATGTGGGTATATTAATAAATAAATGGAGGTACCGTCCTCTTTTTTAAAAAATAAATAAATAAAAACAAAAAAAATGCTTTTTAAATATTATTGTTCAAATATATTTTTTTTTATTTTTTTATTCTATGACATAAATAGTTTTATCCATTTGCAAACTTAAAAAATAATTATAAATAAATATTTTTTTAACATAGTTTTTTTTTATAACCCAAGGACTCCAGCCACCATCGTGCCACTTTAGACACCATGCTGCGGTACCAAACCCGAGGGGTGAAAGTCGTCTGCCCATTAAAGATAGTATTTAGTAGCATAGATTTTAAAGTTCATTCAACTCCTTGCCGTTTCCTCATCTCATCATACATGTAGTAACTCGAACAAAAAATAAAATAAAATAAAATAATAAATAAATAAATACCTTGGAGAAGATATTTTTAGATATTTATAAATATTTATATATATAAATATCTTGGAGGAGATATTTTAAGTTACTTAAGGGCTAAATTATGTTTTTATTTTATAACTCTCATTTCCTCTCTCTCTCTCTCTCTCTCTCTCTCTCTCTCTCTAAGTTCTCCAGATCACTCATGAGTGCTCCTCGATTCTCTCTCCCTCCTCCCGACTCGTGGGATCTCGTTTTCAAGCCTCGCTCCAAAAGTTAGGGTTTCTTTTTCGGGAGTTTCGGGTCGTTTTTCGTGAATCAGGTAAGGGGATTATATTATATAAGTCAATTATGTAATGACCTACCTATCTTAATATATATATATATATATATATATATATATATATATAAACACAATAAATAAAATAGTCAACTCGAACCTATGGATAACAGTGACACCTGTCATTCACAGCAGTAACCTAAGCAGTAGTAAGTATAAATCACATTTTCAAAACCCTAGAATATATAATACCAGAGTTAATTATAATCCATCACATTCTATATTTATATACAATCTCCAAAAATACCCAAAAAACACCAAAAATTATTTCCTAGGATCTTACAACAAAACCACTGATCCGAGCACAACACTTACCCTCCTAGCGGGGTAACTTAATCAACTTAACAACGGCCACGACCCGCCGGTCCTTTTGGGTTTCCTGAAAATCATTTAATGTTCGGGGGTGAGACACTTCTCAGTAAGGGAAAATAAACTAAATACAGCTGTGTGGCAACATAAACATTTAATGATAATATAGATATATAGTACAAACTTCATACCAGAAAACATTCATCATTTAATAATCGCAAAACGTATACTTCCATATTTCTAGTACATCATACTAACCATAACTGTCTGGTATAACTAATAATACTGAAAACATACCCAGAATGAATAGCTAACTAATGTCATGTATTACCACCCCATGACAGGTTGTGCAACCTGAAGGCGGGACTCGACAATGGTTGGCCGACCACTGCCAAGTCAAAAAAATGTCTGTAAGTACGATGGGTCCGCCACACCCTAATCTGGACCGCCAGGTCTACGTCTACACTCTACACTGAAAGCCACATCGACTATTCATCTTCCACCCCCTCGTGGAGTGGTTAGCACCAATCTGATCATAGATATCTGATCTATATAGCTACGATTCCGTGTAGTGACTCAAAGAATAATAGTCTTTTAATAATAAAGAGGGAGGAAAATGAAAACAGGAACAGAATGAGGCAGTAGACTTCATTCGACGACGACATCGCATTTTGGAGGTAATAACAATTTCAAGAAATTTCTAGGCCTCATCGACGAATACAGGGGTTTTGTCAACGAGGGTTCTTCAGGACCTCGTCCACGAGGTTCTATCTTGTCGATGAGAAAATACCAAGAGAAGAATTTGGGTTACCTTGAATTTCATCGACGAAGGGTAAGGTTCGTCGACGAAATTACGTAAGGACTCGTCAACGAGATGACGTGGCTCGTCGACGAAGCCCGCAGTATAAATAGCCCTAAACTGATTTTAATCGCAGAAATTTGGCCACAAACCCTCTCCTCTCTCTCTCTCTCCTACGGCCCTTCCCCCTTCTCTCTTCGATTCTGGCCCCTTCAGTCGCCGGATCGACGATTTGAGGCCACCACAACGTTCCTGGCGAAGTTCTCTTCAAGTCTGCTGGAGTGGATCGTTGGTGAAACAAAGTTGGAATTCATCCCAAATCCAGGGTAAGGTCTTTCATTCGAAATTTGGCTTTCTAGTAGTTGTAGAAAATGTTGTAAACATAGAAATAGTGACATTTTGTTCTGGCAAAAAATTATTTTCAGTGTGTCGAGTAGGGAACCCTGCGGGTGTAGGACCCATCTCAGTATGAGATTTTAGCAGGAGACAGGTAAGGGAAATATGCTATGCTAAGCAATTTTACTATGTTTCAGTATAAACCATACGTTTTATCAGATGATTATTCACGATAGAAATTTATACAATTTATCATTTATGTATAATATGTTTAAAATTACTGTGTAGCTTGAGAATAGGGGTATAGTAAAGAAACATGTTTTACAGTATTTTCAGGATATGTTTTACAGAATAAACAGTCAGTGGTTATGTTTTATAGTAATTACAGAATACCATGATTATATAGTTTCAGTACCATGACTTACAGATTATAGTTCAGTTAAGAAATACAGTTGACACAATTACAGTTTATTTCGTTGTCATGGTTAATATAGTTATTTCAGAATCATGATAATTCAGATAGTTGTATATTGAAATATATTATATAGTATCAGACCCTATTGGACCATTATAGTTACAGAGCACGGTACCGTAGCTACATACACTTTACAGAGTGCAACCACCTATTCAGATAATACGTGGTAGTAGGTCGATCATATAGTGCCCTGACGTGGACAGACTCCTCATCAGATATTGGTTGAGGAGGGTAGATCAGACCGAGGGAGTATAGTGGTTTACCCTGATCAGCCAGTTAGGGTAGATCCTGCCTACGAGCCGCACAACCCTGTCATGAGGGGTTAAATCATGAAATACAGTTATCCACAGGGAAGTTTTCAATTACTATTATGTATGTACATATTTACAAAGACAGAAAGTATACTTATTTATATTAGAAGTATTTTGAGTAGAAACTTAAAATACAAATATGTTAAGTAACATAAAATGGGGGTGGTTTCTATTACTTGTATTGTATTTACAGGTTCAGTTATACATGATTTTTATAGCAATAGATTTTCATAGTATTGTAACTTATTTGTCACACACTAGTAATAGCATATTTCATCTTACTGAGCATTGGCTCATCCCAATTACTTTAACATTTTTCAGGTGATCTAAGTAGGCGAGCAGATCAAGCTCGCAGATAGAGGGGCCTCAGTATTGCCCTGATATTAGAGTGAGTATTTTTGGGAGTATTTTTGTATAGCCCTAGCCAATTGAGGATATTTCTAGGGAACAGTTATAAATGTATATTTTGGGAAACAATTTAACACTCTGGTATTGTATATAATTATATATGGTTATGTTTATTTGATTTCCGCTTCTCGCTGCTTAGGTTGATGGTTGGGTTTAATTCAGTATGGTATCAGAGCATGTTAAATGTTATAGTTAAAAAAAAAAACAGTTAAATAGCAGGTAGTTACATATCGTGCTCCTGAACTGAACTAAACTAACATTCGAGTTCTGATAACATATAATACATGATAATATAGCGTTTAACATAAATGGATTGATAACATTTTCTATAGTTTCATAAGTATGGCCCTGTGTCAAACATTTCATAAATATGGCCTCGTGCCAAACATTTCATAAATACGGCCTCACGCCGAACATTTCATAAATATGGCCTCGCGCGAAAATCATACGTAAAACACGACCTAGCGCTGGCTATCAACCACGGCCTCACGCCGAATATCTCATACATATCATTCTAGATAATATATCAATTATCATGTATTTTCAACATCATTTGCACTGTAATAATTCATATTCCTGAAAGCATGTTTCATTCATAACATTGTCATATCATAATATTTTTCACGTAAAGTAATATTCATGCCACACATTTACTGTATAAAACCATACTTCATATTCTAAAATCATAATTTCTAGCATCTCATACATTTCAACATAATGGCAGCATTTTCCCAAATGTGCATTTTCTTCGTAATATACAAATACAATACATGCTTTCCTGAAAATAAGTTTGCTAATAAATAATAATATTTTGCATAGAAAATAACTGTTTTAGTTTATTCCCTTACCTGACACTGAAAGAAACCCCCTAAAATTTCTAGTCCTGCACTCGCAGGGTTCTCCGTTCAACTCCCTGAAAATAATAACTTGCAGAACTAAATTTCGGTATTTTCACATGAATATCATTTCCTATAACTACAGTAAGACCAAATTTGACTTAAAAAGTCTTACCTTAACTTAGGGATGAATTTCGACTAACTTCCACCAATGATCCGCTCAAAAGATTTGGAGAGAACTTCCCTAAGAGCGTCGTGGTGGCCTCAAATCGTCGATCCGGTGAGCGACGGAGCTGAAATCGAAGAAAGAGGAGAGAGAAATCAAAGGGAGAGAGAGTGTGTGTGTGAGAGATTTTTCTTAATTTTTGGTTTTAAATTCGGATTTTGGGTTATTTATAGGACTGGATTTGTCAATGAGACACGTCACCTCGTTGACGAGTCCTATAAAAAGTTCATCGACGAACCTGCACCTTCATCGATGAATTTCAGATTTCCCAAAATCCTCTCTTGGTATCTTCTCGTCAACGAAACTTGTCTTCATCGACGAGGTCCTCTTGTACCCTCATCGACGAATCCTCTACGTTCATCGACGAAGACCTGATAAATTCCCTCGGTTATTTCTCCCAAAGTGCAATGTCGTCGATGAAGTTAACTTCCTCCTTCTGTTACTATTTTCGAGCCTAGGGTTAAGTTAAAAGACTTTATTTTCGAAACCAACCGATTAAATTCGAATATGATATTTTGGATTAAAGTACTGGACTTTCTGAACGTTTTCACCGATTGAAAATTTGGGGTTTCAAACCGTAGGTGTGTTTTAATACGAACCAAAGGCGGTAGGGTTGATTATCTCCGTTTTTCCAATACTTAATTATGTATCTATATTTTAGTAAAATAACAACTTGGAGATACTCATACTACCATATTTTTAGCACAGTGTCTATTTTCTCAAGTAGTTATTTTATTTATGATTTACTAGGTGAAAAATTGTGTGGCATGAGTATAGTTTTAATTGGCATGAAAGAATAGGTTTCGTGTAATACTGTATTGTAACGACTATGATCCGAGATTAGATATGACGGCCGGGGCCGAAATTAGTAAATAGTATTCCATAGAATTACGAACAGTTTATGTTTTATACAATTTTATGAAAATGAATTATGATTTTAGTTTTATGATGTAAATTGTCATATATGATTTTAGAGTCCTATGAATATGATGTTATCTTATGAGCATGGTACCATAGCTATATGTTGGGAGATAGTGCAACCACATGTCATAGAGAGAGTGTTGGTATTTGATAGTCGATTGGAGACTTGGGTAGTACTCCCCGATGTAGAATTTTAGGGCCCCATCCGATGTAGAATTTCAGGTGACCCTCCCAATGCAGAATTCCGAGTATAGGGTAGGCACAATCGTACTTACTACTTAGTTTGACTTAACTATAGTTAGTCGGGTATATGCTAGGTCCAGCCTACGGGCCACACAACCCATCATGGGGGGAAGCATGTCGTAATAGTATGTGAACGTATGATGACGCTAGTTCAGGAGACCAGGTTGTATCTTTTAGGCATATATGGGCATATTTACTATAAAATGGGCTATATTGAGCCAGAAGTATTTTATTATGAAATTATGGGTTTGCCGACAGATATATTGTAGTATTGTTTTTAGAATGTCAGTTAAATGTATTTAAATGTTAACAATAATATGTGTACACGACAACTTATGCTAGTCACACACTGATAATAATATAATCTGTCTTACCGAGAGGGGTCTCACTCCATTATACAAAATATTTTTTAGGTCCTTCGAGGGATCGAATCTAGCGTACTGTCGGGCTGGTGTTAGACAGTCGATAAATATTATTAGAGCTGGTGAGACATGGACAGTAGTTTTGTTATTTTGGGGATTATAATAATAGGATATGAAATTAGTTATGTATGTATGTGGGAAATAGTTAGAATTCAGGTAAGTGTTGGATGTATTAGTATGTAATTTCCACTGTGTATGTATTTGATGACCAATATGGAACACCTATTTCCCCTTATTTGGGCGGATTGTATATGTATGGTATTAGAGAGATGTGTATGGTATGTTTTAGTAGTACCTTGGGCCCACGTAGAGGGTCAGGGCGTTACAATACACCCTTTCACAAAAGGATCAAAACCTAATACCTCTAACATGTAAGTTATATATATGTTCTCTAGGCTAATGATGAACATAGGTCATTAATTATTTTTCAATGGTTGTAATGGTGTCCCGCCACTAGTGTTTTTGAAGTTTAGAATTTAGACTCTGATTTGAATTTATATAAATTTAAATTATACAATATAAATTTATATTGAATTCTTCATGATAGATACAAATTCAAATTAAAAAAATGAAATCCATCCTATCTCGAAATTGGGGAAAAAAATAACTTTAAGGCGATGGAATGTTTGTGTGAAGATGGAATTTCAAGCAATGATATTATTCATTAATTTATAAAATCAAATTACAACTATGATATGCATCTCATACGATTAATCACAACTGAAGAACATTAATTAAGAGTAGTTCACAATTAACAATCCATCCATGACCCAACATGCATGCAGGCACGCACTTACGCAATCACCATCTTCTTCTTCCTCATCATCAAGTAGTGCTGCACCTCTCTGAAACCCTAACCTTCAAACCATGTTTCATATGCAGCACAACAGAGATCCGTGGAGAAATGGGATGACCCTCCACCACCTTCACCTCATAATTACACAGAATCGCCGTCGCTATGATCTTCAGCTGCACGAACGACATCTCCTTCCCTATGCAGCTCCTCGGCCCGGCGTTGAATGCCAGAAACTTATACGATGGCTCGTGCCTTACCCCTCCCTTCTCCGACACCCACCGCTCTGGCCTAAACTCCGAGCAGTCCTTTCCCCATATCTCCTCCATCCTCCCCATCGAGTACGACGACAGCAGTACCTTCGTATCCGGTCCCACCCGGTGCCCGCTCGGAAGCGTGTCCGGCTGAACCGGAGACTTGTGCTGCAGCGGTATCGGTGGGTACAGCCGTAGCGATTCGCAAATCGCTGCGTGCAGGTACACCAGTTTGTTCACCTCCTCTTCTTTTAGAACCCGCCATTTTTCACCACTTTTCCTCTCCTGTTGACCTAAATTCTTCTCAATCTCTTCTCGGATCTTCTTCTCCACGGAAGGGTTCGTTGCGACCAGCCAGATGAACCAGCTCATGGCTGCAGTTATAGTGCCTCTCCCCGCGCCGAGCAGATTAAACGCTGTGTCTCGCACGAACTTATCTGACTTCCTCAAAACGCGCGTTTGCTTGTCGTCTCCTTGGGCCTCCTCAATGCAAGCGGTTAAAAGATCGGTATCGGCGCAATTATCGCCATCATTGTGTTTCGCTCTCCTCCGTAATTCTTCTCGCTTCGCCGAGATGCGCTCGATCAGGAACCGATCGAACACCGCCCAGGCCGAGCTCAACTTCTTTTCTTCTCCGACCTGGAGCCACTTCTGCAGCTGCCAGTAGAACTCTGGCTTGAGGTGGCGGTAGAGCACGGCCTCCTCCATGCAGTTGAACGCCGTCGCATACGAGACCTGCGGCAGCTCCGGAGAGAGGCAGCCGGGGTCAAAACCTAGAATTATGGAGCAGTTGTTGTCGAAGCTGAACCGCTGGAGCAGCTCCTGCATGTCCACCTCAGTGCCGAGCTCCGAGAAGTGGCGGAGCACGGGGAGGAGCCGCTGCTCGACATTCCGGCGCGTGGTTGTCACGAGGAAGCGCTGGAATTTGTCGTGTTTGAGGAGCGAGTGGGTGAACTTGCGCTGGAACTTCCACCAATCGTTGTCGGAGTTGAAAATGCCGTCGCCGAAGGGTTCGAATATGCGTTTGAACTCGGGGCCACGTTCGAAGTTGATGTAGTGTTTGCTGAGGATGTGGTGGACATTGGCGGGGTCGACAGTGATGAGCATGTCCATGTTCGCGAGCCAGGGGCCCTTATAGTGAAACGTGAAACCGCTGAGTTTCATGAGGTGGGTGGCGTAGTCGTGGATGTGGTGGGCGTGGTGAAGGAGACCCGGGAGCATGCCGACGAGGGGCCAGTCGGTCATCGGAGAGCCCTTGCTCCGGCGCTGGCTGTAGAAGAGGAGGATGAAGAGCAGGGCTAGGAATAGCTCTGCGACTATGACTCCAATGGTGGCCATTGTTTTTGGCACTTGCGTTCCTAGCTAGTTCTAATCTTAAGTGGGTTTTTGTAATATGAAAAGCGCCAGGTGGGCCCCGACCCATGGTATTTGGGCCGGACACTTGTAACTCTCCAAGTAGCAACCACGAAAATCATTCTGGAAAAAAAAATGAGTCTAGCCAAAGGATCATTTATTTAAAAGTGAGCTCTAGTTTGAATCGAGTTTTAAGTTTCTTTTTTTATTTGAATTTGACTCATTTAGCAATATATAATTCGAGTTCGCTTCGAATTCGACTCGAGTAAAACTCATTTCATGTTAATATACAAGTCAAACTCACGTTCAAGCTGAAGTTTAACTTGACTAAAGCTTGTTTCAAAGTAGTAAACAAATTTAATCATTAAACTCATTAAATTAATTAATAATTAATCAAGATGATTAGAAAAATATTTTTGAAAGTTAAAATCAATATATGAGATTAAATTGATTTAGTTCATAAGTTTAATATCGAGTCATTTCATGAACCATTAACAAACCAGTAAAGAAGCTAGTAAATGAGTCAATAAATAAGTATGCTCATGAGTTAGCACAACGAGCTACTAAACAAGTTTGCTTGCGAACCTAACAAGTTGAGTATGACTCAACTTGAGTTTTACTCATTTACTTTCCATGGGATATATCCCTTAATGTGTTTGTGTGTCTATTTCCTAAATTCTAAACATGCTAAAAATAGATTGTCCTATTTAAATAGCTAATATTAATGAATGTAAGATTCATTTGTCATATGTTTAATATTTAAAATACAGATATTCAAATACATGGAGAGACAAATCTCTTATATATATAATTTTCCAATGAGGATTAGGTAGCTGCTTCTCATGTTTAGCATGGTTGTTTTGAACCACTAAGTAATTAATATAATGTTAAAGAAGAAAGATTTGCAGTACCAGTGCATTAATTAATTTATAGTTAATTACAGGCACGAGAGACTACTGTAGTCAATTTTGGCTTAGGTTCCTCTTCCATCAAAGTACATGTAGAGGGATCAGCTAGTAATGGTTGGGCTGTGGCTTAGGCTCCTCTTCCATCAAAGTACATGTAGAGGGACCAACTAGTAATGGTTGGGGCAGGTTGGTTGCAACTGTTGGGTGTGGGTATCCCTTTATGTGGAAAAATTCATTCAACCACTTAAGCTCAGTTTCTTTAGGCCTTTTTTTACACCTAATTTAAGTAAAGAAAATTAAGATTGGCAGTGTAAAATTCTATTAGAAAAGTGAGAAAAAGTGTGCGGCAAAAAGAGGAAGAAGCAGAAGAGAAATTTTGGATTTCTTCAATCTATAGTGTGCAGTTTTAATCAACCGACGTTTGGAGGGTCATTTGCGGTCTAATCGAGCTAATTTTTTATTCGTATGTAGAGGACTCATAGACACTGATTTTGAATGGTCAGATCGGTCATCCAAATATTTAAGCATCATATATCGGCTTTTGAACAAGAACCACGTTGATAAAATTTGAGTTTTTGCTATAGTGTGGAGTTTTGATCAACTGACGATTGGAGGGTCATTTGTGGTCTAATCGAGCTAATTTTTTATTCGTATATAGAGGACTCACAGACACTGATTTTGAACGGTCAGATCGATCATTCAAATAATTTAGCATTATATATCGGCTTTTGAACAAGAACCACATTGATAAAATTTGAGTTTTTGCTGTAGTGTGGAGTTTTGATCAACTGACGATTGGAGGGTCATCTGTGGTCCAATCGAGCGGATTTGTTGTTAGTAGATAGAAGACTCATAGACGCTGATTTTGATCTGTCGGATTGGTCGTTCAAGCACTATATCATCATATATCGGGTTTGAAAAGTAACCACGTTTTTTGTGAAATTCTCAACTTTCGCTCTTTGATTTTAAGATCTCTTGTTATAAACTAAAAATTAGAGTTATATACTCATTGTGATAGTTGAAAATTGTGATCTTATACCCACACTTTTATCATAGTAAAATTTTTTAGTGGACTCTCAAGTCTCGTAGTTTTTACCCTTTGATTTGAAAGGGTTTTCCTTGTAAAATTGTATGTCATTTGATTGATATTTGTGATTATTTTTCTTGCTGATTTTGTGCTGCTGAAAATATATTTTTTTATACCATTGTCATATCATAAGAACTAATTTTATTAATTGAAAAATAAAGAACTTTCGATTGTACTTTTGTGATTTTTCGATAAGTCTCATTGCTTTCCAATAGCAATGAGCTCTTGGGCTAAGATGCCATGATATATTCATTCGCTCCGTTTCTATTTAAAGGAGGCTCCGACCTCTAACTAGACAGAGAAAGTGAGAGTCAAGAATTCTCTTATAAGAATTTTTTTATAGGAATTTCATGTATTTTTCTTATTCTTGTAAACCTTTTTCTTTTGTTAAATAATATTTCTCTTAGTGTGTTCTTATTAAATATTGTTCCCTTATTCTGCATTGATCCTACACCAAGTACCCTAGAGCCATGGCAGCTTGACCATTGACCCTAAATTGCAAGGATGTCTTCTGAGCCCTCCTCTTAATTGGACGATTGCCCTATCCACCACGCCATAAGTGGAAAGGACACCAACTACAAATATTAAATGCTTGAGCAGGTTTAAGTTTAACCCTAGAGATAACCACAAGCAGCCAGTTGGCAGCGGCTCCACTTGTGTATACGAGGGAAATCTCATGTCATGAAATGCTAAAACGACGTCGACCAGCATGCATGGAAGTTCATTGCGTCCAATTATAGAAGATATATACGTCCACAAATTATTCTATATATTATTTCTGTGATTAACTACAAGCTACTCATACCATGGAAAAAGATGGACGTACTGGATTATCAGTAGTGATCCATTAAGACCAACTTTGATCCCGATCGCACGATGAACACAAAAGTGAAATTAAAATAATTATAATTAATGACGATTTTAGATCCGCCATTAAAAAATTTAAGATTGACTTTAATTGTGATGATTTTCAAATTGATCGCTACTAATTAATTATTAGTATTAAAAAATAATTGATCATTATTATGCAACAATAATGATGGATCCTGAAGTGTCATTAAAAACTTTAACATTAATATTAATATTAATATTAATAGTGACAACTTTTAGATTGATTACTATTAATTTATTATTAGAAGTAAAGATTTTGTTAGCTTTTAGCAAGAGGTATTACTTGCAGTTGGCGATCTATCACTATTCTAATTTTAATTTTAATAATGATGATTTTTGAATTGGTCATTACTAGTTTATTATTAGTAGTGATAATTTCCTTAGTCACTAGTAATTAACATTAGTGATGATTTTGACTCTATCTCCAATATTACATTATAAGTGACAAATACTAATCTCTCACTACAAGTCTTTGAAGAAAAATCTTACCATGGACTTTGAACTTACTAGTGACAACATAGTTTGGGTTACTAATATTCTATTCTTAGTGACAAATTGCATATGGGTAACTAATAGTACACCATTAGTAATGGTTATTGAACCGTAGGGGTGGCAAAATGGGTTAACAGACCGGGTTCGGACAGGTCATAAACGGGTGGAGGTTAAACTTGTTCGGGTTTGGGTTGACCCGTTTATTAATGGGTGACTACTATGTAAACTCAAAGCCGTCCATTTAATAAACTGGTTATCGTTTAAAATATATAATTTATTTATTTTTAAAATTTTAAACATTTTATATAAAATGACATTTAAAAAAAAAAAACACTCCTTCATTTTATTTTTAAACGGGTCATAAACAAATCACCCGCCGAGTAACCCAATCCAAACCCACCTAACCCATTTAATAAATGGGTCGAATTCGGGTTGATCCGTTTATAAATGGATCAACTTGTATTAAATCCAAACTCGATTTAAAAAGAAGAATCATGAATCACCCGTCGACCTTCAACCCATTTTATTCCCCCTACCGATCTATCATAAAAAAATTTTAATAAATATTATTTTGTGACAAAAATTTAGCTAGTTCTAGAAAATGACAACAACCAAAAACCTTTAATGAGAGAAGAATGAAAACTTTCCTATGTACATGGTCATGTGACTGGTTTATATAATTAATGGATTTAAAAGTCATTCATATGCCATCAAATCAATTTCAATATTAAGTCAAGTCTCTCAAAGACAATTTGATTTGATAAGCTATTGGATTAGGTTTCAAATTCGAGATCAAACATGTATTTAAATACATACGTCTTTAATAATAAATTGAAAGATTATGTGTCTTCAAGGTGGTTGTTCTTTAATTTGAATATGCATACATATAATTAATTATTATGAATTAAATCATTTATTTTATATTACTTATAACTAAAATTAAAATAAAAAATGCCTATTTAAAATATAATTAAAATAAGAATATGTATAATTTTTTCAAAAATTTTGAAAATAATAAAAGTAATTTTAAAAATACTTTTACCATTTTTCAATTATCTATATGAAGCCAAACCAAAGCCTAGCCCAAAAACGATGAAAAGCAAGGCTAGGCCTGTCGGCCCACGTGTTGGTTTTTCATGCCAGACATCGAGAAGTTGACTATCCATCGAATGGTCCATTAATAGCAATATTAGCGGCCCAAAAAAAAATTTTCTTTTTCTCTTTTTCTTGGACAGACCTTTTTTGTAGTATTCTAATTAGACACACGAGGATAATCTCATTAACGTAGGTTACGCCTCTATGTTGAGTTGAAAAATTATTCAAGAGTGAAGAACAAGAGAGTAGGGTTATAAACTCTTTTTTTTTTTTATCTCTTTGAAGAACTATGTTTGCATTGCAACTTGCACTTTTGATGTCGAACATTTTCTAAATAATTATAGATAAGGAAGCAATAGTTGACGTTACAACTTTTCAAACTCAATCCTTTTTTAGTCATGGGGCCAATTTGAAATAAGGGTGAAAGATACTGAACCCTCTTAAAATTTGACCAAAAAAAAAAAACAAATGAACTTAACTTGAGGTTTCAAAAATATCACAGACCACCTCTCAGACTTGCTAAAAAAAAAAAAAATACAAATCTCCTCTCAAAAGATTTGTCTTTCTATAAAATACAAAGGGAGATTTGTGTTTTTTTGACAAACTTTAAGTAAAGTCTTTGAAATTTTTGAAATTTTAGGAAAAGTCCTAAAAATTTTGAAACCTTTTGAAAAAAAAAAAAAAAGTCAATGTCTTTCTGTCAAACTTCATGAGAGGTTTGTGTCTTTTATCCTTGAGATAATTACTATATCACCCTCTCACAAAGAAAATACCATTCAAAAGAAAATTTAAAAAACAAAGATTTGCAAAAACAAAATAACATAGGTTGAAGTGAAAGGACTAGTTAAAAAATAGTTAAGATTGTTAAATTAATATATTCTTAGTGGAATAAATTTAGAGGATTAATTGTCTTATTTTCATTATTAAAAATGCATCCTATATACAATAATTAGTCTTTCTTTTAAGAGATAAAGGTCTTTAAATAAATTTTTATTTTTAAAAAAATTAATATAATAATAAATATTTTTTGTTCCTCTTTTCTCTTCCTTTTACCTCAAATTAAATTCTCCATATGGACGGATCTTTTTAATGTATTTTTTCTTTTTAAATTATCCAAACAATGCCTAGTAGGGACCCTTTTCTTCGTGCACTTTTCAGGCTTTGCATGTCCCCTTAACTATTAACTGTCTCATCTTCAATTCTTCGTGCACTTTTTCAGATGATTAATTTTGTGGCAGCTTGAATTCATTGATATGAAGAGGTTGGGAGATGGGCTCCCCCTAGTTGTGGGTCCTACATGATACTCACTTTTTGATTGGCATCCCTTCTACATCCTCAATTAATTTTATAAATACAAAAAGCATGATTTTTGTACGGTGTTATAGGGCCCATCAAGCCGAAACTAAAACAAACATGTAAAACACAATCGTGTAATAATATTGCTATTCACAAATTTATCATATAAGATTTAAATCCAACTCGATGTTTGTAACTATTAGTAAAATTTTTTATAAGTTTTTAAAAAATTATATAATATTTATGATTTTTGAATACTCGATTGATCCACTAAAATAGTGGACTCGCTCTTGTACCTTTCTTTACTTAAATATCAAAGTATTATCTTAAATAAAAAGTTGTAATCTTCGAAACAACTTCTCTTGAGATTTTCAAAAATATTACAGACCTCTCTTAAAATTTGTTAAAAAAAAAAATACAAAGCTTCCATAAAAAATCTTTTATTTTTTTGCAAAATATAAGGAAAAATTTGTATCTTTTGGCAAACCTTAGAGAAGGTCTCTGTAATTCTTGAAATTTCATGAATATTTTTAAATTTTTTAAAACTTTAGAGAGGTTCATTGTCTCTTTGTCAAACCTCGGGGGAGGTTAGTGTCTTTTCCCCAAACTTTGAGTCCAACTCGGATTTAGTGTTGGACTTTTATATAAATTTTTTCTTTCTGGGTTAAGATGCATTTGTGGTTTGATAAATTAGAAGACTTTCTCGTGCATTTATCTTTTTAAGGTGTCATTTGGTTTACAAAATCCAAAATGCTCCCTAAACAATTGAATGATTTACTCTTGATCATGCATGGTTAAGGATATGAGCTTCAAGCTAATAAGAATCACTAGTGTATTTTGTGTTTAGTTTGGGTCCAAAACTAATGAACTTTTAAATTCAAACTTTCAATTGAATTCAACCTAGTCTAATAGTTTTTTTTTTTTTTTTGGTCCCAAAGCACAAAATCAAATTCAAACTACTCAATATAATAATTACTTGAGATCTCTTTTTACTTATTTATTCTTTTATTCTTCTTCTTCTTTTGCCTTTTTTCTTTTCTATCCTTTTAGAGTTTGACCTAATATTACATCTGTTGTGATATGTAACTCATATACTGAGTGGAATGCATGCACAAAGAGAAAACATGGTGAAAATCAAGATGCTGATGTCAGCAGGGGAAACCGTCGATGATAGCCTTGTAACCATTAACGATTTGGTCCAGTTTCAGAGAGACTTTACTCTTTGTTTGAAATCGTTGACAGCTTGACTCGGGAATCCAGCGTAGATTTTCAAATTTTGAATAGGGACGTTAAGTTTGTTGAGATTTAGAGGGAAAACTTTCGGGAACTTTATATATACGTTACTTATTATGTATTTGTAATAGGGTTTGTGTCTTTGACACAAGATAGTAAAAAATCGTTGCTGATTGCTCCCATAAATGTAAATATTATCGAACCACGTATTTCTTTGTGTTTTTGTTACTGTTTTTATATAATTTGCGTGATTGTGATGTTTATGTACTATACACTATTGAATACTACTACATTATATGATCCTATTATTTCGCTATGCATTCGGTTTTACACATCAACACCCTTATCCCATCCAACCACTAAACCCATAGTTAGTACAGCCACATGGATCTATCACTTTCCTGCATTTACATTTTCTACCAACTTAGTATGAACATTTCAAGGCCCATTGAAGGAGTACTGCATATTAATGGGCTCAACCCCACAAGGAGTAATAAGTCCTACTCTGGCTTGTCAACTTCTAGCATTCAGTCGCCAGCTATCAAATGGTTGAACCATCAATACCTACAAGACCATCAACAACAAATATGCATTCCTTAATTTTCAAATTGAAGGAAAAATGAGGTTCTTTTTACTTATTTATTTATTTTTTATTTTTTTTCACTAAAAGTTATCAAAGCCCTAGGAAAAAAAATGCCGAGCTTATTAAAAATGAAATGTTAATCTCATATTTCAAGATCAAGAGATGAACCATGAGTTGAAAGTCACATTTAGCTTATTTATAATTGAAGTTCATATTTCTCTGCTCGTGAACAACTAATTAACTCAGTTGGTAAAGGTTTGTAAGTTCGATTATTTTGCATTAATGAACTATATAAATGCCTCTTTTAAGTTTGTTCATTAAACAAGTTAGGTTTTGCCTAAAATTAAAGTTGACTCATTTGGACTCATGTAATGCCTATCTACAGCTTCATTTGCTCACTTTTATAACTTCAAATTACGTCCTTTTAAATGTTCTTAGGTGCACTCGTTCAAAGATTTAAATAAAGGTGAATATAACGATGTCAATTTACACCCCCATTTAGTCAGACTTTTAGATTTTTATTTTTTCACTTCTTTTCCAATCCCTAAATTTTCAAATCAACAAATCTGATCTTACCTCTTTACAGTGAATAACAAGAGTTAAGACATAAGAGCTCCAAGGAAGTTTATTTTGTACTATGACAAGTACGATAAAAGAACTTGGACCACCCTAATAATACAAGTATATATCTACCTCACAAGTTTGACAAAGAAATTTATTTTTAACCTAAAATGAATCACATATCGCAACAACAAACTTAATTAAATAAGTGTATTCAATCTTAACTTAAGTTTTGCTTGATGACTTCTATAGTTTTATGAAAATTTTAATTAATTCTACTCCAACTCATTTGATACCTTAATGAATTGGCTTGAATAACTATTTTCATGGTATAAATGAGTTTGAAATGCATGATAAAAAGTACCTCAATATGGTTGTGCCTGCCCATAAATGATAACACACAAAAGAAGATAGGTACCAGAGAGAGCCATTAAAAAAATTGTAAATATTATTATTGCAGCTCCCTAGCCGTATGAAGGAGACCCATGAAAGTAAAAGGCTGCTACCATGCATGCACTTTTCCCTTTTTGATTTATGAGTGAGTATTAAACCCACATCTACCCATTTCACTATTGCCGCTGGCATCTTCCTATACAAAAATTATGTATATATATGTGTATATATTGTTGCTGTCGAAAATTGAATGATTTTTGTGAATCGTCCTTCAACTACGATTGGAGCGACGTTCGTGCAGAGCGAGGGGTGTCCCGAGGTGGATGAAATAAAAAGTGATTTTGATTTTCGTAAAAAATAGATGATAGTGGAGTCACCACTTACCTTTTTGAGTGTGGTTAGAACACGTGATTACTACTTAATTAAGGGTAGAATCGGTCTATATTATTAAAGTAGGGATCAGGAGTTCGGTTACGTGAGGGGGAAGGTATTAGCACCTCCTACACACCTTATCTACGAATGGTACCTAATTAATTGAAAATTATCCCTCAAATTAACTTTAATACCCTTTTAAATTACTCCCTTCGAAAATTTGTAAAAATACACATACACATACAAAATACTAACCTACACAAATATTTACATAATATACATATTCCCTCATAACTAAGGCATACAATACTCCAAAGAGCCCATGCCTCCTTTTGAAATCATAGGGAAACAAAAATTGAGAAAATATTGTATAAAAATAGACTCCCGAAATTTTGAAATTTTGTAGGGTTTTTTAGTATGAAATAATATTTTATAATATTTGGGGACGTTTTGAACTAATTTTGAATAAAAACAAAGTTTAGTCCTCAAAAACATTTTTTTCTAATTTTTCAGTAATTTTTCTAAATTTTTTAATAATTTTTTTATGACTTTTCATGTTTTCCCAAATTTTAAAACGATTAAATAATATAATACAAAAAAAATGAAATAACGAAAAATGAGTCAAAAATATTTTTATAATTTTCTTCTAATTTTTTTGAATTTTTTATAAACTTTCTGATTTTTTATGATTTTTCTTGAATTTTTGCTGAATTATTAAATGCTTAAATAATATAGTTCAATAAATAAAATAGGAAAACAGTTTGAGGCCAATTCAGGTGAGGCATGCTGGTTCAGTGGGGAACTGAGTCAAACCACGTGTTGGCCAACGAGTGGATGGATCAAAAGTGACCTAATGCCTAACGCAGCAATATCATGGTCGTCACTGGGAGACTATGATCAGATGGTTGAAGAGCGACCACGTGAGGCGTTGAAGGCGTGGTAGGTGGGGCGCCTGGTGTCGATGGTCAAGGGGAATGTGGCATGATCTGTGTCGTTCCAAGAAAACACAAATCCTACGGCTAGGGGGGAAACAAACATGGATTAGTGATGTGGGGAGATCCTCGTCGTCCTAAGAGAGCACACATCGTGCGGTTTAGAGAGAGCTATGTAGCCTCAACCCACGTGGAGGTGAACACTCCATGTGTCACATACCAATGGAAGATGAAACGCTACGTGTCGCCATCCTACGATTCCTGGGTTTGAGATATTTAAACTGAAATTTTTCTCTCTCCCCTCATTTTCATTCGCTCGTTCTCTCAAAGCCCCTCTCTTCCCTTCTCTCTTCCTTCTCCCTCCTTTCTATTCTCTGCTACTTCTCGAAACCCTAGCTTGTGCCAAAGCTCCCTTCCTCACTTTCCTTTCTTCTCTACAACTTACCTTCTAAAAAAACAATGAGCGACTCAGTACTTATATATAAACTTGAGGTGAAAACCATAGTTTCTGCGTCTTCCCTCTCCACTCGTTCTCTATGAGAGAGAGAGAGAGAGAGGAGAGAGAGGAGAGGTAGAGAGAGAGAGGAGAGAGAGAGCGCGAGAGAGCGAGAGAGCGAGAGAGAGAGCGAGAGAGAGATGCGAGAGCAGAGAAGAGCGTAGCCGAAGCGCGCGCGCGAGAGATCGAGCTCGCTCGAGATAGAGCGATATAGAGGAGAGAGACTCTCGCTCTCTCTCTCTAAGGAAGATCGCGGGGCGAGGAGCTAGCTCTCGCTCTCTATCTATCTACTCTCTCTCTCTCTCTCTCTCTCTCTCTCTCTCTTCTTCCTCTTACCTCCCTCTCTGTAACTCTCTTTGCAAACCTAAACGAAACCTTAAGGTATCTGATCCTTATGCATTCCCCAATCTACTCTAACCTGCAACCAAAGCTTCATCTCTTTCTGAAGCTTCCTTATCCCTTTTTGTTTCCCTCTCTGCCCTTTAGATTCGAAACCCTAACTCACATTTTCTCCCTTCTCTTCTCCAAAACCCTTCGAGCAAAACTTGAAACCCAAGTTTCTCTTCCTTACCAATGTAGAGACCTAGTGAATTATAACAATTAAATAATAAAAGAAATGAGAGAAAAATGAAATTTTAAAAGGGGTCACAGCAGGATCTTGTCGATGAACACGAAGCGTTCGTAAATGAAGCAGTTTATTGGGATCGTCGATGGGGACACGTGTCTCATCAATGAGGAATTACTAAGAGGGCTATTTTAGGGCTTGAAATTCGTCGATGAAGGTTATGAGTTCATTGACAAACTGTGTTCTTGGCCTCGTCGACGAAGTGATGTGTCTCGTTGACGAAGTCAGGAGTATAAATAGCTCAAACTCGGGTTTTCGGTGAGATTTCTGCATGCAACTTTTCTCTCTCTCTCTCTCTCTCTCTCAAAAATCGTCCTCCACCCCTTTTTTCTTTAATTCCAGCCCTGTTCTTTGCCGGTTCAACGATTAGACGCTGCTACGTCACTCTTGGGAAGATTCTCTTCACATCTGCTGGAGTGATTTGTAGGTCAAGCCAACTTGAAAACCATCCTAAAAATTTGGGTAAGTTAGTTAATTTCAGTTTTATTGGGTATTTGGTATTTCTGGACTGAGGAAAATAAGTTAGGGAAGATAATACTAAAGTTTTGTTGGGAAAAATATCAATTTCAGGGTGTTGTGCTGTGAACACTACAAGTGTAAGATTGGGTGTTTTGTGGGCTTCTCAATAAGCCAGGCAAGGGGATAAACTAAGTCAGAATTTTACATGAAATTATTTATTATTCAACAGCAATAAATTTTAGGAAAATATGCATATTGTATAATTATGTTTGGGAAAATAATGTTATGAAGAGGGATATGATTTAAATGTGCTATCAAAAATTATGATTTTGGAACAGATTTTACATTCAAGAGATTACCTATTTCTGTGTGTCATGAGTTTAAATTTTCATATAATTATGTATATTAGAATAGAATGTTTTTCCCATATCGAGCATGATATGATAGTTTTCAAGGCAATTATGAAATAATACATGTTGACTCTATAAGTCCAATCTTGTTTGGACTCATGCATATCATAAAAATCTTTTAGGGGTTATTCCTTGACTTAGAGACTCTATTTAAAACTCTGGAAAATTTTTTATGAAGAAGCAAAGTAAGAAAGCAAAAATGGTTTTTGAAAACAAAATTAAAAAAAAAAATCTAAAGTTGGACTACCTAAACGACTGAGGATCACCCTCAGACGTCTGAAGATGCAACTTCTGACAATTGAAGTTTTACTTTAGACGTCTGAAGAATTTCCTCAAAAAGACTAAAGAATTAGTTTAGTCATATGAAAAATTAATTATGAAACACAGAATAGGTAGAACACCTTCAGACGTATGAACCTTCAAGTTCAGTCGTCTAAACTAGGAATTCAGAAGACCGAACCCATAGTTCAGTCGTCTGACCCAATGTCCAGACCTTAATTTTCAGTACTTTAAGGAACATCAGACGTCTGAACCCGAATCTTCAGTCATCTGAACCTGCGGGAAGTTTAAAAATCTTATCTTTAGCAAGAGAACACACGGGTTATACACTTCATCAAATTGATCCAACAGTCAAAACTTATCCTAAGGTCGAGATTACATATATAATTAACCTCTAAACCTTAGTGCCTCAACCTTTGGCATGAACACACTACTGAACTCTTGTTTGGGATTTCAAAGCATATACGTCAAATCTGAGCTAAGGCTACAGTGATTTTCAAAAGGCATTCTAGCGATTGTTATGCATTCAACTTGGCATTGAGGTTTGGTAAATCGATCTATTTGTTACTACTTATTCTCAAAGAGTTTTTTCATCTCAAAAATTTATCATTGAATATTATTTGAGAGATTGATCTTAAGTGTACTTTTATATATATATATATATATATATATTGATTTGAAAAGATCAATACTTGAGAAAAGTTTTGCCAATGGTTGAATATTTTTTATTCAAGTGTTTATTCATTTAAAGACTCGATATTTTCAATATTACAAAACCACTTGATTAAATATCCTAAGAGTTCATAAATATATATATATATATATATATATATATATATTATTAAGGTATATTTTATGTAAAATATTATATTAGGTTTTTTATCTTTGGAACACATATTATATATATATATATATATATATATATATATATATATTCATATAAAAAAATCATATTGTGTTTTAGATATTTGGAACAAAACTGATCGATCTAGATTTTTGGAGCAAAACTGAATTACATATTTGTGTTAAGATCATTTGGTTGGATTCAATATTTGAAGCGGAATGGTCATATTCTTTTAAACCAAAGATTATTCAGAGATTTTATTGATCACATTACATAGACTCATTGAGCTTCAAGTTTTTATCATATGAATATGTGTTAGGAATTTCTATTGTACTCAGCAGCTTGTGTAGAAGCATTATTGAGTTTTTGCAGAACATTGTAATCATGGTTCGGGTTGTAAATCGGGTGAGGAGGAAGTTGTGCCTCTTGTAAGCAGCAGATTGTAAGAGAAGTTCCGTCTCGGTTAGGATATGCATACTTACATGCTTGAGATACCTTACTAATTGAAATACTTGAGACTCGACATCTTTGTGTGAACTTAGTAGCTGAATATCTTGTGATACAAAGATTACTTGTTTGACACTCTCACGTATGCATTACATTGATAAAAAATACTTTTGAGAGTTGAACCATCTAGACCACACTAAGCTTACATATTGAATCATATTGTGGTGTATGTTATTGCGCGCATTTGGGTACATGTCTACTTTACACCAAAGTACAATCACTATACCATTTGATTGTAATATACATCTATTGTATTTTTAGGCACGAGCCTGAAGAGGGAGACTAGCCTTGAAATAGTCCCGGATTGGCTTAGACCCGGTTAGGAAAGTTAGGTGCGTCGTCTTATTAAGGCGTGTAGGTTGAGGTCAGCCCCGCTAATTCACCTGGTTAAGGTTGAGGTCAGCCATGTGCTAATTGACCTGGTTGTAATTGGTGTTGCACCACCCTTAAGTGAGCTATTAGTGGAATCCTTGGGCTTGCGAGTTAGAAGCGGGGACGTATGCACAATTGGCCGAACCCCGATAACATATCGTGTGCCTTGTTTATATTTTTGTACTTTATATTTACCGCACATGTATGTTATGGTGTGAATGATGCTTGATTTAATTTACACATCATATTTATCTACGCATTTGGAAATAGCATACACAGACCCTAGGTTGTATATATATATTATTGTTGGATATATTAACCTAGGAGAAAGAGTTTAAATTTCCAATTCACCCCCCCTCTTGGGAATACACCAATTCTAACACTCCTTGTCGACGAGACTCTGCACTTCATTGCTGAGAACTATAAAGACTTCGTCGACGAACTCTAGTTTCGTCGGCAAAGCTTACTTAATTACCAATTTACCCCTTTCTTAATTAATTAATTTCCTATATCACGGTTCAGGTTCTTACACTGTGGATGGTGAGAATTCTCTGTGAGCTAGTGGGGATCAAGGATGGTAATGGAGATGTGTCCTGGGAGTCGGGTTGGCCAAACGTCCAACTGATGCACAAAAGCCGTGTCCGCATCTAGCCTTTACCCTAATCAGGGAGACCTAGGGATGGAGAACGCTGATCCGTAGGTTTGGTGCCGCCCCAGAAGGTTCGAAGGTCTCATTGGTGACTGGAGTTCTTATGTAATAACAAAAAAAAAAAACTCACAAAATGGTTTTTCTAAAAGAAAAAAAATGTTTTTACATTTATATCCTTGTAATAAAGGATATAACTAAAGGTAATAAGGAGTAAAGGGGCGAAACTTCAAAGTAATTTAGGGGAAAGTAATGTTTCGAATCATTTTGAACATCAAAAGACAAGCATTGCACATCGAACCGTACTCGACATTAAAATGCGTGCATCGTACATCGAATCGTACCAACATCGAAAAACATGCATCGTACGTCAAATCGTAAATCGAACCATACCTGACATCAGGAACACGTTCATCGTACATCAGATCATACCCAACATCGAAATACGGTATATAACTCCTTCAAATTTAAAAGATACCCAACATTGAATTCAAGGGCTCATTCTACTCTTATTTTAAGAACTAAATTTTAGGTGTAACACTCTATATGAACTGATTGATTGATTGATTGGGCAAGTGTTATTTGGTGATTTAAATTCATTAAGGAGTATTTATTGAGGTGTCTCCCTTACCTTTTCCTTAAAAAAGTGACTTAAAAAAAGTTTTTTTTATTTTTTTTGCAATAACTGTTTATGTGCAAACCAAATAGTATTTTATTTTTGCACAAATATCTATTTTAAGTCTTAACTAATATACCTACTTTTTAAGGTTGGGATGAACTGTATTAGTTGCAACTTAAGTGTTTGGGACAGCATTTAAATTTAAAAATGTTTCGTACTCTTAATTGCATCCTACCTTGGAGGACACCGAACGCAGTGATATGAGTCAACTCAAGCCCAAGCTTGGGCCCACAAATCACAATTTTATTAAGCCCATCATTGGATGAGGTTGGGCCCAAGTCAGTATTCTTTTATTTTTCCCATGTTGGGCCCTTTGGGATGGATGGGCTTGTAACCACACTTAAGCCAGGCCCACATAGTTTCTCTCAATTTGGGCTCAATTGAGATGGGTCTATTAGTTCCAAAGCTTGATAACAAACTATTGTTTAGTAAGGGGTCATTTGGTATTACTGTAAACAATTAGAGAATTAAAAATTAGAAATAAACTAAAACTTAGAAAATAAAAACTAAAAACTAGAAACCAACAACCTATTTGGTTAAGATTTATAAAACTAATAAAAATTAAAAACTTAATTAACAAATGCACATTTTCATCTTTAAACAAAAATATTATAATAAAAAATTACTATAATAAAAATAAAATTTATTATAATTATTTGAATTAATCGTTCTACTTTCAAATTTTACTTTTGAATAAAAATTTTATTGGACATGACAGCTAAAAAATAGTAAAAATATTTTGTAATTGGCTTTACTTTTATTTTTAAAATTTATGTTTATTTTTATTTTAATTATATTTTAATTCATATGATCATTTGTTTTTTATTTTAAATTAAAAGTGTATAAAATAAATAATTTAATCTAAAAAATTTATTTTTGAATATTAAATGTTTTGCTAAAACAACTGAAAACCATAAAATTTGATTTTTTTGGTTTTTGGTAAACATTTGAAAATCAACAATAGAAATAGAAAACTGACAAAAGAAACAAATGCAATTTTATAATCTATTTTTTCATTATGGAGAAATAGAAAATAGAAAATAGAAAATAGAAAATAACAACAATACCAAACCGACTCTAATGATTTGGTATTTAAATTTTTTTCATTAAAGTTGAAGAATTGAGAGAATCACTACAAAAAATAAGATTATTAGTGAAGGATCAAAACCGTTACTAATAATCACAAAACCGTCACTAATAGTATTAGTGATGGTTTTATAGGTATTAGTGACAGTTTTGAATTAGTTGCTATACCTACCGTTACTAATAACTATTAGTGTTGAATTTTAGAAGCGTCACTAATAATAGAGTATTAGTGACGGATTACGACCGTCACTAAAACCCTAATAGCATCACTATAGATTTTACATTGACTCGACTCAAAATCGTTACTAATAATAGAATATTGGTGACGAATTTCAAAACTGTCACTAATAGTAGAATATTAATGAAGGTTTCAAAACCGTCACTAATAGTACAATATTAGTGGCGATTTTAAAATCATCACTAATAACATATTATTAATGACGAATTTGAAACTTTCACTAATACTTACTATTAGTGACACTTTTAAAATTTGTCACAAATACTTACTATTAGTGACGATTTTGAAACTTTTACTAATACTGACAACAATTACTAGTGACGATTTTAAAATTGTCACTAATAATTTAGAATAAATAATTCTTTTTAAAATATTAATTCCTATAAAAATCTGTAATTATATTTTTTGCATATTTAAACCGTAATTACTAAAAAATTCATAAATTATTCAAAATTCTAATTCAAATTAAAATACAAAAATTCCCTCTGTTCAACTAACAAAAAAAATCAAATTCAAATTCAAATACAAATACATTATACAAATTCAAATTGAAATACAGAAATTTCATCTGTTCAAATAATAAGAAAAATACAAAAAAAAAATCAAAAGTTGCATCCGACTGTAGTGCATAACATCGTGCTGATGTTATGTCAACCGCAAACCCTTCAAATCAAGAATTATAAAATAAAAAAAAATCAGTATACAATTTTTGAACATATGTGTATACGTACTATTAAGTATCAATGATTTGATAGCAAAATAATCGGACATAGTTAAAAAAAAAAAAAAATGATACAATTTTAAATAGTTAAGTTTTATCAGTTTAGAAAAATTTTGACAACATTTCATCTGTAAATAGGACATTTTCCATAGAGATATGCTCCAGACTTGGTGTTTACACTAAACAGTTTACAATAATTCAACCAGTAATGAATTTTATGAGTGCACAAAACCTTCATATAATCAGCATTACACACTGTAATGTGTTCATGCATCCTACAAACAATCTATATCATAATATAGTTCGATGAAAAAATAGAATGTGATGTTCATGGTTTACATGACTTCCTTAGGACTCAAAAACAACTATAATAATCAACTAATGCAAATGAGTCCATGATTGATAGTATTTTCATTTAACATATGTAAAAGTAAATTTAGAAATGGAGTTCAAAATTCATTTGAATTTTACTCATCCTTTCAAAAATGTTTTAACATTCAGCACACTATAATCATTCTTACAAATATGGTATATGACTTTGATTATTTTTAGGAAAAATTTAACAAATTTTTGACAACATGTCGTATGTAAATAGACCATTTCCCAAACTTACAAGTCACAAAAGCATGCAAATCACAATACTATTGCATCATATAGATGCTTAATGTACTCAAGACAACCTTAGGACTCAAAAATAAAGACAATGATATGCATGAAAGTCTATAGGATTATGTTTTTCAAAATTATAGAAGTTTAGAAAAATTTTGACAGCATTTCGTCTATAAATAGAACATTTTCCATAAAGATATGCTCTAGACCTAGTTATTTATACTAAACAGTTCACAATAATCCTCTTAGTAATGAATTTTATGAGTGTGCAAGACCTTCATATAACCAGCATTACATAATGTAATGTGTTCATGCATCCCACAAACAATCTATATCAGAATATAGTTTTATGAAAAAATAGAATGCGATGTTCATGATTCACATGGCTTCCTTAGGACTCAAAAATAATTATAATAATCAAATAATGCAAATGAGTTCTTGATTAATAGAATTTTCACTTAACATATGCAAAAGTAAATTTAGAAATGAAGTTCAAAATTTATTTGAACTTCACTCATCCTTTCAAAAATATTTTAATATTTAGCATACTATAATCATTCTCATAAATATAGTATATGACTTTGATTATTTTTAGGAAAAATTTAACAAATTTTCAGTAGCATGCCGTCTGTAAATAGACTATTTCCCAAACCTGCCAGTCACAAAAGCATGCAAATCACAAGACTATGGCATCATACAGATGCTCAATGTGGTCAAGACAACCTTAAGACTTAAAAATAAAGACAATGATACGCATGAAAGTGCATACAAGAATGCTGCATTTACATTGCAGTCAATCGCTCAAATTCCTTCGTCATAGACATTATAAATTTCGGTAGCATCTCTCTGACTCTCCAAGTACATGAGATGGGGGAAGTGAATATGTTGTTAGTTTTTCATCACTAACACATTTTCATGACACCCCACTACAAAGTTATTGATTTTCAAGGCACGTAAAGTTTATACCTTGAAGTTTGACCTTTCATGTTATTTATTTTGTTCATGTACATCTTATTCTACTAGTTTTGTCTACACGAGGACACGCGAACTCTATTTTTATCATGTACCCCTTGCACGTATTCATCCAAAAACCTATCCCGCTACTTCACAATTTCTCCATCAAGCATGCAGATGCTTTGAACTCAACCAGCAAGCAATATCCTAATGATGTAGGAAATTTATAGAAAGCATAAGGATGAAATTCAATTATTCATTTATTCACTCATCCTTTCAAAATATACAGGACATTGTAATCATTTGAGCACACATTTTAATGACTGTAGTCATGTATAAGATTTCTAACGACAATTCGACAGCATGCCGTCAGTAAATAGACCATTTCCCAAACCTACAAATCACAAAAATAATAAAAATACGATTCATTTGAATCCTTAAGATAGTTAAATTTAGGCTAACTCACTAAGGATGGAGCTCAGCTCCCCTGTGTGTTCTCATGCGTTCAATCCAAACATGCAACAACCTAAGCAATTATCAGCATGCAGTTCCTAAGATTCTGCATTAGCCATGCAAATGATGTTCAGTTCAAGCATGCAATTCAGTATAGTTCAATAATAGTATATACTAAAATATAAACCATCTATCAAATAAATTCAAGCATTCAATACATTATGGATAGTAAATGTAGTGATGACCTCACAAAAGCATATAAGCATAAATAAGATGAGATTGTGAGTGCATTTAAGTTATAGAACTATGAAATTACAAAGGGAGATACTCCCAGGCAAATAGTAGTTGGCTGGCAAAATGACTTGATCTTGTGATGTCGTGGAGGCAAGAATTTGGATATACTAAAGTACTAATACAAATTTTCTAACTAAAGGTTAGTTGATTGTGTTGTTAGGGACCTGATGGGGTAAATATGATGTTGATTTATTTTAGATGAATCCATCATTTAGGTTAATTAACTGGATTAACCGAAAAAAATTTATTAAAGAATCTTGTTAGCTGAACTGATCTGAAATTCCATATTAACCAAACCCAAAACCAACTGAATTGAGTTTTGGTTAAATCGATTAACCTATTTAATATTTTAATATAGAACATATACATAATATATATAAAATATATATAATTTTTTATAATTATATTTAAAGAGATTTGTAATTCTCTCTTTTAATTTCATACTTTGGTGTGAAATACTATGTCTTTACAAACCCATCTAAAATATTAATCCTCCAGCAGATTTATATGTGCATATAATTGGTTATTGGTTAATTTTGTATTGTAAGAATATCATACTACTAACATGAGCCATCATGCATGTTAAAGGAGCATAATATTCGTTGTTAAATGATACCCCAACACCCATGCTAGCAGAGTATTGATACATTTGACAAGATAATTCCCCATTGGCCACAAAAAATCGCAAAAGGGAAAAAATTATAATACATTGGAAGATAGAAATGATGAAAGAAACAAAAGACTTCTTTGGTACAAACCTGAGCAAATAGATGGAAATATCTACAAGTAGCCTACGTAGAATTTTCTTTGGTTGTAAGCAAATAACACATAACAAACACTTTGTCAGGTTGAGAGAAAAAAAATGCACAAGCACCGGGAATGGGTTTATTAAAGTGGGAACCTATGTTGCAGAAGGAAAAAAAAGACTCCTGCTAGAATGAAAAGCATACTTCAATTATAGGATAACTGATCAGTAGACAACTCAAATTTGTTCCAAGGAAAAAGAAAAGAAAGAAAGGAACAATGATAGAAAAGAAGAGAGTTCAAACAAAAAAACTGCAAAGATAATGACTCGCAGTTAATGGATTTTTAAATATGAGACAACTAAAGGCTTAAGATGATCAGGTATTACCTCAAGATTCTTCAATTCAAGCTCAGGTTTATGTGCCAAGCACAAGTTTCCAAATGTTTCAGAGGGACCACTAGTTCCACTTAACCTTTACAAATACAGATTTAGGAATCAGAGCAGAATAATCTAGCTAATCTTCCTCTTAAACTAAGAGTAGAACAAAGTAATCTCAAAAGTGAACAGCAGAGAATGAATCTTACAGATCTCCATCGAGGCACAAAGCAAAGTTTCCACCCCCACCGAATGCAATTAAGTCATTCAAGCACAAATAGAAATATCTATTTGCGCCTTCCCTATCTAAATTCAACGACATGATTTTTTATTTTTGTAATGGCACCCACTCTTAAAAAAAACATTCAGAAGTCAGAAAAGATAAAGCATACTTTAGAGACTATTATGTGTTCACCAATTCATCTCTTAGCCTCAGTAATTAATTTCAGCTTAACTCATCTTTCCTAGAAAGGATACATATTTAAATATGCAGATGCTATGTTTACCTGTTGGTGTAAACAACCTTGGTCAACCGTATATGGTTGTAAATACGAATGTTTGGTTTGTACCCTATGACAAAACATTTTGGTCAATTAATGGTTCAGTCAGCAGGCTTCAAATTTGAAAGGCTGTGTGTGTGTGTTTGTGTGTGTGTGTGTGAGAGAGAGAGAGAGAGAGAGAGCAATAAAATAAGAGGGCTACTCGTAGACATTCAGCCATTAGATTGAGCTGAATGTGGTAATGATTAAACACTCCCCCTCATGTTTGAGTACTTAATTCCTTAAATAACGAGAGTAGGTTTCGGATTAAATGGGAGACTTTGAGGCTATAATGGCTATCTAATACCATAAAAAATGAACTTGATCATATAGCTAACCCAGTTAGATTGAGGTGCAATAATTGTCCAAATATACCCAAGTCTACAACATAAATGCTACCAATTAATAATTTCACATAGCCACATAAGTAGGAGAAATTATACAGGGACCTCTCCACCCACATGTCCATCCTTACTAAAAATGGATCCCTCTTTCGTATTAATGAATATAAGACTAATATCACAGGTCCTGTATAATTTCTCCATAAATAGAAGGAAAGAGCTGCAAACACATTTTACAGATCCAAACCAAATGTATTATCGCAAATCCCATCCAAAGTTGACCACAAAAACAGAAATAATAACTCCAACCAGCGTCGACAAGGTCGAAACCAAGACAACAAATTATCAAATCCAAACCTGGCAGGGTATAAAACTTTTAGAAAATGAAATCAGAGAGGATCGAACTTAACTACCTGTCCAAGAACTGCTGGTCCACAACCACAGAAATGTCGAGGAGGGGATTGCCCATTCCCAAAAAAACTCCCTCGGTCACCATTCCACCAGCTGAAGGAGAATCGAGAGCCAGAGGTCAAGCAATCCGCAGAGAGAGAGAGAGAGAGAGAGAGAGAGAGAGAGAGAGAGAGAGAGATGAAACAGACTTAGATCTGAGGGATGTTTATACCATGAGAGAGCCACCAACCCCCATTGATTCACCAACTTACAGTTGAAAATCATAAGGGGTTCAGACTTCTGGTCCACTGTGAAGATGATGACAGGGAGGGGCCGCGGGGCATAATCATTTAGACAGAGGTTTGCGACGGCGACGGCGACGGCGAGGGGCTGCAACGGCGGCGGGCGAAGGGCTGTGACGGTGTGCGGCGATGGGCGAGGGGCAGCGACGAACGACTACGGCGAGGGGCTGGGGCTGAGATGGAGAGAGGAGGATTAGGAGGGGAGGAGGGAAACAAAACAGGGAAAGGAAGGAGGATGGGGAGGTAGGGGTGAGAATAATTTGGTGAAAACCGAATTAACCGATCGAAATTGGTCGGTTTGATTCGGGTAAAAAACTTGGTTCGATCGGTTCGGTTGAAATTTTACAAAAATTTGGTTAATCGGTTTCGATTCGGTTAACAATCAAAAATAATTCGGTTAACCGATTAACCGAATTATTAATTAATTAATTAAATTTTAAGTATAAATTATAAATATATTTATTTTTTATTATGAACATGGATATACTTTATGGAAATTAATGTTGTCGTTGAAGGGGATGACGACGCCGACAATAAATTTTTTCAACGAAATTTTTTTCATTTTTTTATTTTTCAATGTTTCAATAATAACAAAAACATCGCCTTTTTTTTTTATTTCCACTTAATTTGCACAGACCTAGAACAAATAAATAAATAAAATTTATTACACCTCAAAATAAATAAGCCTATGTGATAGAGTAAATGCATTAACACAATTATTAAAATAAATTAGTTATGAAATTTTTATTTAATGTATAATTGAATAAATTCGGTTAAAATCGGTTAACTGAATTACCCGAATTGGTAATTCGGTCGGGTTCGGTTCAGTGTGATTCAGTAATTCGGTTGATTCGGTTAACAGCATTATTTAACCGAATTTTTCGGTTAATTCAGTTAATTACCCGAATTTGGCCGAACCGACCGTTTGCTCACCCCTATCGGGAGGGGAGGAGTGGGAAACAGATAGGAAAATGAGAGAAATAAGGGAGATTGGGGGAAACCCAAGCAGCGTGAGTAAATATATTTATAGGTATTAGTGACGAATCTAAACCGTCACTAATATCCTATTATTCATGACGAATGGTGTTAACTAAATATTTTTTATATTTTTTTTTAGTAAAAACACTATTAGTGACAAATCTAAACCGTCTCTAATACCATATTATTAGTGACAAGAGATTCGTCACTAATAGTATTAAATAAATTATTTTTATATTTTTTAAAATAAAAACACTATTAGTGACGAATCTAAACCGTCACTAATACACCATAATTAGTAATGAATCTCCTCATTCGTCACTAATAGTGTTAACTAAATTATTTTTACATTTTTTTAAAATAAAAATACTATTAGTGACGAATCTAAACCGTCACTAATACCCAATTATTAGTGACGAGTCTTCCCAACCATCCCTAATAGTTTTAACTATATTATTTTTACATTTTTTTTAAATAAAAAAACACTATTAATGATGAATCTAAACCGTCACTAAAATACCATATTATTAGTGACGAATCTCCCTAACCGTCACTAATAATATTAACTTTTTTATTTTTATTTATTAATAAATACTATTAGCGACGCTTACTTAATCGTCACTAATAAGTACTTTTAGTGACGGATTGAATTTGTCACGAACAGCCCTTAATCATCGCTAATATTTTCTTAGAATAATTTCCGCCCGAAAAATGGTTTCCTGCGATAGTTTGAGCGGGAAAACCGATTTTTGGTGATGAAAGTACTAGTGACGATTTTAAAACTGTCACTAATAGTGTTGTATTAGTGACGATTGTTGAAACTGTCGCTAATACCCACTTTTAGTGACGAAATTGAATTCGTCACTAATAATTTCGTCACTAAAAATCTTTTTTTTTTGTGGTAAATATTTGAAAAATTAAAATTCTATTTATTTATACTTGTATTCTCTTAATTGTAATTTGTTTTAACTTGTAAAATTCAAAGAATATTAAAGGTATGGCACAAATGAACTAAAACTAGGATTGGAAACAAAGGAAGATCAAATCAACCTTTGTAGTCAAACGCAATCAATTGCCTCACAAAGGGTGGCAAATTGGTCTAGACAGAAGTTAGAGGCAATCGATCAAGCCTTGAAGGCGATTTAACGATCTGCTAAGTTTTACATGCAGCAGTAAGTATTTTCTCTTTAGTGGCTAATAAGCGGTTGACTGGGCCCAGTAAATGACTGATTGGCCTAACCAACCTTTTGCATAAGGGATAGCAAGTAACTACTTTACTCAAAATGTTATATATATTTCTTCCAAAGCCTAAAAAACGTTACATCATGTATCTATATTAAATTTCTAAGCACTCAAACTTTTAATTCTCTTTAAATCTTTCTTGTACCCTAAATTGCTCTCTTTTGAGACAAACATCAAAAACTCGTTCGCCATAATTGTTGGAGATGTGACTCATATTTGAGTGGAACGCATGCACCGAGGAAAGTATAGTGATGCAAAGAACAAGGAGGCTAGTTGCAGGATCAAACCGTCGATGGATTGGTTGACGGTATGAGAGATGGTTTGCTCTCGGTATCAAGCCGTCAACGATTTTGGTCTGTAGCACGAACAGCTCTCGGCATCAAACCATCGACGGTTTCATGAGAGACAGTTTGCTCTCAATATCAAACCATCGACAATTTTAGTCTACAAGAGGAACAGCTCTCGGCATCAAATTATCGACGATTTGCTTGAAACCGTTGACGATTTTGTTCGGCGCAAGTCACGGATTTTTGAATTGGTGA
The DNA here is from genome assembly GCF_029873635.1 of Malania oleifera. Taxonomy (NCBI): domain Eukaryota; kingdom Viridiplantae; phylum Streptophyta; class Magnoliopsida; order Santalales; family Ximeniaceae; genus Malania; species Malania oleifera. The sequence continues at coordinate 51,742,065 of NC_080427.1, read as the reverse complement.
TCATACGTATTTTTACGCATAGGGTTAGTATTTACACTATAAATTTTAACCCTAGATTTAAGCTTGATGTAAGCTTCACATGTGATAGTGAAAAATAGCTGCTTGCTCCCGTAGATGTAGGCAAATTTCCGAACCACGTAAATTCTTGCGTCTTTGATTTTGTTTGCTTTCATTATTCTTATTGTGAGTGATTGCTTGTTCTGTATATTCATCATTGAGTGCTTGCATTACTTGTTCTAGTTTTATTCAAGTTTGCAAGGTTTCTACTGCGCATTCGCATCAATAATTGGTATCAGAGCACCAATTTCAACAAGTTGGTATCAGAGCTTTTCAATGGCTAGGATCTCTTCGATGAAGTTTGATGTTGGTAATTTCGATGGAACGGGAAATTTCGAACTTTGGCAGAGGAGGGTTAAAGACTTATTGGTGCAGTAAGGTATGGTGAAGGCACTATAATAAAATAAGCTACAAGACATGGATGACACAAGTTGGAAGGAGTTGGAAATGAAAGTTATGTCTACTATTAGGCATTGTTTGCCTGATGACGTGATGTATCACGTCATGGATGAGTGATCGCAGGCAATGGTTTGGCTAAAACTGAAGAGCTGGTACATGTCCAAGTCATTGATGAACAAGTTATATCTTAAGAAAATACTATATTGGCTTAAGATGGCAGAGGGTTCGGACCTGACTCAGCACATCAACGTATTCAATCGGATCATTGGTGATCTGAAGCAAGTTGATGTGAAGTTTGAGGAAGAAGACAAAACTCATGTAGTGGCAAGATTACGCCAAGTCCAGTCCAACCATACTGTTGGGATTACAAGGCTTAACATCTTGTTTTGATACTAACAAACAAGTAGATCTTAACATGTTTTGTTTAGTGATGTCTTTTCAGGTTTCAATGATGAATGTAAGGTTAAAGAATTCATGAAAGCTTGTACTTCAAATATGGATGATTATATCAAACTTGAGGCATGGATTAAAACTTGAAGATCATGAGAGCATTGATATTAAAGAAAAAAGTTTCAAGAATAAAAGCTCAAGTGATCAACATGGAAAGCTCAAAGATCAATGGAAAGCTCAAAATCTAAACTAGTGATGAAAGATCAAGAGAGATAAAGAATTGAAAGCTCACATCAAATTCAGGATCATTGAAGCTCAGCAATAAAGAGAACTCAAAGCAAAGAAGAATCAAATGAGTTTTTAGAACAAGCTTTGTAAGTACTTTAAATATGATTCAAGTATGATTTTTTTCATTTTGAAGCTCATTAGGCAAAGACATACTTAGAAACCTGAAGTTTTTAAAGTCTTGGAACATATTTTTCAAAGAAAAACAAATTGAAATTCTAAGTCTAAATTAAAAAAGAAGAGAGAAATCAAAAATATATTGAAATGAGGAACAACTACTTGACAGACGACTGTCTGTCTATGGACAGCTGACTGTCATATTAAAAGATCTTAATCAAGTAGATAGAAGCATGACAGACAACTGTCAAGTACTTGACAGACGACTATCAGTGACAACTGAGACGACTGGGTGTGTTTCGTCAGTCATCTGCCACCCTTTTGGTTATTTTTTAAAAAACTTGGTCGTTCAGTGACAGACAACTACCACCTTGATGACAGGCGACTGTCACCTTACTAATTGTGAAATATATACTTGAAATGCATGGACAGACGACTGCCAGAGGCCACACAGTTGTCTGGCTCACGGCAGATTTTAAAATACTCAACAAATATATTTTTGAAATTTCAATTACTTGAGACACAAATTAATATAAAACTTGGACCCTACTCCAAGTAAACTTGGGAAACAAGCTAGATACCTTTCTTCATCTATAAATACCCTCAAGTTACATTGATTTGTACACCAAGAATTCAATTCAGCAATCAATTTTCTCTCAAACATTCTGAAATTCTAAAAGCTCCCTATTGCTCACATCTTGCACGAAATATACTGAAGTCTTGCTGGTTTTCTCACTGATATTGTGCTTTAACTATCAATTCTTTCATCCATAGAAAGAATCATACGGTGAAAAAATTCTAGAGCTTCAATCTGAATTTCGTATTGTAAATTTTATTGAAATATATAGTTTTGAACTGTACTAATCAGCTCCTTGAGGAGCAATTCTTTGTACATCTACTTGACTTGTATTTTGTAGATTGACGATTCCAAGGATTGTTGGCTAAGCAAGGGGATATTGCTTAGAGAGACAGACTCTAGCCTATTTAAAGGGGTGACCGAACGAGGGTACATCGTTTGGAGAGGCGGGCTCTAACCTATTGAAGGAGTGTGTAAAGGTTTGTTCCTCCCAGTAAAGGAACAGGTTTAGTGAATCCTTTGGTGATTTGTCAAAGGCAAGGAAGTAGGCTGGGTATAAGCCGAACCTCGTAAAAATCCCGGTCTCACTCTCTCTTTCCCTTACTCTTTATTTTCAGCAAATTTAAATTATGTGGATGGTTTAATTGATAATCATATAAACTACATAATTTGGAAGTTAAATAAACTTAAGGTTTAATTTTTGATTTGGGATTGCGGAAACCGAAAGGGAGTACGTTAGTTAAACCATTCTTTGCGAAAACCATACGGGAGTACATTACTTGGTTAAACACCCAAAAATAAATTAATCAAGAGTTTATCTGAATTCTGAATTTTGGAAAGAGTGTGATTGTTTTTGTTGAAGATCATTTTGAGAAAGCTAAATTCTGAGTTGTTTGGAAATTAAGTTGAGGTTTGCGTTAAAGGAACGATTTCACATTCACTACAGGGATTGGTTCAAATTTATATCCACAGGGCTTATATAAACAAACAAACCATCTCAAGTTCTTATATTATCAAAGTGCTGTATATTTTAATCTTGATTTGGTTGTTTGCTTTCAAATTGTGGTTGATTGGTTGGCTGATTAATTACTTGAATGATTGAATGATTGTGTGATTGTGGATTAAATAAAGAAATAAGTTTTTGCTGAAAGTTTGAAGAAGCAACAAGAAGTTAAGAATTATTAAAAAGATTTAAAATCCCAATTCACCCCCCCCCCCCCACCTCTTGGAACTACACCTTGTTTTTCACATACTCATTCTTATCCAAGGAAATACTCAACCATAATTACTAATGTTTCAACTTTCTCATAAACCTAAAACATTCCCAAACCCTCCCTATACCCTCTCCCCAAGTTCTTCTCACTAATGGCTTAAACAAAGCATAATCTAGCCACACATTCTCAAACCTAAAAGGAGTGGGACCTACCTGTTAGATTCTAGGAGAACAAGAAAGTGATCAAATGTAGGTCTTGAAGGAATAGTTTGGGAGAGATTAGAAAATCCGTCCTCCCGGTCACTATAAAATAAGAACCCATATAATCTATTAGCCACAACCCTAACCCCCCCTCCCCCTAACAGACCAGCCATAGGTAGCATTGCTCAAAGGCAAATCTCTAAGACCACACTACCTGATCAACGAGTCAAAATGTTGCATACTAGCACTAACTTCCAACCCCTCCCCTCCCCCCACACCACCCCCCCCCCCCCCCCCCCGCCCCCGCCCTCGCCCCTGCCCGCCCCCACAAAAAAATTCCAGAAAATCTCACCATGTTAAAATCCCCACATACTACCGACCTAGGAGAACAAAATCCAAAAAAAATAAAACAAAGCTCAACCCACAACACACTCCTTAAAGTATGCATTGATGGACCATACACTGAGGAAACCCACCACTAAACCCTCATTTTCACTTCGACAAGAACTTGGAGGGAAAAGAAACCCACTAAACCAAGTCCAGCATCTATGGACCATAACCAAGTCTAGGATTTGCATAATGGATGCATATTTGGATCCCATAAAACATAGATGCCATGTGGGATGAATTAGCATCTATGGACCAAAACCAAGTCTAGGATTTGGTGGGGTAACCTACTAGATGCAAGGTTGTCGGTGCAAATGAGTTTTCAAAACTAAGCATGATTTTAGAGGTGAAATCAAAGATGAAAAAATATATATGCCCTTTTTTTTTTTTTTTTATTGACACCAGTTATAAGAACAATTACTGTTGTGTGTGACGATTTGGGTTTTCATCACTAATGCCTTAGTTAGTAGTAACGAATTATATTTTCATCACTAATGATTCATTATTAGTGACGATTTAGACTCTGTCACTAATACTTTCGTCACTAAAAACATTTTTTTTTGTGGTGGCATTGATTTAAAGGAGTATGAGTAAAATTAGTAAGTTATTACTAATCAAAATGTGTGCTAAATAGCTTATTAAAAGAAATGAGTTCCCTAAAAATGAATGGGTATTTAAGCACAACAACATAAATAAAATATAAAAAGAGTCCAAAATAATTTAAATAAAATTTTCAGGACATCACTGCATCTACAAATTAATCTACAACTTTAACCAAAATAATATTTTATTCACAAATCCTAAAAAGGAAAAGTCAACTAAGAAAACAAAATTGTTGTAATGCATCATATAAGATGTGCTAGTGCATTCAACTGCTCAATAAAATGATATTCCCACAAACCCAACCATTAGATAAAGAGATGAAGCACAAAAATCTTTTTCAATGTTGTGCTAACTAAAACAAATTTTTATACACCAAAAAATGCGACAATGTATGACCATCTCAGCATCCAAAACATCGTTATAATTCTAGACATTAAATAGTAATTGATGCTTCCCAGATTGAGCAAAAATCGACAAATTAGTCTTCTTGACTACACTTACAAATTCTAATATGCTAGCAGCTTAGTGCAATCAAGATATAAATGTACCTAAACAATCTATATCATCTGATTCTTGATAAAAATTTCTCATTTAAAAATTCATATCGGATGCAAACAACCCAATTTCAAATAAAGTATCACACTCTAATGCATCAACATATATAACCCAATTGTAACCCATGATATATGTGAGATATTCAGATGAATGGAGAGGAATTTATAAGAATATAGAGAGCAGCAGCAGATTCATCTAGCGAAGACTAATAGCCATAACAATGGGACATTTGGAATTCTGACTGTCGAACTTTGACAAATAGTCATCTTTTGCATAACTACCAATGACAGATGGAGGGATTGCACTGAATGAACAAGTTGCAATAGACTCTTCAGTTCTAGGTTTTGGGGAACGCAAGGGATTAAAATTTTGTATGAATAACAAAAAATAGAGGGTAAATTTGGAATTTCAAATTTTGTCACCTAGGAGACTACCAATATTTCCCCTATATACTTTTAGAAGTAGTTTCATATGTGATAGAGATTTTTCTGTTTTAGGGTTTACTTTTTATTGTCAAAAATATGTGTGTAGATGTATTAGTTGAATAATAAAGTTAAGAACAAAGTAGGAAAATATTAGACATCTCATGAGTACATACAAATAATATATAAAATAAATCATAATTAGCTCACAATTACTTATGATCTCTTTTACTGTGTTAATTATTAACACTTTAAATTTTCTAAATTTTAATAAAAATGTATTCTTGGTCATATTTGCCCAACAAATATAGTATAATTCATAGTGGATTAGAGATTAACAATGGAGGTATAGAATTAAATTATTAGAATAGAGACAAATATAAATATAAATGAGAAATTAATTTTACATAGAAGTAAATTAGAAAAATATTACTCTTGCATTTGCTCAATGAAAACCATTTAGCACAACACAAGAAGTAATAAATTCGTCATATTCTAGTTATAATTTTTCTAGTTGTTTTAAAATTTTCATAATACAAGTTTTTAAAATGTGTCTACTCGTTTTGAAAATTTAACAATTAGAATATTTCATGTGTATATATTTATTTTGATTACAGAGGTATTATAGTTAAATAATTGATGTTATGATAGTGCATGAACTCAAGTGTTTGAAACAATTTAAAGTACAAGCGATTGCCCCCCAAAGGAAAAAAAAAAAACACATTGAAAGATTTTATCACAAACACGCATCTTAGAATTAGTTGACACTTTCATATTCAATAAGTTCCAACAAATCATGATTTCAAATTACCTGCAAAAGTTCTTGTGATAGTTGCCTTGTCAATGAATACAATATTCCTTCACGTCATTGCAACCCCCCTTTTATTCATCACAGTCGCGCCCCTAGTTGGAAATCAGATATATCTTTATCTCACAAATTTCATAATAGAAGACTATACATAAAAAAAAGAAATTATAAAAAATGAAAATAGAGGAGAGGAATATATGATAAAGTCCAACCTGTAAGAGCTAATCATAGATACTTCAACTATAATAAAATTTATTCCTTAGTATCACAACCAGGGGTACAAGAGACATAAGTCCACTTGTGTCAACTCGGTTTGACTCTACTCAAGTTCGAATTTTGGAATACTGCTTGTAAACCTGATCGAACTCTTGAAATTTTATTATTTTTATATTATATAAGTGATATAATATGTTTATATATATTTTATATTTTATATATATTATACATGCATTTAATATTATTTTTATAACCATATCAAACTTAATTAACTTGAGCTTGAGTTCTGAGAATTTACAAGCTAGCCAAGCTTGAGTTCAAAACTTTTGATACTGATTGAGCCCAGGTCAAGTTAGGAACTCCACATTTCTTAGAGGAGTAATATCTCACTATGTTGACTGACCTTTGCTTGAATACAGCCCCAGTCACAACTCACAATCAATTGTACCCAATAAAACAATCTCCTTGTGCCTTTATTCCACTCTCAAAATGTGCAGGCCAACTGCCAAAGAATACTCAAACATAGTTGGAAAGAAAATGCCCTGCTGTAGATAGCTCGGCTGGAAAAACCTCAAGGAAGTAAACCTACGGTGATGCAATGCTCGAACTCCCAACTGGAGGAAGGTAGAGCGGCAGACCCATTGTCCTGGGGTTTTTCCGCTCATGGGCATGGTTTTCCTATCATTAAAAACCAGGATTTTAGTAAGAAAACAGAACTACCAGCATAATTGTCCCTATCTAGAACGTCCCTGCCGGATGTATTTTTTACTACCAGTAATCCCCACATGAACAAACTCCGTCCTCAAAATGGTGAAATCGATGCATGTCCCTCACAATGATGACCCGATTTACAATTTTGCTGATGAGCTTAATGGCATTGTGACAATCTCCACAAATCCTAAGATTCTTTGTGATGCGAAGAGCAGTCCCGGGCTTAGTGTTTAGGATGCCAAATGCAATGGCCAGCCTCTCACTGTGGTAGGAAAGTGCAGCTTCTTTTGCTTCATCCTCAATATCATGAAGCACAAAATCTGTCAAGGGGGTATAACCCAAGCGTTTCATGGGAGCAGCCAACTCATGAAGCAAAGAATAAATGCTCTTGGATTGGGGATGTGATCTGTCACCAACTCCAAACTTATGGATCTGGTTGTTATACACTATCAAACTAAATCCCTGAATTTTATTGGCTCCTCTTCCAGCCATCATCTTTCTCACCTTCTCAACATCATCCCATCTATATTTAGCAGCATAAATGTTGGAGAGTAGAACATGATAGCCAGCATTTACAGGGTCTAGCTGAAAAATACGATCAGCAATTTTCTCCGCCAAATCCAGATTACCATATATTCGGCAGGAACCAAGCAATGATCCCCATATGCTAGTGTCAGGTTTCACTGGCATGCTCAGTATGAGATTTTCTGCATCATAAAGTTGTCCTGCACGCCCAAGAAGATCAACCATACATGCATAATTATTTAGTCCGGGTGTGATCCCAAATTCTTCCTTCATCAATTTGAAGTACCTCTTGCCTTTTTCTATTAGCCCGGAATGGCTGCAAGCAGAGAGCACACAAGTGAATGTCACATGATTTGGCCTCACCCCTTCTTTTACCATTTGATTGAAAAGGTCAATCGCCTTCTTGCCATGCCCATGAATTCCATAGCTTGCAATCATTGCACTCCAACAAACAACATCTTTCCCCATTGTCTCATCAAACAAATTACGTGCCAAATCCAAACTCCCACACTTTGCATACATATCCATTATAGCAGTAGCAACCAAGATATCAGACTCAAACCCAGTTTTGATCACATAATTATGAAACCTTTTGCCTTTCCATAGAGCTCCTAGATTGCCACAAACTAGTAGAACACTTAGAAAACATACCCGATTGGGCTTTACACCCAAATCGCACATCAAATCAAAGAAACCCAATGTCTCACCATTATAACCATTGTGGGCATACCCTGAAATCATGGAAGTCCAAGAAACCAAATCTCTCTGAGTCATTTTATCAAATACTAACCGGGCAGCTTCAACATCCCCACATTTAGCATACATATCGACCAAAGCAGCATCGACATAGAGATCATTGCTGCAACCACAACACAAAGAATGCTGGTGAATCAATTTTCCTGCCCGCAAATCGGATAGCCCTGCACAAGATTTGAGTGCAAATGGGAAAGCAAACTTGTCTGGTACTAGACCTGTTTCCATCATTTTGGAATACAGAATCAAGGACTGGTGGAACTGGCCACCGGTAGCAAATGCCCTTATCATGATATTCCAAAGGTAACTACATGGGTTGGGTATGTTTTCAAACACAGCACTCGCAGCGCTGATGCAGTTGAAAGAAATGTACAGAATGGCAGATTTGGTTGACAAGTGTGTGTCGTTTTGGAGCCCATAAGCAAATACCTTTACGTGGGCTTTCTTGAGATAGCTGAGGCTGTAGCATCCTCGCAAAGCAGAAGCAATTATGTGGGCAATCTGATCAATAGACTTCTTGTGAATGAATTCCAGTGCTCTAGAAGAAGAAGAAGAAGGGTAGACCTTTAAAAAACGGTTATTGTTTGCAACGGATAAGTGGAATGGAGGAAAATTTAGGAAAGGTCTCATCAAAATGTACAAACACGAAGGTCACATAAATATTTATTTTGTAGGAGCAGAGGACCAGACCCAGATAGTCTTCGGTCCCAGCATAAATATCTATTATGCTTGCCTGTGACTGCTTATCTCGTGTGCTTATAATAGATTTTCATAATGTAAATACTAGTGTAGGGTTATTTTCTACTAGTAGGGTCTTTGTAAGACAAATAAGCCAATATGACTCATCGGTCACTTTGATGTTTCGTAGTGTCAGGATGATAATTACATAAAAACCTCTTTAGGAGAGGGTAAATGTTCATCAGTCATTATAAAATTCACTCGCAATTGTCAACGTGCTTAACCTGCTTGCCTCCCTCGCGAAGTACACCATGTCAACTGAGGATTTGTTAATGAATTACGTTTGCTTCAATGTTTACTACTTGCTTTCCATGGCTTTCATGAATTGATTACTGTTTCCGCTACTATCTGAATGAATGTTAATGAAAGTGCTTCGTAAATGAATATTGGTAAACAATAGGCTGGCTAGTTAAACAAGACTGCTTTAGCTAATGCCACACGGCCTTTCACAAGGGTGTGAAAATAGTCGGACCATGACACCCAGGCTTCAACCACACAATAGAAAGTGCACCTCCTATTCCATATCCCTTTTTTTCTCTTCCTACCATTAGAATACAAGATCTCCAACATAAGGATTTTAGAGTGTTACAAAAAATATTTCCTAAGAAATAATGTGGAAAGGCAATAATATTTGGGTGGCATTGATTTTGATTTATTTGGAGTCCCAGCTATAGAGTCGAATAAATTCAATAAATTTATTTACATCTCAAACTTTACTCATTTTGAAAGTGAGTAGATGAGATTGTAATATAAAAGTCTCATGTTCTAATTATTCAAATGCCCCTAAGGTCTTATTTGAATAAAGATTTTATTGAAAAAAAAAACAAAAGGAAAAATAATAATAAACTTAATTTTCTAGTATACTTTTTTTTTTATGTTAAAAATTATTGAGCTATGACTCATATTTAGAGGATTATCCACTTAAAATATGTTACAAGCAGAAGATTTCACACAAAGGGCAAGGGGGTCATAGTGTTGAATAAATTAGTAGCAGTACAATAGAATGTGTTTTGTTTGTTGCCTAATTTGTAGGAGTCGATTAGCATAATGTTAGTGGTGCCAAGAAGTTGTTTAGCATGATGTTAGTGGTGCATAGGAAATGTTTAGCATGATGATAGTGGTGTCTATTTTTGTGCTTGTAACCGTTTGTTTTTTAGCCTATATATGACCATTTTCTTATCAATCTAGTGTGGAGTTTTCAATCAAACTCTGTTTCCCTTTGTTTTTAAATCTATTGTTTTCTTCTTCCATTTTACATCAATGGTATCAAAGTGAGGTTAGAGTTCCACAATGGCTTCTGGAACTTTTGTGCAGCCAACCATTCCACGTTTTGATGGTTACTATGACTGTTTGTTGGAAATGGTGTGATCCCAAGAGGGGGGTGAATTGGATTTTAAAATATTTTGCTTAAATTAAACATTTATCGATTCGCCACATATCATATCCCATTTGATATTGCAGCGTGTATGTAAAATGATTAAGCTATGAGTATGAACATACACGTGCAGCATATCTCACTTAAATAAAAGTGTGCATACAAATAATTAGACCTATACATAAACAAGCATGCACATATGGAAATTTAAAGTGCATTAATTAAATGAGATAGAAAGAGAATGACACAAAATATTTGTTATCGAGGTTCGACCAAACCAGCCTACGTCCCCCCCCCCTTGGGTATACCCCCCAAGGATTCCATTATCCTTGCTCACTTAAACAGGCAAAGTAGAAGTCGCTATAACCACCTCTCCTTACGGGGCGAGGAATACCCCAACCACACTTTATGGGCGGTGCCAAAACTCATCTTAATTACCAGGCTGAGATCAACTGGTCTCCCTTACGGGGCAAAGACTTCCCAGTTCAAATTTTGGGCTGAACCCAATTGGTCTCTCTTACGAGGTGGAGACTCCTCAATTCAATTTACGGGATGAACCCAACTGATACATTAAAAATCATTTTTGTACAAAATAATGCTTCTAAATACAAGTAGAGATGTACAACATTAAAGCTCTAAAACATGCCCTCTAATATGATATGAAATCATGTTCAGTAGAGTAAGAGTGCTTTCAAAATCATTTTGCAATATTTGAATATAATGTGTGTGATAAGGACCTCAAAGATTTAAACCCTAAATCAAATATATCTCCGAAAAATATTTTCAATAAAGAAGTAGGAGAACCTAGGGTCTTGGTTTTTCAAATGATCTTTGCAATATAAAGGTTTATCAATGAAAGCATGGATGCAAAAATGTGTTTCTCCAACAACATATTTACCATGGAAATATGTGGAGAAATCTTAAAGCTTTACTCTCAAAAATGTTTTTCAAACATGCAAGCAAGAGAGAGTAAAACACTTGAAAATAAATGCCCAAATAAAAAATGTTTTCTTGTAGAAATGATTTTAAAGGAATAATAAAGAGAGTTGGAGAGTGTACAAATTTACCCAGTGAAAAGATTTTTGCAATGAAATCAGATTGGGGAAACTTTGATTAACAAAGAATTAGAAATATTTTAGGGAAAATTATTTGCTAATCAAAGTTGCTTATTAAAGCAAATGAGGGGGTATTTATAGTTTTTCTAAAAAATATGATTGTTGGGACACGCTGGGTATTATTAGATTTGTTTAATTAAATTTTAACCCCAGTTACCACAGTTAATTATTGGCAACCCGAGAGTTTTGGTCGCCTGGTCCTTAAAGTCAGTCGCCCGAATAGACACAAAGAGAAAAGTAAATTTTTTAGGTTCGGTTAACCGTGGGAAACAATTGGTCGGCTAGGCCAGGTGATTTTCCAAACCTTCGTGATTTTGTTCGCCCAATGAATGGTTCGGTCTGCTGAGCCTCACAATTTAGTCGCCCGAGGTGATTTTGAACTAAAAGCTTGGGCGTCCAGGGACAGTTAAAAATTCAATAACGAGGGTTCAGTCGACCGTGGAAGATACGTTCATTTTTATTCGATAGCCTGAGTCATATTCAATATTTTGACTTTTTGGCCAATAGAGTGTTCGGTCGACTAAGGTGTTTATAACTAAAATGGGTTGGTCAACCGGAGCTATTAAAGTACCCTAAAAATCCAACGTTGGTCGACCGAGTCTCCCCTAAGGTCTGTCTATGGCCTATCTAAGCATTAAGTCATATCATGCAGATATATGCATTATTACAGACCAAAGTAATAAAAACTTAAATGCAATTTACGATTGAAATGAATAAATGTCTTCTTTCTCCTTTACTCTTCTACATGGAATTCGCCTGAAATGCATAATCTTTAAGTCCATTAGGCTTCTATTTTCTCGTATTTTATGTCTGTGTTGAAATGTAAACCTATTGACACACTAAGTACACACATAAGATACAGATGCTTTGTCAACATCAAAATAGGAATCAGACTAAAAAAGCCAACAATCTCCCGCTTTTTGATGATGACAAACACATCATAACAAAATGGGTACATCTTGAAAAGGCTCCCCCTAAGAATATGCAAAATATAAAATATAGACACTAATGCTCAAGCATATTCATGAAAGAAGGTATTACAAGGATCATGCAGTTAAAATTTTGCATTAAAACACAAGTTCAGATATTTGCCCCAATATTTTTGCCCCTAAAATTTTCCCTTTCGATCATTATCATTTTACTCAAAAACATTCTCCTCTTTTTGTCATCAACAAAAGGGTTAAGTTAAGTAGAAAACAATTTTATCATTTAAAACAGACTTAGCAAAGAGAACTCCCCCTTTTTGAAAAAATAAAAAAAACTTTTTATTTTTCTTAGAAAAACTCTCCCCTTTGTTATATAACAGTTAAGCATAAAAAAAATTTATAACTCGTTAAAAAATATAACAATTAAGCATAGTACAATTTTCATAACTGGTCATTAAAAGATTAAAAGGCACATGACAAACAAAATTAGATCAGGATTATTCACAAACCATGGCAATTTAAACATATCATAAGACCCATGAAAGATTTGAGTTTAACACACACGACATATGATAGCAAATGTAGGTTTGAGCATAAAAGCGGTCTAACTTGTTCAAATGCATTTCATGTAAAATCCATGAACCAATTATGCAACACCTTTAAAAAGAATTTATAAACAATATAATTTCACGACATAAAATTTCAATATAATACAAGCACAGTCATGAAAACATTCAAGCACATATGCAAAAGACAAAATATATTATATATAAGTTCATTTCTTGCTTTTAGAATATATATATATTTATATATTTATATATATATCTATATATATAAATATATCCCCTTATGATTTTCGATAAATACTGGGGACTATGTGTTGACCTTATAGGTTACACCCGATTTTGATAATGACAAATAGTTGTTGTATTTGATGGGTGTTTGAGGATATGTGCAGGTATACAGTTGGTAGGTCAAAATGATGGCAGAAGAAGTATAAGTTGAAAGCCCTGAAGATCCTACTTATGTTGTATTTAAATTCATTATTCATTATGGGTCTATAATAGTAACTAGGGTTTAGATTGTAATAATCATACGCATCACCTGCATGGTATGATAGGTAAGCTCAAAACGAAAAAGGCCTAAAATAACCTTAGGACACTCACACACACACACACACACACACACACACACACACACACACACACACACACACACATATATATATATATATATATATATATGATCATATGGAAGAGTGATCGCATAATTAAAAAAAAAAAAGAACTAAAATGCACTTAAAATGCATGTTCGGTAAACCGTACTTCACAAGTCCATATCTCTTGGTCGACCGAACCGGGACTGGGTCAACACTTTGACCACTGCTCGGTCGACCGAACGCAGCTCAATACATTCCACTCAATCGACCGAACTTCCTCTGAGTCAAACATTTAACCATACGGTCGACCGAGCCCAAATCCTAAGCCAACAACCTAGTCGACCGTACTCACACGTGAGAGAACTCAATGCTCCAATTGACCGAACTACTTAGTTCAAAAACCTCCCGGTCGACTGAACCACGCAGAAAAGAAAAATCACCTTTGGGGCACTATGTCTAGTCAACCGAACTTTTAGTTCAAATCATGTCCGGTTGACCGAACTTGCACAACTTGGTCAACCGAACCTTGCCTTCGGTCGACCGATGCTCTCGAGTTGCCCTATTATTTTTATTGTGGTTAAAATATTTAAATAGGGTTTTAAAATATTTATAATAATTCCCTATGTGTCCTGAACGGTTATAGTTTTGGGAAACTCTATATATACCCCCTCATTTGGAATGATTAGCTTTGGATTAGGAATCTTAATTAGGAAAAATCTTCTAAAATTTGAAAATCTTTCATACTCATTTTTGAGCCTTCTACACTTATTCTTACCAGATTTTAGTGCTTAAATCTCTTTGTAAGTGTGATTGAGTGTTGTTCTCATTAGGCTTAAGCTCTCTCTTGTTCTTATTGATTGAGATTATTTTATTAGAGAGCTAAGCTTGAAGTTTCCCTAGGAGACTTTGCTAATAAGTCTTCCCTAGGAATAATTCATTGAGCCTTTGAGTTTTGCATTGTCATTGCAATACTCAAGGTGTTCACTTTGGATTTTGATTGCTAAAATATTTTACAAATCATTTTCAAAATATCTTTTGTGCTTATATTTGATAAATATATATTTTAAGACATTTTCTTGAGTGCCAAAAGATCTTTGTTGCTATATCATTTTAATACAAAAATCAAATAACTATTTTTACAAACCATTGTTCAATATCTCTTGTGGTTTACTTTGATAAAACCTTCTGTTGAGATAATTGGAGTATACTTGTGATCTTTACTAGTGCACTGTGATTGAGAATATTATTTTGACACAAAGATGCTGTCACTTACACTCTCACGTACTAATTGCATTATTCACATTAATTTGAGAGTAGACACTAAGGCTACATTGAACTTATCATATCTTATCATTTGGTAGTGTGTTGATTATATTGGTACATATCAACTTATGTAAGAAGCATTTCCTTGTACACAAAAACTGTATTTCAAATTGGTTGTATTCTAGGTACGAGTCTGAAGAAGGAGACTAGCCCTGTTGAATAGTCTCGTACTGGCTAAGACCCGGTTAGGAAAGTTAGGTGCGTCATCCTGATAAGGCGTGTTGGTTGAGATCAGCCCCTTGAATTGACCTGGTTGTAACCGGTGCCGCTCTTCCCATTAAGTGAGCTTTAGTGGAATCCTTAGGCTTTCGAGCTAGAGGTGGGGACGTAGGTACAGTTAGCCGAACTCCGATAACATATCATGTGTCTATTTATATTTCCGCACTTTATATTTATCACACGTGTATGTTATAGTGTGAATGATGCGCATGATTTAAATTTCCGCATATTATATTTATCTGCGCATTTGGGATTGCATAGAAAGACCCTAAGTTGTGATATTCTGCTAACATCTGTTTAACCTAGGAATATGTTTTAAAATTCCAATTCACCCCCCCCCCCTCCCTTTTGGGAATACACCAAAGCTAACATTATGCTTGCTGAAAAAAAAAACTTTAATATGAAGTTCAAACAAGCATCATTTTCCTGGATAAGCATTTTAGCATAATACATAATCTAACTAGAAAAATGCAACCATATAGATCCAACGATATTAAATAATTTAAAATAAGGATCATATGGCAAAACCTAAGACACCTGTGGCAAGCAACATAACTCAATCTTAGATTTTCAATAAAATCATCATACTTTAAAATACATAAGCCACAAAAAATTTTAAAGCAGATCTAAGCCAAAACTGTTGGTGAGCAAAACAAGATAGAAAATTATTTTTAGATGCTCCCCCTATCAATTTGAATACATGCTTAGATGTTTTTAGCTTCTTACACTAAAATTAATTGTAAAATAGTCATTTAGAGAGAAGAGTTTATGGATAAAGGATTTATCAGGCCTAACGTGTCGCCTTGGGGAGAACTAGTCCTGTTTGTGAAGAAGAAAGATAGGACTATGAGAATGTGCATAGATTATAGAGAGATAAACAAACTGATAGTCAAGAATAAATATCCTCTTCCCAAAATTGATGATTTATTTTTTCAGCTCTAGGGGACCCAGGTCTACTCCAAGATTGATCTTCAGTTGGGCTACCACCAAGTGAAAGTTAGAGTAGAGGATATTTCGAAAACAACATTCCAAACTAGATATAGGCACTATGAATTCTTGTTAATGCCGTTCGGATTAACTAACGCACTAACAGTGTTTATGGATTTAATGAATTGGGTGTTCCATTAGTACTTAGACCAATTTGTTGTGGTATTTATTGATGATATACTAGTCTACTTGAAGAGTTTTAAGGAGCACGAGGTTCATCTGAGGCTAGTATTGCAAGTATTGGGGGAAAGAAATTGTTTGCTAAATTCAAGAAATATGAATTTTGGCTGAGGCAAGTCACTTTCCTCGGGCATGCGATTTCTAGGGACAGCATATCAGTTGACCCGAGCAAAATAGAAGCAGTGGTGAGTTGGATGAGACCAAGGAATGTTCAAGAGGTTAGAAGCTTCCTCAGTTTGGAAGGGTACTACTAGCGTTTTGTGGATGATTTTTTTCAGATTATTAAGTCCACTGACGTGAATCACGAGGAAGAATGTGAGGTTTGAATGGACCGATGATTGTGAGCAAAGCTTCCAGGAGTTAAAGTGGTGGTTGGTCACGACAGCAATATTAGCTATACCATTAGAAGAAAATGTTTTTGTGATATACAGTGACGCATCCCAAAAAGGACTTGGGTGCGTGTTGATGCAACATGAGAGAGTCATTACCTACGCATCTCAGCACCTTAAAGAATATAAAAGGAACTAGCCAGTACATGATTTAGAGTTAGCAACAGTAGTGTATGCTCTAAAGATATGGAGGCACTATCTTTATGGGGGAAGATGTGAGATCTTCACTGATCATAAAATTTTGAAATATTTCTTTATCCAGAAAGAATTGAATATGAGATAGAGAAAGTGGCTAGAGCTTATTAAGGATTATGATTGCACTGTCAGCTACCACCTAAGGAAAACAAACGTGGTGGTTGATGCTTTGAGTCGAAAATCAGTGGGTGCACCATTGTTAACAGAGGAAATTCAGCATCTGATTTTGATGGACTTAGAGAGGCTAGGCGTGGAGCTGATATAAGGTGATCATCAGACATTCATTGCTAACCTAGTGTTACAGCCTACTTTACAAGAAAGAATTAAAGTCGCCCAAAAGAATGACACAGAATTTGTAGAGCTAATAGAGAAAGTGCAAGATGGATAGGGGGAGGAGTTCAGTATTTCAGGGGATGGAGCCCTGAGGTTTCGTATTAGACTATGCGTGTCTGTGAATGTCAAGAATAGGAGGGCTATTTTAGAGGAGGCACACAGATCCCTATACACAGTTCATCCTGGCAATACTAAAATGTATCGAGATCTCCGGGAATCATTCTGGTGGAGCGGCATGAAGAAAGAGATAGCTAAATTTGTGGAGCAGTGTTTGACGTGCCAGCAGGTAAAGACTAAGCACCAGAGGCCGGTAAAACAGTTGCAGCCCATCCACATTCCCGAGTGGCAGTGGGACCATACATCTATGGACTTCATTTCAGGGTTACCGCCGGCGCTACATGGACAGAACGTCATTTGGGTGATTGTAGACCGGCTAACGAAGATGGCCTACTTTCTCCCTATTAAGGTTAGCTACCCTATGAATAGACTGGCAGAGATATACATTCAGGAGATAGTTCGACCACATGGAGTGCCAATGTTTGTAGTTTCAAACCGAGACACACGTTTCACATCCTGATTTTGGAGGAGCTTACAGGAGGCTTTGGGGTCTCAGTTGTCATTCAGCACAACTTTTCATCCTCAGACTGATGGGCAGACAGAAAGGTCGATCCAAATACTTGAGGATATGCTACAAGCACATGTATTGGATTTTGGGGCTAGTTGGACCTAGTATATGCCGCTGGTTGAGTTCTCATATAATAACAACTATCAGGCCAGTATCAGGATGGCACCTTACGAGGCATTGTATGGTAGGAGGTGTCGTTCCCCGTTATACTTGGATGAAATGGGTGAGAGGCAAGTTTTGGAACCAAAATTAGTATAGCAAGCCTACAATAAAATTCCAACTTATTAAAGATAGAATCAGTGCAGCTTAGAGTCGGTAGAAAAGCTACGCAAATACTTGCCACCGAAATTTAGAATTCGATGTGGAAGATCAGGTGTTTTTGAAAGTAGCACCGCTAAAAGGGGCTATGAGATTTGAGAAGAATCGTAAGTTGAGTCCTAGGTTTATTGGCCTATTCAAGATAATAGAGAGAGTGGGTCCAATTGCCTACAAGCTAACTTTACCACCAGCTCTATCCAGAATACATGAAGTATTTCATGTTGAGGAAATACGTTCCAGATCCCTCCCACGTGATCAGCTAGGATGAGATAGAGCTTAGGGACACACTAGCATATGAGGAGACACCAGTACAGATCTTAGATAGAAAAGAACAAGAGTTTCATACTAAAAGAATACCATTAGTAAAAGTTCTGTGGGGAAATCTTAGTAGAAGAAGCATCGTGGGAGCTTGAGGAAGAAATACGACAGAAATACCCACAACTGTTTGGTGGGGATCAGTAATAGTCAGGGGTGATAATTTAGAGAAAATCACTATTACTTATTTTAATGCAGAGTAATAAAAGTATGAATGTATATTAGATTATAGGATAGAAAGTATTTTTGGTTTTAGGAGAATTTTCTTTTTATGTATACATTTGTAATCTCCCAGAACCATAAATGTAACCACGGTATTCCTCCACCATAAGTAAGGGTAATTAATAAAATAAGTAGTAAATTTTCCTCAGAGGATGGTGCATAGCACAGATAGTAATATTCGAGGATGAAATTTTATAAGGAGAGGAGAATGTAAAGACCCAAAAAATATAATAATTAAATAATAGACAGGAAGGAAAATTTTAAAAGGGGATGGGTTCGTCGACGAGCCCCCTGGTTTCGTCGACAAACTCTCATATACAGTTCATGGACGAGCTTCAATGCCTCGTTGACAAAGAGATACTAAGAGGGGGACATGCAGACCCTTTGGTTCATTGATGAACTTCCTTTTTCAACTCACTGACGAATCCACATGTCTCGTCGACGAGGCCATGTGTCAAGTTACCTATATATATATATATGCTGAAATATGGATTCAGCATGAAAAATCTCTCTCTCTCTCTCTCTCTCTCTCTCTCTCTCTCTCCCTTTACCCCCGGTTACTTCTCCTTCTCTCTACAAATTCGGCTCTGTTTCTCCCCGTTTTGACAATCAGAAGCTACCACGTTGATCCTGGGGAGATTTTCTACAACTTAGCCAGAGTAGAATTTTAGTTTGAGGAGTTCAGACACTATCCCAAAATCAGGGTAAGTAAGTTATTTAAGGTTTATTTGGTTAGTAGGCTTTTCTAAGCCCAGATTCTGTATTAAATATTGATATACTAGTGTTTGGGATGATTAAACTAGGGTGTTACAATTTCAGGGTTTGGGTGTAACAACCCGAAGAATAATGATATTTAAATAATAAAGAGGGAGGGAAATGAAAATAGTAACAGAAGGAGGCAGCTAACTTCGTCGACAACGTTGCACTTTGGGATGTAATGACCAAGAGAATTTATCAGATCCTCGTCGACGAATACAAGGAATTCGTCGACGAGGGTACAAGAGGGTCTCGTCAACGAAGACAAGTTTCGTCGACGAAAAGATACCGAAAGAGGATTTTTGGAAGTCTAAAATTTGTCGAAGAAGGTGCAGGTTCGTTGACGAACTTTCTACAGGACTCGTCGACGAGGTGACGTGTCTCGTCGACGAATCTGACTCTATAAATGGCTGAAAGTTTGATTTTTACACAGAAAATTCACAGAGATTCACTCCCTCTCTCTCTCTCTCTCTCTCTCTCTCTCTCTCTCTCTCTCTCTCTCTCTCTCTCCTACGGCTCCACCTCCATCTCTCTTCGATTTCGGCCCCGTCATTTTCCTAATCGACAATCTGAGGCGACCACGATGCTCCTGGGGAAGTTCTCTCTAAGTTTGCCGGAGCGGATCATCAGTGGGATGAAGTTGGATTTTATCCTAGATTCAGGGTAAGGTTTTTTAAGCAAAATTTGGTTTTTCAGCAGTTGTAGGAAATGTAGTAGATATAGAAATAATGATGTTTTGTTCTGAGATATATGGTTTTTAGGGTGTTGAGTGGAGAACCCTGTGGATGTAGGACCTACTACTGTAGGGAGATTTTAGCAGGAATCAGGTAAGGGAAATATGCAATGTTAGGTAATAGTAGTATGATTTCAATATGAAATATTTGTTTTTATCAGATTATTACTTCACAGCAAGAACTTATACAGTTTATCAAATACGTTTTAAATGTTTTAAATTACTGTGTGGCATGAGAATATGGATATAGTGCAGAAACATGTTTTTACAGTATTTTCAGAATTATGTTTTATAGATTATTCAAATAGGAAATATGTTTTATAATATTTTCAGAATACCATGATTATACAGTTTTCAGTACCATGACATACAATTTTACAGTTTATTTCAGAAATATAATTGATATAGATACAGTTTATCACAACATCATGGTTAATACAGATATTACAGAATCATGGTAAAACAGATAGATTGTATATAGTAATGTATTATTTAGTATCACAACCTGATGGATCAGATTCAGCAGAGCACGGTACCATTTCTATATACAGATATTCAGTATAGAGTGCAACCATCTATTCAGATAATATGTGGTATGTAGGTCGATCAAATGCCCAGGAGTGGACAGGCTCCCCATCAGATATGGGTTGAGGAGGGCTGATAAGACCGATAGAGTATAGTGGTTTATCCTGGTCGGCCAGCCACAGTAGATCCCGCCTTCGGGCCACACAACCCTGTCTTGAGGGGTTAAATCATGACATACAATCATCCAGGAAAGTTTTCAGCTATTATATGTATATACAATTTTACAGTAATAAAGGGCATACTTATGTATAGAAACCTAAAATACAGTTATGTTAAGCAACATGGGATGGTGGTTGTTATATTATTTGTACTCTATTTACAGATTCAGTTATATGTGATTATATAGAAACAGATCTTCTCAGTATTGAAACTCATTTGTCACACACTAGTAATAGCATATTTCATCTTACTGAGTGTTGTCTCATCCCATTAACTTATTTTTATGTATAGCCCTAGCCCAGTTGAGGGTATTTTGGGAATCATTCTTATTTGTATATTTTGGGGACACATTTTAGCACTTTGGTATTGTATATTTTCTTGGTTGTGTTTATATGAATTCTGTTTCTTGCTGCTTAGGTTGATGGATTGGTTTGATCTAGTAGGTATCAGAGCATTATAAATTTTGCAGTATATATATATATATATATATATATATATATATATATATAAACCTAGTTAAATAACGGGTCGTTACATTGGGGTTCCAAACACTTTAGGCATCGATTAAGAAGCCCCGTGGGTATTATCTTAGGAACCCAAGTAAATGATAAATAGTTCATAGTTTAGAAATGTGGGTATGATAATTATTCTAGATATTCATTTGATTGAAAGGGAGATATATATATATATATATATAATTTCAGGGTTTGGAATTACGAGTGCTGTAGGCATGAGATAGAGAAATAATAAATAGAACTCAGATATTCAGGTAAGGGAAAATATGTTATACCAGATAATTTAAATACTTTATCAGTATAGCACAGTATTTGAATATGAGTTACAGAGTATGGTTTTTTAACTAAATAAAGCATGAAAATTATACAGTATTACAGTAGATATTTATAGAGTTTTATTTAATTATGTGGCATGAGAAAAATACTGGAATATTTATAGAATTTTATACAAATTTACAAACTTATGATTACATAGTTTTTACAGAGTTATGAAATACAGTTTTATTTACAGAACTACGGTTATACAAAATTTTATAGAATTACAATTTACATGGTTATACAGAATTGCAATATACAGTATTTTACAGAACCATGTTTATACAACATTATGCATAACTATGTAATACAGTATTTTATAGAAACATGTTTATACAGAGTTTTATAGTACCATGATTATACAGAATGTTTTACAGTATCATGATTATACAGAATGTTTTATAGAACCATGATATACAGAGCATAGAACCATGACATGCAGAAATACAGATTGTACATAAATATAGATTATACAAAAATATAGATTATATAGAATTATAGAGGTTTACAACGTCATGGTTAATACAGAGAATTACAAAATCATGGTTAATACAGATGGTATAGAATCATGGTAAAACAGTTAGATCTTATATAGAAATAGTATGATATAGTATCAGACCCTAATGGAACAAAGCAATTTACAAAGCACGGTACCGTAACTATACAGTATAGACAATATGTCTCATATAGAGTATGGTACAGCCGATTGTGCCACATATAGGGTAGAGAACGCCCTGATGTCCGGACCAGGTGGAGTGGGGCCTTTCATGCTAGAGGCATATACAGATGCATACAGTTAGGCTGACATTGGACGGCCAACTAGTGTCTAGCCCCGCCTACGGACCGCACAACCCATTTATGAGGGCTTAAATCATAACATACAGCCATCTAGGGGAAGTTTTCAGAGTTATGTATGTATTATAGCATTTACAGAAAATAGAGATTACTTATTATAGATAGAACTACTATTTAATAGTTAACTCAGAAAATAATGTATTTTAAATGACATAGATGTGGATTGTTATACTGATACTCTTACATGATATCCTATTTACAGTTTTAACTAAAGATTATAATTTTACGTACAGACTCATATGCCACACACTGGTAATAACATGTTTTCTCCTTACTAAGAGGTGTGTCACCCTAGCATTATAAATATTCCAGGTAACCTAGAGAGGTGGGCAGGGCTGGCTTAAAGGTAAAGGAGGCGGCTAAATTAGCATAGTTTTAAGGGTGAGTCTTGGACTGGATAGTAGGGCCCACAGTATTTTGGGATTTATGGAAATGATGTATATGTGTATATATATACAGGTGGGTCCGTAGAACTTTGGTATTGTGTATTTTGGGTTATGTATTGGATGTTATGTTTTTCCGCTGCATAGGTTAAATACAGGAACTGCACAGGTTACCATGGTGCCTACTCTGGGCCGTGAAGATGATAGATGTTTATTTACAGGGTATTAGAGATTATGTTTTATAGCATGACATATAATGAATTAATAAAAAAAAAATGGATAGAAATTTTGGGTAATTACAGATAAGATGGTGATGAAGCAAACCAGCCGTAGCAACACCTTGCTCCAGCAAATGATGCATTTGAGAATCCTCAAAATGAAACTCCTATAGTCTCCTAAGTCACTCCAATAGCACCAGAAGAAGCAACTGAATCACGTTCTCATCGTGTTCGAAAGAGACCAACATGGATGTCAGATTATGAGGTAATCAGAATTGATCAATCTGAAGACCAACTCACTCATTTTGCTTTATTTTCAGATTGTGATCCTATAGTGTTTGAAAGTGCTGTCAAAGAATCAAAATGGTGGAAGGATATGAATGCTGAAATTGTAGGCATTTAAAAGAATGACACTTGGGAGTTACCTGATCTTCCAGAAGGGCACAAAATAATTGGTGTGAAGTGGGTTTACAAGACAAAGCTGAAGGAGAATGGTGAAGTCAACAAGTACAAGGCACGCTTGGTGGCCAAGGGATATAAGCAAGAGTGCAGTGTTGATTATAAAAAAGTATTTGCTCTAGTTGCAAGGCATGACACAATCAGATTGGTGATTGCATTAGTAGCTCAGAACTCATGGCCTATTTTCTAACTGGAGGTGAAGTTGGCGTTCCTCCATGGACATTTGAAGGAACTGGTATTTATCAATCAACCTTCTAGTTATGTGAAATTTGGAAATGAGCATAAAGTGTATAGACTAAAGAAGGCTCTATATGGATTAAAACAAGCCCCACGGGCTTGGTATAATCGTATAGAAACTTATTTTTTAAAGGAAGTGTTGGCCTTACAACGCTTAAAATCTTGTTTTGTTGCTAACAAACAAGTGGAACTTAACATATTTGGTTAAGTGATGTTATTTCAGGGCACACATATGTAAAAGTAAGGTCAAAGTGCTTACAAGGATCAAATGAAGCAAATTCATATCCATAGGGTTTATATAAACAAACAACCATCTTACGTTCTTACATTACTAAAGTTGTATACTTTAATCTTGGTTTGGTTGATTGCTTTCAAATTGTTGGTTGATCAAAACTTTGCTGAAACCTCAAAAGGAAGTATGTTGTTTGGTTAACACCCAAAGACAAATTAACTATAGAGTTTATTTAAATTCTGAGTTGTTTGGGATTTGAGTTGTGGTTTGCATTGAAGAAACAATTTCATATATACAGGGCTTGATTCAAATATATATACCTAGGGCTGACAACAAAAGCTGAAAGTTGAATCTAATATATTGATTAAATATATTAGTTGAATGGTTTAAAGTTTGACATTGATTGGAGTGTGTTTATATTCCAAAGCTTTGGTTAAGCTTACATTCTAAATCTTTGCTTAGAAGTGCTGAATCTTGCAAGCATTCATCAAATAGTGTTGCAGTTAACTTATACTTGACAAATCAATTGGTTGTTTGATTGAACTTTGTTTTGATTACTTGTATTGTGTAGTTGTGGATTGAATAAAAAAAATTAAATTTTATTAATAAGAAGACAAGAAATCTTTGAAAGAATTAAAAGAGGTTAAGAATTCTTAAAAAGATTTAAAAGAAATGTTAATAACCCAATTCACCCCCCTCTTGGGACTACACCTTTATTACCACGACTCTCCTAGTAAAGTTCTCTGTAAGTCTGCTGGAACTGATCGTTGGTGGAGTTGGTTTGAAATTTATCTCAATTTCAGGGTAAGACATTTTATTCAATATTTGCTTTCTCCACAATTATAAGAAATGTTGTATGCAAATAAATATTGATATTTTGTTCTGGGCGATGTTGTTTTTTGGATGTTGTGTAATTAACCCTGCGGGTATAGGGCCAGAGTACCGTAAGGGTTTTCTAGAGTTTAGGTAAGGGAAATATGCTATGCTAGAGATTTTTAATATGTATAACAGAAGATTATGAATGTGTATTTACAAGCATACAGATCAGATTATTTTTCCAGAATATCATGAATATTATTTTTACAGCAGAATTACAGAAATGAAGCATGAGATTTTAATTACACAGTTGTGTGGCTTGAGTTTATTATAGTTTAATATGTTGATTGTGAAATTTTACAGATATCTAGATATACAGTTTAATAACAGAAAGCATGATTTACAGCATTATTCAGAGTAACATGATTCAAAACCATAACACTCAAACAGATATTTCAGATACTATATACAGATATTACAGATAGTACAAATAGATATTACAGATATTATACACAGATATTACAGATATTATAGACAGTTTATACAGACAGATTATATAGTTAGATTCACAGTTATAGCATCAAGATGCTACAGTTATGTTATTTAGGTATTACAGTATTTACAGTGCAGAATTAAGTGTTATGGTTGTTTAGAAATCATGTTAAAAGCAACAAGATAAATATATAATTATATATATACAGTATTACACAGTTTCAGACCCCTATGGATATTACAAACAGAGATATACAGTAAAGTACGGTATCGTTGCTATTTCAAACACATGCAACCACATGACTTAGATAGTATGTGGATTCCATCTAACCGTGCGAGGAGAGATTGCAGTCTCCCCAGCATGCTGGTTTGAGGTAGCTGGTTAGACGAGATAGAGGTTAGAGATTGCTCAGAGTGATTGCAGTGGGCTAGATTGATACAAATTGGCAGATGTTAAAGATACAGATTGACTTGTCTGGTAGGCCAACTAGAGAAAGTGTAGCCTACGGGCTGCACGACCCTATCATGAGGGGATATATCATGACATACAGATCCCAGGGTGTAACGACCCGGCCCTTTACACGGACTCAGGTGTCACTCACATACATCAAATACCTATACCTGTTCAAGATATGGAAACAACCCGCCCTAAACAGGGACATACAGGTGTAAAACATACATAATCATGATGTAAATGTCGCGGAAAAACATAAACATCCATTGGGATTACTACTAGCCTTATACCAGAGTTCACTAATACATCCATAATTTACATACATTCGGACTTAGAGTAATCGTCATATTACAACCCTCCAAAAAGGACTTTCATCAAGTTTAGTACAAAAATTTAGATGCTTACGTAAGCTAACCAAAATAAACTCCCTAGTCCTTTTATCTACTAGGACCGACGCACGGATGGACCTGAAAACAAAGGTTGTAAGATAGGGTGAGACACCTCTCAGTAAGGAAGAAGGAGTTACAACAGTGTGTGACTGCATACATGCATATTTTCATTCAACATCTGGAATATAAATCAAATATTTTCAATACAGTAATGCATCAGGTATATCATTATTCATATTACAAAATTTCCACATCTGTCTTTCGACCATTTAATGATTTATCAGATGACCAACAGCAAAATATCCCTATAACCAGTTTTACCCCGTGGCTCGGGTTGTGCACTGGTACTCGTCCAATGCCCTGTTCGTGCAGACACTGTCGAGTACCTACATACGATCCGACTGCCTCCATTGGCCCAATATCAGCCAATGGTTTCACCCTGCTAGCCGACCATCTTGGTACCCACATCGTTTAGTACGTGTGGTTGCACGTGTACATCTAGCTACGATATCGTGCCGTATCATATAACAGTAGTTTATTTCAACTCTGCAAAGAAAGTATTTTTCAACCCTCCCGGGACTCTCAAGCTGTGGTTCCGTGTATCATAAATTCAATTTATACAAATATGATAAGATTTTATTTCCCATAATCTATATCAATAATATAGAAATAATTCCAGCGGGTTCAAACTGGCGTCTTTCCACCTGGTTTACCCCTCTTTGTTTACTGATGCGGCTCGGTTTATCACCAGCCTCTGTTTATCACATTGTCAGTATAACAAATTGGAATTTCATTCCCATATTCTATATCAGTAGTATAGAAAATACATTCATTTCCATTTCAACATATATCACACAAGTTTAATACAAAAACCCGCTAAATGATAGAAATTCAATATACATAGTTTAACTAAATAAATAAAGGAATCGAGTCTCTCCTACTATAGTATAAACACAAATAAAGATGTTTGTAAAATTTGGAGATCATACGTCGAAATCCTCGTTTTTACCAAAAACCATAAAATCGTCAAATCGGCATTTCTACGCGGTAGAATTTCACAAATAAGCATTTAAATCATACATAATAACATAAACTAGTTTTTTAGCGGTTTAGTTTTCCAAAATAGCTGTTGTAATGTTGTTCCCCTTACCTTATATTCAAAATGAAACTTCGTACGAAACGTCCAAACGACAACTCAAGATCCCGCAACCCTAAAACCACAGAACATAACCTTACTATGTTTTCTACTGCTATCCAAATATCCAATCAAATTAGGAATCAGCATTCCTACCTCGATTCTTGGGAACCAACCCGAAACTCTCCAGAAACGACGATCCGATCCCACAAAGTGTAGAGTTTCCTCTCTGATCCACGCAGTACCCTCCGTTTTGGAAACGGATGACGAACGGCGAAGGATCTTAAGGGGAAAGAGGAGAGGAGAGAGAAATTGTGAGAGAGAGAGAGAGAGAGGAGAGAGAGGAGAGAGAGAGAGAGAGAGAGGAGATGTAAAGAGATAAGGAAGATAAAGAATAAATCCATTGGGAGAGAGAGAGAGAGAGAGGCAGAGAGAGAGAGAGAGAGAGAGAGAGAGAGAGAGAGGAGAGAGAGGAGAGGAGAGAGAGAGCGAGAAGAGAGAATGAGAGAATGAGAGAATGAGAGAGGATAAGAGAATTTATAGAATAAATCTTTACTTAGCCCTTAAGTAATCTAAATAAATATCTCCTCCAAGATATTTATATATAAATATCTCAAAATATCTTCTCCAAAATATCTTTTTTTTTTTTTTTTTGGGTCGGGTTACTACACAGGGTATAGCAGAAGTTCCTATGTACAGATATATTACACAGCAGCAGTTTTATTATTATATTAGCTGTATGTACAAATAGCAAGCTTAGATCACAGTTATATTTTGAAACTACATTACATGTGTTTTGTATAGTATATCAGCGTATCCATTTTACATTATCAATGTTATTTCAGTTATTATATGTACAACTTAGCCGCCACACACTAGTGATAGCATATTTCTACTTACTGAGCGTTGTCTCATCCTAGTGACTTATTATTTTTTAGGAGATCCAGTTAGGCGAGTAGATCAAGCTCGCGGGTAGAGGTTGTTTTGGTGCTACCTTTGCTGATCTCAGGTTTTGATGTGGTCACTAGGTATTTTATGTTGTAAATATACTCCAGGATATTATAGTTCTCTGGTATTATGTATAGTAGTTCCCAGTTTTTGCATACCACTGCGTAGATATGTACGAATACAAGGTTTTCTCAGTCCTCCTTCGAGCCTAGGGTATTATCAGTAGTATTTCAGATAAATGATATTTGTGTTATATGTATATATATATATATAAATGATATAAATAGCAGGTCGCCACAACAACCATGTTTGAAAGCTTTAAGAAATCCATTATGGCTGAATTTGAAATGTTTGATCATGGCATGATGCATTACTTTCTTGGCATAGAAGTGTTGCAGTCTTCTATTGGCATTCTTATTTCTCAAAAGAAATATGTGGGAGAAATCTTGGACAGGTTTCAGATAAAGGATTGTAATCCTGCGAATACATCGTCTGAGTTTAGTTTAAAGCTAAACAAGGATGATGGAGGAAAGAAAGTTAACAGTACTCTTTACAAGCAGATTGTGGGGAGCTTAATGTTGTTGACTACAACAAGTCTTGATATAATGCATGTTGTAAGTGTCATTAGTAGATACATGGAGTGTCCAACATAGGTTCATCTTTTGGCTGCAAAAAAGATTCTTAGGTACTTGCAAGGTACTAAAGAGTTTGAGCTGTTCTTCAAAAAGGGAGAAAAGTCAGATTTATTTGGCTTTACAGATAGTGATTATGCAAGAGATTTTAATGATCGAAAAAGCACATCTAGGTATGTTTTCATGTTGGGAACAGGAGTTGTTTCATGGTCATCAAAGAAGTAGCCAATTGTCACATTATCAACCACTGAAACTGAATTTGTTGCAGCAACAGCTTGTGCTTGTCAAGCTATCTGGCTGAAGAAGATTCTTGAAAAGCTGCAATTTAAAGAAGATGAGCCTACTCTCATTTACTATGACAACAATTCAGCAATAAAGCTCTCAAAGAATCCTGTTCTACATGATCGAAGCAAGCAAATAGATGTGAAGTATCATTTCTTGAGAGATCTCACGAATGATGGAGTTATTAATCTGGTTTACTGCAGAAGTGAAGACCATATTGTTGATATTCTAACGAAGCCTATCAAATTTCCAACATTTCAGAAGCTCAGGGAGTTACTTGGTGTTTGCAGTTCAAAGGACTTTATCTGAGGGATGACGCTGCAAAGTTTGAGTCTTATTAAACTAATGTTATGAATGGAACATCAGTTTTAAGGGAGGGTTTGTTGAATAAATTAGTAGCAACACATTAGAATGTATTTTGTTTATTGCCTAGCTTGTAGGAAATAGTTAGCATGATGTTAGTGGTGTCTAGGAGTTGTTTAGCATGATGTTAGTGGTGCCTATTTTTGTGCTTGTAACCATTTGTTTTTTAGCCTATATAATGACCGTTTTCTTATCAATGAAGTGTGGAGTTTTCAGAACTCTGCTTCTCCTTGTTTTTAAATTTATCGTTTTCTTCTTCCATTTTACATCACGTAGAGCTCCTGAGCCTTCTATACACGAAACCTCTCTATGTTCTAAAACCAAGCCTTATCTCCTTGTGGAGCAATTCAATATGATTGAGTCAAGGCATAGTGTAATCGTATTGTCATATGAGGTATTTTAGGATTTCAAATGGGTTTTATATGCATATTATAGTCAAGAGTCGAAAGCTTAAATTAGTTTTCGTTTGATGATATAGTGAAAATTGTGCAAAGGCTTTGTGAACATAGGTACACCGTCGAATCACGTAAATTTGTTGTAATCTCTCTCTTTTGATTTTCTCTATTTCATATTGTTGTTTGTGTACATAATTTTAAAATGTGACAAAAATAATTAGGAAAGAAAATTTGTTCAAATACAAATAAAAATTAAGAAAAATTAAGGATATGTTCGGATCAAGAATTTGGTGGGAAAGGAAAGGAAATGAAAATGAGAAGGAAACTCATTTTCTATTATATTTTTCTCTTTATATCAAATACTACTAAAAATAAAAGCTTGTTCTAATGTAATTAAAAAATTAAAAAAAATTAAACATGAATGATGTATAAAACTAAATTTTTATTCATTGATTCGATATATATCATCTTTTCTTTTTCAATTTCTTTAATAATCAAACATGAGAAATCTGATTTCTTTATATTTTCTTTTACTTTCCTTTCATATTTTTTTTTAGTTTCAAATGGGAGCCTAAAAGTTAATGGTGAATGAAATCCATTTTATGTCCATTGATATATTAATATACATTCTTTATCATTTTCTTTAAACGATGAAAAAGTAGATTCTTTGCTGTTTTCTTTGTCTTCTCTTTTTCCAAGTTCCAAACAGGTGTTTTGGGTAGTCGTTTAAAACTCCAATAATATGCTCTCGAAGGTATTCAGAGCTCAGTTCTGACGGAAATATGTCATCTTGTTTTTTAGGTTTAAAGATCAAACAATGGTAAAGCACAGCAGCACTACATGTCAATGACACCATGTAACTCTAGCAGCTGAATATGAAATGAGTGGACGACCAAGCAAGGCCTACAACTTACGTTCTCATGCTGATAATAGAAGAATGACTACACAGACGACATATAACAGGAGGGGGAAACCCCAAAATAAACAGAAAACTAATAAAAAAAAAAGATCAAGCAAACTACCCGTCTACAATTTCGAGTTTTTTCCCATTTTATTATTAAGAATAAATAAAATATTAAATAATACTCTGATTGGGAAAAAAATTTTCAAACTAATGCTTACGTAATCTCGCAGCTTGATGCTGCGAGATTTAAATTGATGGGCTACTAGAAAGGCAACGTGTGGTAAGGAGAGAACCAAATCTTGCAGCTCCAAGCTGCGAGATTTAAAGAAAGTAGCCACTGGAAATCTAACACGTGGCAGGGTGGAGCAAATCTCGCAGCTTGGAGCTGCGAGATTTAGGGTGACGCGTGGCACAAATTTCGTCGGCCATGGACTCGAAGATCTGTGCGCTGGACGCCTGCAATCCCACCAATGGCGACGTAGGCAACCCACCGAACGGCTCCGCCACCGCAATGCACAGCTCCGTAGCACCCTCCGTCGTTGCGTCCTCCGAGGCCACCCTCGGCCGCCACCTCATCAAAATCGGTGTCAACGACGTCTTCTTCGTCCCCGGCGACTTCAACCTCACCCTCTTCGACCACCTCATCGCCGAGCCCGGCCTCAACCTCGTCGGCTGCTGCAATGAGCTCAATGCTGGGTACGCCACTGACGGCTACGCCCGCTGCTGCGGAGTCGGAGTCTACGTCGTCATTTTCACTGTCGGCGGTCTCAGCGTTCTCAACGCGATCGCCGGAGCCTACAGCGAGAACCTGCCCCTTATTTGAATTTAAATTTGCTAGATTCTTCTTCCTTCTTTTTGAAATTCGTTCTCAAAATCTTATTTTGGGGATGTAGATTGAGTAATCAAATGGGTCTAGAGGCAGCAGTAAAGGCAACAGCAAAGTTCTTAAGCAAAGAGTGAAACCTGTTCTGGTTGGCGGGCCAAAATTGTGGGTGTCCAAGGCGGCCGATGCGTTCGTTGAACTGGCGGATGCTTGCGGCTACGCCCTTGCGGTGATGCCGTCGGCGAAAGGGCTTGTGCCTGAATTTTAGTATATCAAGTATTATTACAACAAATCTTGCAACACGGTGCTGCGAGATTTGTGTCACCTGATCGCCGGCTTTTCCCCTTAAATCTCGCAACTCCAAGCTGCGAGATTTTTTCTCCTCCGTGCCACCTTTCCACTGCCACGTGTCAACTTCTTGGTGGCTGCTTTCTTTAAATCTCGCAGCTCCAAGCTGCGAGATTTAGTTCTCTTCTTGCCACGCGTCGTCTTTCCAGCGGCCCATCAGTTAAAATCTCGCAGCATTAAGCTGTGAGATTACGTGAGCATTAGCTTGAGAATTTTTTTCCCAATCAGAGTATTATAAAATGGGAAAAAACTCCTACAATTTCCATAGGAGGGTGTGCGTGCTACTGCTGCATATACAATCAGAGGTAGCACCCCTGTAGAGACAATTACCAAAGGGTTTTACCAAATGGTCAAAAGCCAAATGTTTGTGAAAATCAAAAAGCCATGTACAAATCCTAAGCACATGTAACTGGCTAGGGTCTATAAAACAGAAGCAAAAACCCCAAATTTCCATTGATAGAATCCAAGCCCAACTTGCTAAATCACTTCTACTCTAAAATTGTACAAAATGCAAATCGTTAGAAAGCAAAATGCTCAACTCTAAGACGCCTTCGCAAAGATATTTTCTGCTAGACAACTTCTCCATCGATCTTTCAACTTTCTTGATGGTGATGCGAGGGCCAACTTATACAAGTTCTCAGGTGATTCAACCTAGACAACACATCAAGCAATTTCGTTGAAGTAGGCAAAAATTTCAAGGAAGTAGTCATCTTGATCAGCAAACCATTTGTTGCAGGTTCATAAGACATGCTTCATCCTTTAGGGCCATTTTGGATCAACAACTTGGTTTAGAAAAAGGAAAAGAAGGAAAAATAATTGTCATTATATTTTCTTTCCATATCAAATACTATTAATATATATATATATATATATATATGTATATATATAATATAATTAAAATTTAAGAAAAATCAAATGTTAATATTGTGTAAAAATAAAATTTAGTTTGTTGATTTGGTATAATTTTAGTTTCCTTTTCACTTCCCTTGATAACCAAACATGAATACATTTTCCTTTCCTTTCCTTTCCTTTCCTCAATATTTTCCAAATTCCTAATTGGGCCTTTGGGTCAACAGATTTTTCCTGAGTGGGACCTGTTGCTGCATGCTTAAGTTGTTCCTTTCATTGCAAACTGAGATCCTTTGCTTGGCTAGGAAAATGCTCCCTGGAGAATGCTCCTGAAACAGGGAAACAACCTAGTGGCATCTTACGATGCAGCTCATGTAGCTAAATGAGTGCTTCATGATATTTTATTTCCAATCGCTCCACTGTAATATGTTTGAGTGGCATCCATTTCAGGAAGGAATCGCATGTTTAGATCATTTGTCATAGTTAGCCTAACTGTCCCTTCAAACATGAATCTTTCATTTGTTGAAGAGGACCATCCAAAGGATGCTTTTTAAGAGGATTGCCCAGCCTTCTAAGATACACTTTTCCACTCCATGATTATGACAAATTTGAAAACTGCGGAAACTTCAGTTATCAATCTCAGATAGAAAGGACATTTTTTGCAGTCCAAAATCTGACGAGTAGGTAAACATCCCTGGTGGTCAGCTTAGGTCCCAAAGTATTGCTCCAAAACATTCTGTGTTCATGTATGATGTATACACCCTTAAATCTATAAACTAGCTCTGCATCATTTAGCACAAGTTCCAGGTCAGGAACAGAACCCTCCTTCCTCATTCTTGACTCCAAATTTCTCATCCCCCAGAAGTTTGTTGATATTCTGGGTGAAGTCTATCACCAGCTAAGAAGCTATGGACCTTGCCACTAATTTCAACCACACTCTGCCCAAGCATCTTCCTCAAACCATTTGACTTTATTAGAGTTCTAAGTTTTGACATGCTTTTCCATTCCCCATCTCCAGCATATATATTTGATAACAGAATGTAATAGCCTGCATGTTTAGGATCGATCTTGAACAGGTTTTTTGCTGCAATCTCAGCAGTCTGAATATTCTGATGGACTTTACATGCACCAAGCAAGGCTCCCCAAACATGAGGCCCAGCTGGAACTGGCATTTGGGTGATAATGTCCATAGCATTGTCTAACTCTCCAGTGCGGCCAAGAAGATCAACCATTATTCCATAATGTTCTGAATTAGGCTTCAATTTGTAGTCATGCACCATCATATTAAACATCTCAATCCCTTCTCTAACCAGACCTGCATGGCTACAAGCAGACAAAATTGAAAGAAATGTAATACCATTAGGCATAACTACCAAATCACTAATCATCTGATTGAATGTTTTTAGAGCTTCTTTTCCATTCCCATGAATTCCATAAGCTGCAATCATTGAACTCCACACGACAACATCTCTTTCAACAATTCCATTAAATAGCTTGATAGCATTATCTAAGCTACCACATTTAGAGTACAATTCAATGAGTGAAGACCCAACAAAAATATTATCATTGAAGCCACTAATAATGACAAAACCATGAAGGCAAAAAGCTTGCGAAAGTGCACCAACTTCTGAGCAAGCTGAGAGAATCTTCACCATTGCAACAGCATCAGGTTGAATTTCATTAGACAGCATATTGCGGAAAACACTAATTGACTCATATGCCATTCCATTTTGAGCATACCCACTTAACACAACAGCCCAAGAAACGGCGTCCTTCTTCGGCATTCTTTGGAAATGGCCAACTGCTTTTTCAGGGGACAAACACTTCATGTACATATCAATCAAGGATGTAGAGACCGAGAAATCAAACTCAAGTCCTTCCCGAGCAGCAA
Source organism: Malania oleifera (assembly GCF_029873635.1). Classification (NCBI taxonomy): domain Eukaryota; kingdom Viridiplantae; phylum Streptophyta; class Magnoliopsida; order Santalales; family Ximeniaceae; genus Malania; species Malania oleifera. The sequence continues at coordinate 51,707,259 of NC_080427.1, read as the reverse complement.
GCTCATGGATCTTTTTCCCCTCTTCCAAATTACAAGAAACTGCACATGCTTGTAATGCACCAACAATGGTAATGGAATTGGGTTCAAATTTCTTATCAATCATTTCATTGAAAAGATTTAATGCTTCAACAGCAGCATCATTCTGAGCATAACAAGCAATCATAGAGCTCCATGAGATCACATCTTTTTCCTGCATCATCCCAAACAAATTAACTGCAAATTTCACACATCCCGTCTTCGAATATAAATTCAACAATGAATTGGACAAAGATACATTAGTATCAAAACCCTTCCGAAACACAAAACCATGAACGCAGCTTCCCAACTTAAGACTCAACAACTGAGTGCAGGCAGAAACAATACTAACTAGAGTCACCATGTCCGGACCAGCTTGCTCAGCCATCCCCATTTGCGAGAAAAATGCCAGTGCTTCTTTGGGATTGTCGTTCTGTTCATACCCAGTAACCATTGAAGTCCACAGAACAATGTCTGGTTGACCAAATCCCTCAAAAACTTTTAAAGCTTCACCCATTTGCCCACATTTTGAGTACAACTCAATCAACGCAGAACCCAAAAACATGTCCGAACTAATTGTACCATTCTTCTTGACAAGCCCATGGATCACTCTGCCATGTTCTAGCGCCCGTAACCCCGCACATGCCTTTATTGCAATGGGTAATGTGAAATTGTCAGGTCTTTCCTCAATCCCCATATGGCGGAAAAGGCGCAGAGTTTCTTCCCATTGTTTCTCTCTGCAATAACTCTTCAGTACAGCATTCCACAGATAAACACTTCGGTGAGGCGTTTCGTCGAACACCCTGCGTGCGAGATCAAGAGACGCGTATTTAGCGTAGAGGGTGTTCAAATTAGTGGCGAAGAAACTGTCATGGGCAAGCCCAGCTTTGAAGATTTGAGAATGCAACTGAGCAATTGATCTTCCATTGTTACATGCACCGAACAGATTTGTAAGCAGCTCTATCCTTTTCATATAGGAAAGGATTGGCCAAAATAAATACTGACAATAATAGAATCAGAGAGTGACGACGTCAGAAAGTTTAAGAAAAGATGAATGATCAGGAAATGCATTGTCGTCCTCAAATCTTAATAATATGAACTGCACCATGCTGATTTTTCTTTTTCCTGTATCATCGAACAAATGCTCTACAATTATATGCATTAATGATCGAACTCCACAAGACTTACAATATCTTGGCACACGTGTGGTTCACATTTTTAAATTTTTTTTTTAGGAATCATGGATAGGGAATAGTTTAAAATTTTAAATAGAAATTATTTATTAAATTATATATGTATTTATGATTTATAAATATTTTAATTATAAGATAATTTGTAATTAAGGATAAGAGAATCTACCAACACACATTTTGAAAGCTAAGATTTAGAAGGTTAATTACATTGTGAATGAAACTTATATTTTAATTTTGTTTTGGTTACCTAATCTTAGTTTCTTGTAGTTGGCATACAAAAATAAGACAATAAGCATATTTTAAAATAATTAGGGAAATTATTATGCGATATGCACAAGAATATGCAAAGACTACCATTAGACAGAAAGAGGGGAATTTACAATTTTTCAATCATTATAGGTGTGAATTAAGGTTTTACTTTGAGTCTATATTTTTACTCTATATTGATGAATTTACTATGGATAACCAAAATAAAATTCCGTTTGGAAGCATGGATTTCAAACTTTAAATTTGAATTTGAGTGAATTTGAACAAATTTCAGTATAATTTTATATTACATCATATTTAAATCCAATACAAATCCAAATCTAAGGCTTATCCAAACATAGGATTAGGTTGTATTGTTTGTAGATGATATTGTCTTGATTGACAAAAGTAGGAGTTAAGGGGAAAATTTAGGAGAATTGCTTTAGAATTTAAATGTTTTAGGATAAATAAGAATAAGATAGAATATATGAAATGTAATTTCAATAACTTAGGAAGTAGTAGAGATGATTAAACTTGATAATCAAGAAATTAATAGCATTTGTAGATTTCGATATCTTTGATTTATTATATAAGTAGAAGGAGAAATTGAAGAAGATGAAATATATAGAATTTAAACAAGTTGGATAAAATGGATAAGTGTGTTAAGTGTATTATATGATCATAAACTAACCTTAAAATTAAAAAGAAAGTACTATAATAATGCTAAAGGCCAACTATGCACAACTAAGAGATAACATGTACAAAAGGTACAAGTTGTCGAAATGCAAATGTTAAGGTGAATGAGTTGTATAATATTAAAAGATAAATTAAGGAATGAATATTTTGAGAATTCCACTTGTGAGTTAGTTCTATGTACATTGAAAAAAAAATGAGTGGATGATGGGTGCTTATATACATGGTTGGACCCAAGACCTAATAGGCTTAAGCTTTTGGGTCAAGTTAGTGCTCACTCATGTATATAAAGCTCACCCATGGACTCTTCCGGTGCTAACAAGTGGTATTAGAGCCAACAGTTTGTAACTCTGGTGAGCGACATCATAAAATTTGAGACGTGAAGCTAATAATTCTCCAAACATGCTAACAGTTGAAGGACCAAGTGTGTGACTGAGGTTAATAAGAATCATCTAAGTTGAGGATGGATCTAAATAGAGTCAAGACGTGGGAGGTAGGATTGGTTCGGAGGCACGTGGAATGCAATCCGAGGCACATAAAGCGCCAATGGTAAGACCCACTTAAGCAACTGTTGGGGAATTAGACTTACTCTCATAAGGGAGACGGTTTCTGTTCAAGGGAGAGCATTTGGAACTTACAAGTGAGGGAAAGATTATTGAAAATTTAACTTGTGAGTTTGTCCTACATTGGAAATATTGAGTGGATGATGGGTGCTTATATACATGGTTGGGCCCAATACCCAATAAGTTTAAGCTTTTGGGTCAAGTTGGTGCTCACTCATGTGTATCACCCATGGACTCTTTCGGTGCTAACAAAATATATACATAATAATTTAGGTATATTTGGTCAAAGGCAAGATAAGAGAGAGAGAGAGAGAGACGACTTAAATGGTTTAAAAATTTGAAACATTGACCTAGTAGCACATCTCTAAGTTGGAGTGGATTAATTATTATTTTTTACATGAAAAAGATAAGGGTGTGTCTAAAATAACTTGGAATGAGGTAGTAAGAAATGATCTAACAGTTCTTAATCTAGTGAAGGAAAATGCTCTTAATTGAATAAATTGACAAAAAAGAATTCATGTAAGCGATTTCAACTAATAGGACTTAAGGCTTATTGTTGTTGATGTTGTATACCAAATTTAGAAACTTATCTCAATTTTAGAGATTTGTTAGTTAAAATTTATATGAAATGTTTTCTAAGAAACATTTCAATAGATAAACCTTGTATTATATGTTGGAGGGCTTAAGACTCGAATCTTGTGAGGAGTAAAAGGGGTATGGTATGAGAGATAATTTACCATTTTGCGCTGCAAACACACTTTCTTTAAACATTTCCAATCATTCGGTAGTTGGAAACAAAATTGTTAAAAATAATGTTCTTTTTAGGAGGGTAAAATCAAAGTATAATATCAAACAATCAAGTGTAATTATTGAGTTCTATGGTAGTGATTTCAATCAAGTTAATTATAGTAACCCTACTATTGTGAAAAACTATGCTACATGTGTTCAAGACTTTGAAATTAAAAAATAGGACCAATATAGACTTTCAATTGACATGCCTTGTCCAAATAAGTATATGTTTATTTATAATATTTTTTTAAGTTACGTTCATAATTGAAAAAAAAAATTTATTGGACAATTACACCCAATCTTGCATATTTAGGCATAAATTTCACATTTACATTTGTGTTGAGCTCTCTCAAATACCACAGAGTCTGATATAACACAAATTGATTGAGATATGTTTGTCACATTAGTCACAACTGATTTGAGATATGTCTACCACATTTGTCACAACTTATAGGTAATCATAATTGTTCTCTATAGTAGAAAGAAGAATAAGAAAAAGTGAGTAAAAATATTTTTAAATTCAACTGTTTTCATGATGGCCTTCTCAAAATTAACTTTTTGAAAATGGAAGGTGTTGACTGAGACAATTGCTTTTAATAATTAAAGTCTTTTTTTTTTTTGTGCATCTTTTTAATTTGGTGTTGCTATCAATATTCCAAGGAAGTGGTGACACAATGACCCCTAAAAAAATGGGAAAAAAAATTAGTTTTGAGGGAAAAGAAGAAAGAAATTAAGAGATTCATAGCCATAATCTAGAAAATGGAGAAACTAAAAAGTTTGAAAAAATATAGGGGTTAAAAAACTAGGTTCGACAATGCCAAGTAAAGTAACCTAATAGGGTGGGTGAGTTTGGTGAACATTTAATTTTATTCAAAAAATTCAAATAATCTGCACAATATAAAAAATGTTAAAAATTAAAAGATTAAGTAGACTCCACTCAAACCCAATGTCTACTGACGTTTCTCAAGAGAGTCCCCTTGAGCTTCTACGTACTATAACATTGATGACTACGAAATCATCATTATAAGAGTCGATTTTCATGAGCTATCCAATCACTGGTTGAACAAGTTTCATGTACCCAAAAATAAAAAAAGAAACAATTTAACTCAAGAACTTTTTGTCAAATTGCACAGAATCTCACAAAAGGAGGACATTTGGTCAGTACACTGACAATAATTTATTTCATCTTACTGAGAGGTGTCTCACTCCAATAAATATTTCAACATTTCAGGACCATGAGGGGATCGAGCCTAGAGCTACAAGACAGGATATAGATAGTATTATTTAAAGTAAGTGTTGGTGAGGTCGGTTATGTATGTAGTGATATTTTTTATACATCTGGGGGTCGTATTGTAGTATTAATTTTTGGAGAGTAACTTATGTAATTATGATGACAATAGTGCTCTGGTATTGTATTTGGGATATTATATGTATGATTCCGCTGCATGGTAGGAATATGTGATGAACAAGTCAAACCGGTACCCACTTAGGGTTCGGGATGGCATAGCATGGTATCATAGTTTAATATGTGGGAAAATTACATATATAGTATAGTTTTTGGATCACTACAGTTTGGTATTAGAGCTTAGGTTGCTAGGTTCTGTGGACTTTAGTGCACAACAGAAAACAATACTAGAGTATAGGAATGGATCTTGGTGAAGGTAGGAAATGGGTAGATCAAGATTTTTGTGAGTCAATACTGGAGGATAAGATTGGAATTTAAGGTTTTGTCTCGCAACCTGGAGGCAAGAATGTCGTGGTGGTTTCTGTGATTTTCCTGAAACGACGATTTCAGGAAAATCATGGTAAACTATCGTCAATTTTTTGTTTCTGAGTTGTAAGACTAAACCTTAAATTGGGAAATAAAGACTTTAAGTTGATTGGTTGTATGAGGATATCTTATGGTTCTTAGTTAGATAAATGTATTAGTTGTGTTATGAAGTTAGGAATCTTATACTATTTTTTTCTATTTTCAAAATGGACCATGGGAATAGCAATGCACATGCTGGTGGTGGTAATGATGCGGGGCCTTCCAATATGGGCGACAGTGATTCTGATGTAGTATTCTGTAGTGTCACCCAGCAAGTTATGGCAACGATAGCAAAAACTTTAGGGGAACAAGGCTACCCACCAGCTCACCAGGGCTGCACGATTGAGCAGTTCACCCGTATAAATCCCCCATCGTTCTCAGGATGAGCCGACCCATTTGTGGCAAAGAATTGGGTCCAAGAGATTGAGGAGACATTGGCACTTCCCTTGCACCGAGGAGCAAAAAGTGTCGTTTTTTACTTTTAAGATGTCAAGGGAGGCTAAACGCTGGTGGAGATCAGTGAGGTTGCTGGAGGAACAGAGACCAGTACCCATAGCTTTGACCTAGAGCTGCTTCAAGGAAATATTCTTCGAACGGTACTTCCCCACTACTACCAAGAATGCTAAAACGGTAAAATTTATGAATTTGATCCAGGGGCACCTGACGGTTCAGCAGTATGCAGTTAGATTCATTAAGCTCTCCCGTTTTGCCCGTACATGGTGCCAAATGAGGAAAAGAAGACGAGGAGATTAGAGGGAGGCCTGAGACAAAGTATCTATTAGTAGGTGGTGGCATTTCAGGTTCAAACCTTCTCAGAGTTAGTAGATAAAGCCATAGTGATAGAGACTAGCCTACAGAGAGGTGTTGGTATGCAGAATTAGAGGAAGAGGCTCGTACCTCCTGAATTTCGAGTGGGTACCAGCCGGGGTCCATGGAGGAGAGATAGATACAGTGGAGAGCAGAGATAGGAGGTGAGGTGTCGAGTGTCCCCTACTTGCCCTAGATGTAACAAAAATCATGTTAGGGAATGTCAAGTTGGGACGAATAACTACTATCAGTGCGGTAGACCCGGTATTGTGGCACAAGACTGTTGTGTGCCGCCCAGTAATATGTATGCTCCTTGATAATTCTAGCGAAACAACCAAACACTCGAGCCGGCCAGTAGAGGAATACTACCCAGACGCGGGTTTATGCACTAAACATGGTTACAAGTATTATAGTTATATTTTTAGTTAGATCTGTTGCTTTGTTTGATTCAGGAGCAACACACTATTTTATTTTTAGGGAGTATATCAGACTGTGTGGGATGGAAACTCAATTGTTAAACACCGAATTATTGGTAGCCACACCAACAGGAATAATGGTAAAATGTAGAAAGGTGCTTAAGGATTATCCAGTGGGTATTCAAGGAAAGATATTGCCCACTGATCTTGTAGTGCTTGATATGCACGAGTTTGATGTGATTTTGGGAATGGACCGGTTAGCCACCAATTATGCTAGTATAGATTGTTATAAGAAAGAGGTAGTGTTTCAACCTCCTAGGGAACAGAAGTATAGGTTTGTTGGGTCAAGTGTGTGCTCCTCACCACAGGTATTGTCAGTCATTCAGGTGAGAAGGTTACTCGTGAAGGGATGTCAAAGGTACTTAGCTTATGTGAAGGTAGCATCAGAAGGAGAACTAAAGTTGGAAAATATCCCTATAGTGAGGAATTTTCTTGATGTGTTCTCAGAGGATCTACCAGGGTTGCCTCTCGATCGTGAAGTCGAGTTCGCTATCGACCTATCTCCGAGAACAGCACCGATTTCTAAGGCTCCTTACATAATGGCTTCAGCAGAATTGAAAGAACTAAAGGAACAAATACAGGAATTATTGGTCAAGGGGTTTATCAAACCTAGTGTGTCATGTCATGCCCCGAACCCACAGATTGGCCCCAGGTATGATTTTAGTAACCTAACATGTCTCTGTATCATTTAAAACATATATGATACCATACTGAGTGAGGGACCGACCCCGTGGGGTAGACGTACCCTATACACATTCACATACACATACATACACATCACATACACAGCGAAAATGTTCTTTTTAATACATACAACATACCACACCAGATTCTATACATAACTAGAGTCTACGCTCCAAAATACCATACTTACCCTGGGTGTCTACAAAACCCAACAATGACAACCCGATTACAAGATCTGTACTTACACAAGTACTATACGTAACTAACCGACAACCACGCTCCTGTTATTCTAGGACGCTAGTGACGGCTACTCGAAGAACTTGAAAAATATTTGTATAATCAGGGTGAAACACCTCTTAGTAAGGAAGAAAACAGGTTATATTAGTGTGTGACATACAAGTGTTATTTTGACATAAAATATAACACGATACAATACCAGTATTTTTACAATCTAGTTCCAGTACATACGATACAAAACATATGGTCAGTGTCGTCACACTCTTCGGCCGAAATCGGACACATTACATGGAGCACCCGATAACCTGGCATTAGCCGAAGCCCCACAATGATATCGTTGCCATTCCGGTGTCAACTCACACCCATTGGTGACCAATCGGAACAAACGGGTGATATTTCACACCCTCGGATATAGAGTCGGACACTCTCGCCCATGATATTTAGCTGAAACATGGCGTTTCACAATACTTGGAACAATTTGGAGCTCATGTTCCTATACTTCTCAGCTTACGGTAATTAGTCGTCACAACTATTTTACAAACCTGGAACATTTTACATACAACAGTTCATTCCACACTTACTTGGTATACAACAAATCATATTGTTTTCATTTCTAGAATACAGTTTAATACAAATATAGGTACGGTCATCTCAATATCACAATTTTATACAACATACGGTTTTCCAATAGAAATAGAGATGATACCCAAAACCCCCAAATTTTCCTAAAAACTATAACCCGAAAATCCCGTATTTTCACCCAATAGATTTTCCCAAATAAGTAGCCAAATCATACATACAATCATAAACTTCATGTTTACTTATTCCGATTTAAAAAATAACTGATATAAATAGAATCCCCTTACCTTAACCCGAAAACCAAAACACGAACTCTACAGCTCCAAAATTACGAACCGAGTTCCCAAAACCTAAACATCAAAGAACTATACTTCACTATAATTCCTACTACTACATATATACTGAAACAAAAACAAGATTAGACCCTTACCTCGGTTTTGGGTAAAAACCCAAAAATCCTCGAAACGATTTTTTGATATGCTATCCTCGAAGAGATTCCCCTCCTGATCCACGTAGCAACGTTGGATTGTTGATTTCGGCAACAAACGGCTTGAAATCCTAGGAAGAGAGAGAGAGAGAGAGAGAGAGAGAGAGAGAGAGAGAGAGAGAGAGAGAGAGAGAGAGAGAGTGAGAGAGAGGTTTTTGGTTTCTTCTTCATTAAGCAAAGCTAAAAGATATTTATAAGCAAGTTGACCCGGCCAGACTCATCGACGAGATGACGTCCTCGTCGACAGGGTGTAGAAGGAAGTTCGTCAACGTCAAGGGGAACTCGTCGACAAGCTTGAGATTTCAAGATTTCCCAAAATTTGTCTGTATCTCCTCGTCGACGAACCATTGAATCTCGTCGCCAAGCTGCACAAGAGACTTCGTCGATGAAAGAAGAAGCCTCATCGATGAGACCTGCTGAATTTTACCCTTTTAAATTTTCCTTCTCTTTTCTTATTTATTTAATACACCTATCTTGGGTCGATTTCTTACAACCTTCCCTCCTTACAAAAATTTTGTCCTCGAAATTTGTAATGTCTCATTTACCAACTCAACAACATACCCAAACGCATACCCGACTATAGAAAGAGCCGGTGGCCACCCACATAGCAGCCTCATCCCAAATGCATAAATAACCTCACTTATGGCGGAGGAATACCATGGTTACATACATATCATCTAGGGAGCTCACAATATTTACTAACTCTCCCAAAGACCAACCAAACAATGTTACTACAATAGTAGAATATTACATACATACATACCCATACCGATTCTGCTACCAAGCTACTACTCAGAACAACTGTGGATATTTTTGGCGTATTTTCATCTCTAACTCCCAAGAAGCTTCCTCAACCATGTGATTCCACCACAGCACCTTTACTAACGGTATCTCCTTGGTACACAGCTTCTGAACTTTACAGTCCAGAATCTGAACAGGTATCTCCTCATACGCCAAAGCATCCCCAATTTCTAAAGATTCGTAACTAATCACATGCAATAGATCCAGTACGTACCTCCTCAACATGGATACGCCACCAGACTCACTCGTTCTAGTACCTTGAATGGTCTGATATACCTCGAGCTCAGCTTGCCCTTCTTCCTCAACCTGATCACTCCCTTCATCGGAGCGATCCACAAGAATATCTTACCCCCCACCTCGAATTCCAACTCAAGGTGGTGAACATCCGTGTAACTCTTGTAGTAACCCGAAGAATAATAGTATTTTAATAATAAGAGAGAGAGAAAATAGATACAGAAATAGAAGGAGGCCGTAGACTTCGTCGACGAACGCTATGCGTTCGTCGATGACATTGCATTTTGGAGATAATATGAAATCATAATTTCAAGAATTTGCCAAGCTTCGTCGACGAACACAGGGTTTCGTCGACAAAGGTCTTCATAATTTCGTCGACGAACACAGGGCTTCGTCGACGAATTTATTGAAGAACTCGTTGACGAGGTGACGTGTCTTGTCGACGAGTCAAGTTGTATAAATAGTAGAAAAACCAGGATATTTTCATTTCTCTCGCCGCTTTCTCTCTCTCTTACGACTCTCTCTCCCTTCTCTCTTCATTTTTGGCCCCACCAGTAGCCGGATCGACGATCCGAACTACCACGACGCTCCTGGCGGAGTTCTCTACGCATCTACCGGAGCAGATCATCAGGAAATCAGAGTTGGAAATCATCCCAAATTCAGGGTAAGCCCTTTTAGCCACTTTTTGGCCTCATGGTAGTTATAGGATATAATGTAGGTAGGAAAATACTGATGTTTAGTTCTGGAAAATATTGGTTTCAGGGTGTTTTCTAGGAGGCCCTGCGGGTGTTAAACTTGTATTCCCTAGGGGCTTTCCACTAGTCAGGTAAGAGAAATATGTTATGCTAGGAAAGTTCTGAATATTATGCAGTTTATTTATTTACGAAAATTATATATTTTAGTATGGTGTGGCTTATGATTATGTATATAGTACGGAGATATGTTTATGAATTTAGTTTCATGATTTTATGAATTTCAGTATTATGGTTATACGAACTTCAGTATCATGATTTTTTGGATTTCAATACCATGATTTTACGATATTTTAGTACCATGATCTATGAATTTCAGTACCATGATAACACGAATTCCAATATTACGAATATGCAGTTCCATGTTATGATTATTTAGATTTCACTACGTTATGCAGTATCATGGTTATTTCAGTACTTCAGAATCATGGTAAATCAAATAGACATGTATATAGAAATATATTATACGATATCAGACCCTGTTGTGCAGCTACAGAGCACGGTACCGTTGCTACAGATACTATGTTACTTTATGAGTGCAACCACCTATTCAAATATATGTGGTACGATCGACCACCTAGGCCCTAGAAGAGGTTAGGCTCCCCATCCAGATATGGGTTAAGGAGGGCAGGTCGACTGACGGAGTTCAGTGATTTATTCCTGATTGGCCAGTCAGGGTAAATCCAGCCTACGGGCCGCACAACCTCGTCATGAGGGGCATGTCATGACACAGATAGCCATAGGGAATAGTTTCAGTTACTATTACTTACGTATTGATTTACAGAAACAAGGATCCTACTATATACACTAGAAGTATTTTGAATTATAACCATAATACTGATATGTTAAGCAATAGGGAAAAGGGGTGGTGTGCTTTATTACTTGTTCTGTACCTTGGTACGCAATTATTCATGTTTATATAAAACAGATTTCATGATATATAGTAGTTCATTTGCCACACACTAGTAATAGCATATTTCTTCTTACTGAGCGTTGGCTCATCCCAGTGTTGAAACATTTTTCAGGTGATCCAGTTAGGCGAGCGGACCAGGCTCGCAAGTAGAGGGGCGTCTGTAGTGCCCTGTCAGCAAAGTGAGTACAGAGTAGAATTTTTTTGTATTAACCCTAGCTAGTTTAGGGTATTTTTGGGGAAGAGATGTATTTATATTTTGGGAAAACAGTGATATGCATATAACTCTGGTATTATATTGTATGGATATGTTTATTATGATTTACGCTTCTTGCTGCTTAGGTTAATGACGTAGATGGTATCTGAGTCTATATATATATATAAAAATCATGATAATTAAGCAGGTTGTTACAACTCTTCTGCCAACTCTGAGCTGATTTAATCCTATCCCTGATCAAACCAACCTTTTCATAAGCCTGTTGCACAAACTAAAACTTGTCTTTCATTGACCTCATCCCAATACAGAGGAGACCAACACTGTTTGTGGAAGGATTTTCAAAACTATCGAGTCCTCTGACACTGTTGACGAGGAAGATTGTAAAGTTTGAGTGGAATGAGGATTGTGAGCAGAGCTTCCAATAATTGAAGCAGCGACTTGTCACTGCACCAGTTTTGATTATTCCATCAAGAGATGGTGGATTTGTGATCTACAGTGACGCGTCTCTGAGAAGACTTGGGTGTGTACTAATGCAACGAAGGAATGTTATTGCTTATGCTTCTCGGAAACTCAAAGAGTGTGAGAAGAACTACCCTATGCGTGATTTGGAGTTGGTTGCAGTGGTTTTTGCATTGAAAATTTGGAGCCACTACTTATATGGTGAAAATGTGAGATATTCACAGATCACAAAAGCCTGAAGTACTTCTTCACACAGAAGTAGTTGTATATGAGGCAGAGGAGATGGCTGGAATTGATAAAAGATTATGATTGTACCATCAGTTACGACCCCGGGAAAGCTAATGTGGTAGTCGATGCCTTGAGTTGGAAGTCAGGGAATGTCTCAGTATCAGCAATGGTAACCCAACACCAGATTAGGGTGGATCTAGAAAGGCTTGGTGTGGAACTAGTAGAGGGGAGTCATCAAGAGTTTATTGCGAGTCTAGTAGTTCAGCCCACTTTACTGGAGAAGATTAAGACTGTTCAGATGAAATATACAGAGCTAGTAAAGATTGTGGATAAAGTGCAAAGTGGGCTGGGCACATATTTTAGTATCTCGGATGATAGAGCTTTGAGATTTCATACTAGATTGTGTGTACCTAATGATGTTGAAATTAAAAGAACTATTTTGGATAAGGCACATCGTTCCCTCTATACAGTGCACCCAGGAAGCACTAAAATGTATAGGGATCTGCGGGGATCCTTCTGGTGGAATAATATGAAAATAGAGATTACCTGATATGTAGAGCAGTGCTTGACATGTCAATAGGTAAAGACTGAGCATCAAAGGCTGACAGGACTATTGCAACCACTTCACATTCTTGAATGGAGTGGGAGCACAATTCCATGGACTTCGTCACAGGATTGCCACCAGCACTACATGGGCAAAATGCTATTTGGGTAGTAGTAGACCAAGTAAAAAAGATTGCCCACTTTCTTCCAATTAGGAACTACTACTCCATGAATCGGTTGGCAGAGTTGTATATTCTGGAGATAGTTAGACTTCATGGCGTGCTAGTATCCATTGTTCTAGAAAAGCTTGCAAAGAGCCTTGGGATCTCAGTTGATGTTCAGTACAGCATTTCACCCCTAGACTAATGGACAGACGGAGCGAATAATTTAGATATTGAAGGATATGTTATGTGCTTGTGTATTGGATTTTGGAGGGAGTTGGATCCTGTATTTGCCACTAGTTGAATTTGCTTACAATAATAGCTATCAGGCCAGTATCAGGATGGCGCCGTATGAAGCATTATATGGTCGGAGGTGCTGAACTCCACTGTGTTGGGATGAAGTTGGTGAAATAAAAATTATGGGGCTAAGAATTGTACAACAAACTTATGAGAAAATCAGAGTTATTTAGGAAAGGATTAAAACAGCTCAGAGTCGACAAAAAAGTTATACAGGCACTCGCTGACAAAAGCTGGAGTTTGGTGTATAAGATAATGTAATCCTAAGAATTGCACCAATGAAAGGAGTTATGAGATTTAGGAAGAAGGGTAAGCTAAGCCCTAGGTATATTGGACCGTTCAAGATACTAAAAAGAGTTGGTCCAGTTGCCTATAGGATAACACTACCCCCGACACTATCTAGGATCCATGATGTGTTCCATGTATCTATGTTGAAAAAGTACATCCTGGATCATTCACACGTGATAAGCTACGAGTCCTTGCACCTTAGAAATACTCTATCTTATGATGAAGTGCTGGTTTAGATCTTAAACTAGAAATAGCAGGAATTATGCACCAAGAAGATCCCACTGGTAAAAGTGCTCTAGCATAATCACGTAGTTGAGGAAGCCTCATGGGAACTAGAGGAGGAAATGTGTAATGACCTGATTTTTCATGCCATTTTTTTTTTCCACATTAGTATATAAACTGTAAAATTTCACTACTATAATATCTTCTAATAAAAACCAAACCATCATCACGGACCAGATAGGGACCGTGGAATTTGAAATTCAATAAACTACCTATGTAGCGGAAAGCAGAACACATATAACCATCTCAATATATACAATACCAGAGTGTTAGAATTTTTCCAAAATATGTATACACAACTATTCCCAAAATACCATCATTTGGACCTAAGGACTACTCAAAAATGACTTCCCAAAAACACTCACCCTATAGATAGGGCAATACTGTAGTCCCCTCTATTTGCGAGTCTGATCTGCTCATCTAACTAGATCACCTGAAAAATGTTAAATCACTGGGATGAGACAACGCTCCGTAAGATGAAATATGCTATTGCTAGTGTGTGGCAAATGAGTTTATATAATTGTAAAATCTGATTTAAAAGTACCATAAATAACTGAGTTTGAGAAAATAAGTATAATTAATACACAGTATAATTCATACCTATGTTGCTTAACCTAAACTGTTTTTTTGAATATTCTATTCATAATACTTCTAATATTCATAGGTATGTCTACAGTTTCTCTAAATCTGGATACATATATAATAATTGAGAAAACTTCCCTAGATGGATAACTGAAAGTCATCATTTAACCCCTCATGACAAGGTTGTGCGGCCTGCAGGCAGGACCTATCACTGGCTGGCCGACCAGGATAAGTCAACTGAACTCCGAAAGTCAAATCGGCCTCCTCAACCCTAACTGACGGGGAGCCTGTCCACAACATAGGCACGATCGACTACTGAAAATCCACATACTATCTGAGTTATGTGGTTGCACTCTGAACTAAAAATAGCTATGACACTGTGCTCTACTAACTGAATCTAGTCCATCAGGGTCTGATACTATATATATATATATATATATATATATATATATATATATATATATATATATCTCTGTGTGTGTGTGTCTAACTGACATTTCTATATTACTGTTTTACCATGATTTTGAAATAACCGTAACACTGTAAAATTGATCTGAATAATCTGAAAATCTAAATAACTGACTAAATATTTAAATCTGTATATCTGAACATCTAAGTGTCTGGGTGTTATGATTAAGAAATCATGGTATTCTGAAAATGCTGAAAATATATGTTTCTGTACGTATACTGTAAATCATGAAATCTTTGAAATACTATAAATCATGTTTTTGAATATTCTGTAAAATTTATATCTGTATGTATACTGAAAATTCATCATTCTATAGAATATGTATATTCCATGATATTTTCTGCTAATATACTATAAAACATGGTATTCGAAAACTGTATAAATACTGTACTAACCTGTTACAAGCTCATGCCACACCATTAAATAATTAGATTCACATGCTCTAAAATATGTATTTTCTGTTATGCTAATATTTTATAATATAAATAATAATCTGGTAAAACATATAATTTTTACTGATAACCATACTAAAAATTCCTCGCATAGCATATTTCTCTTACCTGACTATCTAAGCACTAGATGCTATTCACAACTTCACGCGTGCGACATTCATAATTTCACCATCCTAAGATAATACACGTATAATTTCCCAATCAAACAACTGAATTCACCTAAATAATTAACACATACATATTCTCTCCAAATCCTTGTGTGCATAATTTCTAGACTATAAACCATGTATCATTTTACTTGGGTTCCTGAAATATCACCCACTGGGGTACCCAAAACACCCTATTCCTGAAAACATAATACCCTGATTTTACTTCACAAAACTCCAGTATATTCTCATATAATACAAAAGCTGAGCTCAAACAAACTTGGTAATACTAACAATATCCAAATACTCTACTTACCCTGGTTTTGGGATAGTTCCCAAACTTCTCAAATCAACATTTTGCTTTGGCTATGTTGTAACGGCCTGCTATTTATTTTCCAGTTCTTTTTTTTTTATACTATAAAATTTATAATACTCTGGTACCTACTTGATTAAACCAAACCATCAACCTAAGCAGTGAGAAGCGGAATTCATATAAATACAATCAAGAAAATATACAATACCAAAGTGCTAAAATGTTCCCCAGAATATACATATATGACTGTTTCCAAAATACCCTCAATTGGGCTAGGGCTATACATAAATACTCTCAAAAATACTCACTCTACTGACAGGGCAGTACTGAAGCCCCTCTATTTGCGAGCCTGATCTGCTTGCCTACCTGGATCACCTGAAAAATGTTAAAGTAATGGGATGAGACGACGCTCAGTAAGACGAAATATGTTATTGCTAGCGTGTGACAAATGAGTTACAATACTATGAAGATCTATTTTTATATAATCATGTATAACTGAATCTGTAAATATAGTACAAATGATATAAACCACCACCCTTCCCATGTTGCTTAACATATCTATATTTTAGGTTTTTATACATAATACTTTTAATATATATACATATATTCCCTGTTTCTGTGAAACTGTACATACATAATAATAACTGAAAACTTCCTTGGATGGATAACTGTATGTCATGAATTAACCCCTTATGACAGGATTGTGCGGCCCATAGGCATAATCTACCCTGGCTAACTGACCAGGATAAACCACTATACTCCATCAGTCTAATCAGCCCTCCTCAACCCATATCTAATGGGAAGCCTGTCCACACATGGGCATGTGATCGACCTACTTACCACGTATTATCTAAATAGGTGGCTGCACTCTATTTTGTATATAGCAACGGTACCATGCTCTGTAAACTGTATTTGTAATGGTCCATCAGGATTTGATACTATATAATACATCTCTATATATACTCTTTTACTGTTTTCATCATGTTTCCAAAATAACCATAACACTATAACTCTATACTATAAATACTGTAATATTTGTAGCATCTTGATGCTAAAACTATATCATCTGTCTGTATACTCTGTCTATAGAATCTATCTGTATACTCTTAGTGTTATGACATTTAGGAAAACATAATTTTCTATATACTCTGTGTGTATATATATATCTGTGCAATCATTTGAATAAAACTGTATATGTATACGTATTCTGTCTGTATAAAATCTGGAAATATCTAACTATATCTACATTACTTGATATACTAAGAAACTGTATAAAACTCCATATCAGATAATATCTACTCAGGCCACAAATACTTTAAAAACTCATATTCTGTATAATAACTAGTATACATGCATATATATATAAATTTCTACTATAAATAATAATCTGGTAAAAACGTATAATTTATGCTGAAAACTTATTAGAATTGCCTAGCATAGCATATTTCTCTTACCTGATTTCTGCAAAAATCCCCTTACTATGAAGGGTCCTACACCAGCAGGGTTCTCCACTCAACACCCTAAAAAGTATATATCCCAGAGCGAAACATCACTATTTTTACGTCTACAATATTTCCTAAGCCTGCTGGAAAGTCAAATTTCAATAAAAAGGTCTTACCCTGAATCTGGGATGAAATCCAACTTCATCCCACCAACGATCCGCTCTAGCATACTTGGAGAGAACTCCCCCAGGAGCATTGTGGTCACCTCAGATCGTCGATCCGGTGAATGACGGGGCCGAAATCAAAGAGAGAAGAGGGAAGGACCGTAGAGGAGAGAGAAGAGAGGGTTTCGATGAATTTTCTGCGTAAAAATCTTCGTTTAACACTATTTATACTGTGAGATTCATCGATGAGCCACGTCATCTCGTCGACGAGTCTTGTAGAAAGTTCGTCGATGAACCTGCCCCCTCGTCAACGAATTTCAAACTTCCAAAAATCCTCTCTCGGTATCTTCTCGTCGACGAGATGGGTCTTCATCGATGAGGCCCTCTTGCACCCTTGTCGAAGAATCTCCTGTGTTCATCGATGATATTTTCTTGGGTCATTACATCCCAAAGTGCAACGTTGTCGACGAACGCTGCCTCCTTCTGTTACTGTTTCCATTTCTCACCCTCTTTATTATTAAAATACCATCATTCTTTGGGTCGTTACATATGTTGTAGAGAATCTCCCCAAGATCACCGTGGTAGCTTCTGATTGTTGAATTGGGGAGAGACGGATCTGGAAACTTAGAGAGAAGTGATAGAAACTGTATTCTAGAGAGAGAGAGGAAATTCTCGCAGAAAAAAAAGATTTTCGGCTTTGTATAGAAAGCTTATCCACGTGGACTCGTCGACGAGTCAATGAAGGGAGCTCGTCGACGAACACCTTCTCCTAGTCGATGAGTTTCAGGTTCTGAAACAGTCCTTTCGGTAATTTCTTATCGACAAGACACTCTTTCTTGTTGACCAGCTCAAAAGCCCTACTTGTCGACGAGCACTTCTACACTTGTCGACGAGACCCTGCTGAAATCTCTTTTACAAATTCCTTTTCATCTTCTTTCTTTATTATTTAATTACTATAATTCTTCGGGTCTTTACAAAATGCGCCAGAGGTACCCACACTTGTTCAGCGAGGCCTGGAGTTAGACAGATAATGTAATAGTTCAGGTAAGTATTAGTTTGTATGTAAACAGGTTAGGTAGTTGAATATTGTAATTAATTGTAAATCTAAATGATATCGTTTTTATGTCAAGTGGTTTTGGGAGAGTTTTTATGTGATTAATTGTAATCTCCCAAAAACCTGTGATGTAACCACGGTATTCTATTAATAAATTTGGGACGAGGTCGTTATGTGGGTGGCCACTAGCTCTTCCTAGAGTCGGTAACTACATCAATAATTTCCAAATGTGGTATAAGTGTTAGTCAACAAATTTCGAAGACGAAATTTTTATAAGAAGGGGAGAATATAGTAAATCTAAAAAAATTAAAAAAATAATAATTAAATTAATAATTAATATAATATAATATAATAATATTATATACATATATATAGAAGCTTTCACTTCCTGCACATTCAAGAAGTGAAATTGGAAATCAGAGAGCCTCCCCCCAGTGGCTCTCTCTCTCTCTCTCTCTCTCTCTCTCTCTCTCTCTCTCTCTCTCTCTCTCTCTCTCTCTCTCTCTCTCCCTCCTCACTCTTTCTCTTTCTTTTCGATTTCTCCCCAATATTCAACCGAATCGATGATTGGACACCACCACGATGTCCCGGCTTCAATCCTTAGCAAGTTAATCGGAGCAGATTTTAGGTTTGGGCTTCCTAGGCACTACTCTAGGGCCAAGGTAAGGGAAATAAATTATGTCAGTTATTTTAGAAATTCACCTGATTAAATCATGGTATGTTATTACTGGAATATTGTATATGGTTTTCTGAGTAATTTTATGAGTATGAAAATTATGGTTTATTTACTAAATTGTAGTATTTGATTATTAAATTGTAGTATTTGATTAAATTAGATTTTTGGGAATATTTTTGAATTAAGCTAAACTACAAGGATTTGATTAAATTAGATTTTTGGGAAAAACATGGTATTATGAGTTTAAGAAAACCCTAGAAAAGGTTATATATTATTTTTCAGCAAAACTTATATTTTTCTTGGGTAATTATTATATTAAGAATTATTACTCAAATTGTGTGACATGAAAAATGACTATACTATTACAATTAGAATATTTTATGACGATATACAACAGATTATGATTTTATATCAAGTACAGGAAATGCTATTTATATGATTTTATTCTGATTTTAGAATTTTATGAATATGATGAATATATGATATGGCAGTTTTATGCAAAAATTTGACACGACAGATTTATGTTAAGTTATGAAATGACGACTTTAAGCCGAATTATGATGTGATATGCTGATTTTATACCGAGACAGTTATGATATGACAGTTTTATACTAATTACGATATGATAGATATGATATGGCAGTGAAAACATGGTTTATACAGATTTATGAAATAATGATTATGATATGAGATTACGTTATCAGTTATGTTATATAAATTGTACTATATGATATCAGAACCCTGATGGACTAGGTGTGTTCAGAGCACAGTACCATAGCTAGCTAACAAGATTAGATAGTGTAATCCCCTGTGTGCCGACCCGAGAAGTGTTGAGAAGAGTAGGATGGACGGACCAAGTTGGGTGTATAGCCGACAATGCTATCACACTATTCAAAAAGTGTCGCTGTCGGAGCCAATTAGCTCTGTAGTGTTGAGAAGCGTAGGATACCCACTGTGTGCCGACCTAAGAAGTGTTGAGAAGCGTAAGATGGGCAGACCAGGTTGGGTGGGCAATCGTGCGTACTTATGTTATGTTTAACTTAGCTTGGTAGGCCAATCATGGTTAAGTCCAGCCCTTGGGCCGCACAACCTGATCATGCGAGGTTAATTCATGATGTTATGCTAGAACCATCAAGGGAAAGAAAAGGAAGTATCATATGTATATATGTAGCTCTATGAAAACAGGATTATCTATTACGTTAAAGTATGCTTGAGTAGAAAATATGTACCTTAAAATGTATAGGTGTGAGTTATGATTGTTATACAAATGCTTTTCAGTTACAGTTTAATTAATAGTTATGTTTAAATATGTAAAACTCATCTGCTACACATTGACAATAATTTATTCCGTCTCACTGAGAGGTGTCTCACCCCAATAAAGATTTCAACATTTCAGGACCACGAGGGGATCGAGCCTAGAGCTACAGGATAAGACATAGATAGTATTATTTAAAGTAAGTGCTGGTGAGGTCAGTTATGTATGTAGTGATATTTTTTATACATCTAGGGGTCATATTGTAGTATTATTTTTTTGAGAGTAACTTATGTAATTATGATGACAATAGTGCTTTGGTATTGTATCTAGGATATTATATGTATGATTTCGCTAGATGGTAGGAATATGTGATGAATAGGTCAGCCCGATACTCGCTTAGGGTTTGGGATATTATAGCATGCTATTAAAGTTTAATATGTGGGAAAATATATATATATAGTATAGTTTTTAGGTTGCTACATGGTGAAGTGAGAAAAGAAAGGAGGTTGGCAGGGGCTACCTCAGGGCAGCTGATGGTCGTAGAGGAGGGTAGTGATGGCTTGCCCATCGGAAACAATGGCGGAGCGGGCTGAATGTCAGGGTGGCAATGCGTGGGGTGGGAAACGACAGGAAGAAGATGACGAGGACTTGGAATGATATCATTCCAACCCCCTTATTATTTTTACTATTCACTTAAAAAGAAACAACGCGATTTAATTGTGGGCTTGTGAACTCACGTGCCAAATATTTTAATTTTTTTTATTTTTTATTTTTTATATTATTTAATTATATATTTTATAAAAAAATATTATTATTTTCTTTTGAGAAATTTTAAATTTATTAAATTACAAAAATAGGTAAGGTCCTCAAAAAATAGTTAAAATTTTCAAAAGTATCCAAAAATGCCAAAAAATTACCAAAAAAAAAACATAATTTTGTCTCGATTTTCATGCAAAAGCCTAAAATTGTGATTTAGCATTTCAAACTACTTTGGATTACTTGGTGCAGTCAAATTTGGCTAAAAGTGAGTCAAAAAGTAAGAAATAACAGGGCTTTACCTCGATTTGCATGCTTGATGGCGAAAATACTAGGGACGTTGGTTTACCATTTCAAACTAGTCCAGATCAGCTGATGTAGTTAGAATTGGTGGGGAAAGACCAAAAAACCTAAAATGATAGGGGTTTTACCTCGATTTTCATGTTCAAAGTCAAAATCATTGTCAAATCTATTGTTACCATTTTGGACTGCTCTGAATCGCTCAGTGCAGTCTGTTTTGGCAAAAAGGACCAAAAAAGTCCAAAATGATAGAGATTTTATCTCAATTTGCATGTATAAAGTCAAAATCACTGTCGAACCCATCCTTACTGTTTTGAACTATTTCGATTCATTATGGACAATAAAATTGACAAAACCAAAATGAAAAAGGAAGAAACGAAAGGCAAAACACTAGAAAGAGTAAATGACTTTGCCAAAATTAGCTTTAAATGGTGATTGGCAACCCTATACAAAATGGGTGTCAACTGTAGCCATGAACATATGCACTATTGTACAATTCAAGATTATTATTATTATTATTATTATTATTATTATTATTATTATTATTATTATTATTATTATTTGCTTATATTATTGGGTTAGTTTGCAGCCAATTCACTTACCTTAGATTGGAGAGATAGAATTTGAATCTTGAGTGCTTGCAAGACACATTGTTTATGTAGCTCAGTTGAGAAGTAACATAACACTTTACATGAAAATTCTTTGAGGTTGGATGTAACTAAATTAAAAATTTGTTCAGTTATATAATCATTTCCACATCTTTAAAAAGAAAAAAAGGTACTTGTGTTCCTAATACATTATTTCTTGTATAGATTTCAAAGGTTTTTTATATTCAATTTACATTGATGATTCTTATGAATAGACAGATAATCATTTATTAAAAATTGTTCATTATTGTGGACATCAAAATAATTCAACAAATCTTGTTTATCATTGTCATTGTTCAAAAATTTACGGTTAGTATAACTTAAATTCTTCATGTAAATCACACGTGCTCCTGCTAGTATAGTAAAAGATCATATTGGATGCAAAACAAAGTCAACTTAATTAGTTGAAATTGGATAAGATCAGATACACTGATCCCTTTTACTAATTAAAAATATTCAAGATAGTACCAAAAAGACTTAAAACCTTAACATCATGCAAGTTTTGAATATTGATTAAACAAGTATGTATATATATATATATATATATATATATATTGATAACACGAGGACTTTGGTCACCATCGCGCCACTTTGGACATTATGGTGCAGCACTAAACTTGAGGGTGAAAGCCGCCCACTCATTGATGCACCCCTGGTAATTCATTGGAGTAAACTCTCAAGGGGGAATCGAACTCGTGACTTTGGGATCACCAAAGTCACAAGTTGCCCTTACCACTTGAGCCAACCCGACTGGACAGTTTTCAACAACATATTAATTTTGGAAATACACAAATACCCGAGTATTCCGTGTTGGGGCTCTTGAAAAGTTTATAAAATTTTGGGGTGAGACACCTCTCAGTAAGGGAAATAAACTAATATGAGTATGTGGCAACATGAGTATTACGTGTTATACATATACCACACAGAACATATTCAGTAACTATTTTGTCAAATTTAGGAAAATATTTATATCATTAAAACATGACAGAACATACGACATTTACATAAACATATTTGATCTCATATAGTAATAATACAAAAAAATTCTTGGTAGGTTAGCTAGCTGTTGTCATGTATTACCCCCACATGACTGGGTTGTGTGGCCCGAAGGCGGGACCTGATAATGGTTGGCCGACCACTGCCAAGTTAAAAGTATAGTTTGTAAGTCTGATGGGTCTGCTAGACCTAGTCCGTACACCAGGGGCGCTCACACACTTATTATAAACCACATCGACCATCAAATCTCACACCATTCCGTACAGTGGTGTTAACACAAATATCATGATCATGATGACCATGGACACATAGCAACGGTATCGTGCAAGTGCTAGCCTAGACCAAGCCAACCAGGTTTTGATATCATATAACATATATTGAAACTGTGATACATGGATATTTCATATTATTAATTATCAAATCAATCATATCATTTTGCATATATACGTATATCATGAAAATCATCGGTCCGTACGCCGGTATTACACATTTTATCATAACTCGGCCCATACACCAGCAAATCATAGCACAGCCCATATGTTGGCAAATCACATCCATAGCTCGGCTCGTACGCCGGAAAATCACATCATAGCACAGCCTGTACGCTGAAAAATCACATCCATAACACGGCCAGTACGCCAGCAAAATATATCCATAACTCAGTTCGTACGCTGGCAAATCATACACATAGCACGGCCCGTACGCCGACAAAACATATAAAAATTTTGGCCCGTACGCCGGTTTTCCCTTATAAAAATCCGTTTTATAATCACATTTCCAGAAAATAATATTTCATAACAATTTCTACTTATGTCACACTAAACAGGTTTTTCATATTTTCAACATACCATTGTTTTCAACATTGTTTTCTCAAATACAAATCATATATATGAACATATTTACTTTCCTAAAATCAAATGCTTTATATATATATATATACATACATTTTCTTAAAAAGAACTAGCTTAGTTTATCCCCTTACTTGTGTCCTGAAAAGCCCCTAAATCAAACACTCCTACACTCGCAAGGTTCCCCGTTCAACACCCTGAAAATAACATTCTCCAGAATTAAAGTTCAGTATTTCTACACGTATATCACTTCCTGCAACTGTCAATTAATCAAATACTGAGTAGAAAGCCTTAACCTGGATTTGGGATGGTTTCCACCTCAGCCCTACCGACAATTCGCTCTGGCAGACTTGCTAATAACTTTCCCAAGAGCGTCGTGGTGGCTTCAGATCCTTAAATCGGAGGAAATTCGGCCTGAAATCGAAGAGAGAAGGGGGAAGAACCGAAGGATGAGAGAGAGGGGGTTTCTGCGCAAGATTTCCATCAAAATCCGAGTTTTTCACTATTTATAGGGCTGGATTCGTCGATGAGTCACGTCATCTCGTCGACGAGTCCTTTAATAATTTCGTCGACGAAACCCACTCTTCGTCGATGAAATTCAGACTGCCCAAAACCTCTCTTGGTATTTCCTCGTCGACGAATCTTGCCTTCATCAACGAGGTCCTCTTATACCCTTGTCGACAAATCCCTTGTGTTCGTCGACGAGGCTCTAATAATTTCCTTCGGTTATTCCTTCCAAAGTGCAATGTCGTCGACTGCCTCCTTCTGTTTCTGGTTTCCATTTCCTTTTCTTTTTATTATTTAAATACCATTATTCTTCAGGTCGTTACAACAATTGTTTTTCAATTACAGTTTAATTAATAGTTATGTTTAAATATGTAAAACTCATCTGCCACACACTGACAATAATTTATTCCGTCTTACTGAGAGGTGTCTCACCCCAATAAAGATTTCAACATTTCAGGACCACGAGGGGATCAAGCATAGAGCTACAGGATAGGACATAGATAGTATTATTTAAAGTAAGTGCTGGTGAGGTCGGTTATGTATGTAGTGATATTTTTTATACATCTAGGGGTCGTATTATAGTATTATTTTTTTGAGAGTAACTTATGTAATTATGATGACAATAGTGCTTTGGTATTGTATCTAGGATATTATATGTATGATTTCGCTAGATGGTAGGAATATGTGATGAATAGGTCAGCGCGGTACCCACTTAGGGTTCGGGATATTATAGCATGGTGTTAGAGTTTAATATGTGGGAAAAAATATATATAGTATAGTTTTTAGGTTGCTACATGGCGAAGTGAGAAAAGAAAGGAGGTTGGCAGGGGCTACCTTAGGGTAGCTGATGGTCGCAAAGTGGGGTAGTGATGGCTTGCCCATCGGAAACAATGGCGGAACGCGCCGAATGTCAAGGTGGCAGTGTGTAGGGTGGGAAATGACAGGAAGAAGATGATGGGGACTTGGAATGATGTCGTTCCAACCCCCTTATTATTTTTACTATTCACTTAAAAAGAAACAACGCGATTTAATTGTGGGCTTGTGAACTCACATGCCAAATTTTTTAATTTTTTTAATTTTTAATTTTTAATATTTAATATTATTTAATTATATATTTTATAAAAAATTATTATTATTTTCTTTTGAGAAATTTTAAAATTTATTAAATTACAAAAATAGGTAAGGTCCGCACAAAATGGTTAAAATTTTCAAAAGTATCCAAAAATGCCAGAAAATTACCAAAAAAAAAAAAAAAACCATAATTTTGTCTTGATTTTCATGCAAAAGCCTAAAATTGTGATTTAGCATTTCGAACTACTTTGGATTACCTGGTGCAGTCAAATTTGGCTAAAAGTGAGTCAGAAAGTAAGAAATAATAGGACTTTATCTTGATTTGTGTGCTCGATGGCGAAAATACTAAGGACGTTAGTTTACCATTTCAAACAGGTCTGGATCAGCTGGTGTAGTTATAATTGGTGGGGAAAGACTAAAAAAACCTAACATGATAGGGGTTTTACCTCGATTTTCATGTTCGAAGTCAAAATCATTGTCAAATCTATTGTTAGCATTTTGGATTGCTCTGAATTGCTCGGAGCAGTCAGTTTTGGCAGAAAGGGACCAAAAAAGTCCAAAATGATAGAGATTTTACCTCAATTTGCGTGTATAAAGTCAAAATCACTGTCGAACCCATCCTTACTGTTTTGAACTATTTCGAATCATTATGGACAATAAAATTGACAAAACCAAAATGAAAAAGGAAGAAGCAAAAGGCAAAACACTAGAAAGAGTAAAAGACTTTGCCAAAATTAGCTTTAAATGGTGATTGGCAACGCTAGACAAAATGGGTGTCAACAGTAGCCATGAACATATGCACTATTGTACAATTCAAGAATCAATTTTTTTTATTATTATTATTTGCTTATATTATTGGGTTAGTTTGCAGCCAATTCACTTACCTTAGATTGGAGAGATAGAATTTGAATCTTGAGTGCTTGCAAGACACATTGTTTATGTAGCTCAGTTAAGAAGAAACATAACGCTTTACATGAAAATTCTTTGAGGTTGGATGTAACTAAATTAAAAATTTGTTCAGTTATATATTCATTTCCACATCTTTAAAAAGAAAAAAAGGTACTAGTGTTCCTAATACATTATTTCTTGTATAGATTTCAAAGGTTTTTTATATTCAATTTACATTGATGATTCTTATGAATAGACAGATAATCATTTATTAAAAATTGTTCATTATTGTGGACATCAAAATAATTCAACAATTCTTGTTTATCATTGTCATTGTTCAAAAATTTACGGTCAGTATAACTTAAATTCTTCATGTAAATCACACGTGCACCTACTAGTATATTAAAAGATCATATTTGATGCACAACAAAGTCAAGTTAATTAGTCGAAATTGGATAAGATTGCATACACGGATCCCTTTTACTAATTAAAAATATTCAAGATAGTACCAAAAAGACTTAAAACCTTAACATCATGCAAGTTTTGAATATTGATTAAACAAGTATGTATATATATATATATATATATATATATTGATAACACAGGGATTTCGGTCACCATCGCGCCACTTTGGACATTATGGTGCAGCACTAAACCTGAGGATGAAAGTCGCTCGCTCATTGATGCACCCCTGGTAATTCAAAGAGGTAAACTCTCAAGGGGGAATCGAACTCGTGACTTTGGGATCACCAAAGTCACAAGTCGCCCTTACCACTTGAGCCAACCCGACTGGACAGTTTTCAACAACATATTAATTTTGGAAATACACACATACATGCATTTATACAGTCATATATAAACACATATAAATGCACATGAATTAATATCTTCTATTATAAGTAAATTTTTTTTTACTAAATCTAATATTTTTTCTATATTTTAATATTTAAAAGATGTAAAAGCATAATTATATCCACATTACCCCTCTTCATATAATTGAGTTAATTAGCTAGATGAATGCAATAAAATGACTGCAAAAAGAAGCTTGTCCATTAAATTAAGCAATAATCATTAATTTTTTTCTTCATTTTTCTTAATTTGTCCAACCAAACGACGTGACAGACAAATAAACATATTTCCCTATCTTTTCACTTTTCCTCTTTCCTTTCAACCTTTTTCCTTTCTTATTTCTTAGCTACCTAGCTACCTATACCAATTAAATGCTGCATTATTAGAACTAGGTCTATCTCATTGGAGGTGATTTTTTTCTTTCTAGTATCATGTTATATAAGCATTATATATATATATATATGTATGCATACATACATACATATATACATAGAAAAATACTTATCTTATTTTTGGAGAGATTTTAGATTTAGATTTGTATTTGTATTGGATTTGCATCAGATGTAATATAAAATTGTATTGAATTTGTTCAAATCCATCCAAATTTAAATTTAAGATCCGAAATCTATGTTTCCAAATGCAGCATTAGAACTAACAATTCTTACACGAAAAATTTGAAACTCTCCAATCAAAAGATATTATATTAATGTTTGGACCCATTAAAATTTTGAAGAACCTATATATATATTGATAACTCGGGAACTCCACCAGTCCATTAACGTACTCCTGGTAATTCAGCAATATAATGTCATAATGGGGAATCGAACCCATGACTTTAGGTTCATAAAAAAAAAAAAAAAAAGACCCATATATTATTATTCACACCTAATACTACACTTGTGCGTGTTTAGGTCAAAAGAGATTAGGGTTTGGCCTTAGAGGAAACTAGATTCCTCATAGGCTACATGTATAGCTAATGAAAAGAAATGTGTGTGTGTGTGTGTGAGTGGGAGAGAGAGAGAGAGAGAGAGAGAGAGAGAGAGAGAGAGAGAGAGAGAGAGAGAGAGAGGCGCAGCCGTGCATGCATGGAGGGATATACACCCTTAATTAATTAATATGCATGAATTAATTAAGCAACTTGCATGATAATTTACGTTGCATATATTATAAATATAGAGTGGTTTGTTGCACGCCAGCTCTAACTTGTTCTTATTCCATGCATAATATATTTATATAAGGTTTTTAGTTTAATAAACGCATGCAATTTAAAAACGTAGGGTGATGATTAAACTTTCCATATATTCTTTAATTTGGATACAATCCGCCATGGCCCTCGCCACCGGCCGTTCCTACTTGTATATGGTATATTATTAAATTAAATATAGACTCTGATTAGGTTAGCTGTGTGCTAACTGCGTTTAATATGAAAATCGAAACGAAACACATTCTCGAAAAATTTTTAAAAATGAATTGTATTTGAATAATATATAATATAAAATTGTATTGAATTTTATTTATATTTGTACAAATCGAAATTTTATTCATAATAACTTTCCCACGGATTGTGACTCATGCCTCTTATGGCGTGCTTCACGCAAGTCGAAAGGTGCTATTTGAACAGTAGAAAAGCTCATGCATACTCAATTATTTTTGAAAGTAACTAGGCCCGTAGAAAATTGTATCTCAAGAAGACATAGATTGGAGGTGCCCCCCACGTCTCACTTTAAACTTGTGTTCTCTCCAAATGCTATCGAAATATGTTCGTCTGAAATGATAATATTACTAAACTATTTTTTCCTCATTCCTGACTCTTTTTTTTTTTCCTTTTTATTTTATCTGTTGCATATAGTGAGAACAAAGGAAGTAAAATTGTCAATTAGGTTACTCGATCTTGAGTTGCACAGTATTTATTTGTAAGAATAGAATATAGGAGCAAAACAAAAATATATAATTTTTTTTTTCTAGAGATAATAAGTTAATCAGAAAAAAGTCAAGAAAATAGATTTGCGATATCAATTCCATGCATCCAACATGAAAAAATATACGAATAGGCGTATGTAGAGAGAGATATTAATCAGCCCTCGTGTACTGCATATTATAGATTAATACAAGCTTTGACGTCAACTGCTTTTCTGTCATTCGTTTTAAATTGACAACACACGCAGTACCTCCATTTATTTATTGATAAACCCTCACTTTTGGCGAAGGAATACCGTACAAGACAATCAATGGGAGAAACAAAAGAAAAAACTTTAAAAAGGCCTCCTAGAAAAAACAACACCAACAATAAGCCAAAATAGGGTTACAAGTCCAAACAAAACAAAACAAAATAAGGACTTACAAAACAAACCTCACGTAACAAAACAAACAAAAGATGAACAACATAAATAAATCAAAACCAACAAGAAATCAGCTAAACATACCTCATATACGTCGTATCCATCTTCTCCAGTTTATACAAATCATTAATAACTCTAAGGAGTTGACTACTATTGGTAAACAAACTATTCCGAAGAATATACATCTTGTGAATTAAATATAATTTTAAAAATAAATATAAAATAAATGTATATTTTTTAAAGAACAAATAGCATCTCTCATCAAAATTATTTATAAATGGAGTGGAAAATAAAGTGTGGTCATTATTTATGGGATTGAATTGAAGATGAATGAAAGGGATATGATGGGAGCAAATTATGAGAATTAGCCACCGCTTGAAATTTGTGGAACAAAGAAAACTAAACATTGCTTTCGAAATGATTCCATTGAAGAAGATTAGGAGCAAGATATTTGCTCAAGCAAGCCCACTTCATTTGTATATATTTTCATAATATATCATCATTCACCTCCACCACTTAGCTAGCTAGCTCTTTTCCTTTTTTCAAATCAAGGACCTCGAAATTGAAAAGATTATGAAAAAGAGGGGTGAAAATGAAAGGATTCTTCTATTACAAACCACTCTTTTTTTTTTGTTTGGATACGTTAGGTTTCCCAGGCTTACACGTCAGACTAATCTCACGTCAATGCTAGTCGTGCCCTCAGCCAACATGTAGGAGGTAAATCGCGAATATGCACTGCAAGCGGCAGGATTTGAACCCCAGACTTCACATTTATTCAAGACCATCTGGTGAACCTCCTTACCACATAAGCTTAATGCCCGGGAGCTATTATAGACCATTCTTGATAGAGAGATAAATTGCATTATTCTTCAAAATTAGAACCATGGACAATCACAAAAGATCTCTCTCTCTCTCTCTCCTCCTCTCCTCTCTCTCTCTCTCTTTGTCACACACACACACAATTATTAATTACTTTTTTTATTCTATTTCACTTTTGGTGTTTTTATTAAGAGAAACTATTAAATTGTATTTATGTTTCCTTTTCAAAAGGATACCATTAAATTGTGTTTGGTATAGATGCTTGATGAAGCAAGCTTGAGTCAAGGAAAAGCATATGTGAATTTTGAATTAAACTAAATATAATTTCACATGTACTTTGTCTAATTTTGCATATATGTAAATTATTTCATGTTTAAAACATAAAAGTAAGGTCGGTGTCCTTTAAGGGACATTTCACGGGTTAAAACTCGAGATTTTCATATTGGGGTTTCGTGTTTGAATCTATTAAGATTAAAGTGAGAAGAGATACAAGATGGGAGATGTGCTGCCTTCTACTGTATATAACTCAAAGCTAATTTGGTCTCTAATAAATTAATAAATAAATTACTTATTAAGGATGTGCATCTTACATAGACTTTAATTTAGGCATGTAAATTTACACAAAATATATATAGTATAAAATTATAGAATTTCATTTAATTTTCTCATGAATTTAAATTCAAGACCTAAAATTCATACTCCAAACTATAACCATACTATAGTGATTTTTTGAGGATTTTTCTCTTACTCTCATTAATGTTGAATATTTGTACTATACTCAGAAACCTTGCTTTTACCATTACACGTCTCTCCTTAACACATGCTTAGTTTCGTAAGAGAATTTGTAACTTGCTATCCTCTTGCCTAGCAGGGTAGCGAGAATCGAACATGCATCATAATTAGCTTAGAAGGCTAGGGGTTATAGTCGACTAAAGGTTCACATCAGAATAGTTATATCTTAGAGTATCCATTCGCTCGAAAAGTTACGAGGCGTAAAACAAAAAAAAAATAATAATAATATGCGGATTGGCCTGTGCATACTTTCATTACGGTATTTCTGAACAAGTTCCTGGATAACAAGCCTAAAACTTTAGTTGGTTACTCCGATCAGTTCATCGATGGTCGGCAAGTATGATGGTCCACATAGGAATTGCTAAGAGTAAAATTCAGGAAAAAGAGTCAATTCATCTAGTGTTTAAATATATGATTCATCTATTACTAGACTACGAATATTTTAGATAGAGCCGATAAGGAATTCCATTAATAACTAGCCATTTATTAACCAGCAAGATACTAATTCTTCGTGAAACACTTGCAAAGAAAAAATCAAATATGTTCTTTGATTTTTCACCATCAATACTATTCAAATAAAAAATTCACACTTTTCAATCCATATATCTCAACACTGAATAAATATATCTAAACTTTCTCATCGCTTCTGCTCACAAAGATCAATTATGTATATAAAAGTAGGAGCAGACATGCCGGCCTGCACCCTATGCCTATCAATAATAATAATAATGTAATAGCCTATGAACCCAAATTTCCATCAGTCATTTTCTAGCAAGTAGCAACCATGCACGTGAAGGCGAAAACTAGCTACCAAGGAGCTCAAGAGCATCACGTCTACTCTTTCTCAAAAAAAAAATAATTTCAATTAGTTCATGTCTCATCAGTTTGATTCACGCCCAGCGCCACATCACACCAAAAACAAAAATAAAAACCATATAATTATTTTTTAAAATTATTTAGGAAGAATGATTTCTAGGTAAAATTTAAAACTTATTAATAAGTGTTGTAATATGTGACTCTTTTATTGAGTGAAACAAATGTACAAAGAAAATATGGTGAGAAAAATAGAAAAGCTAGTTCCTAGAGGAAACCGTCAATGACTTTGCACAGTTGCATTGACGGAGTCTGATTCAAGGAGAAACCGTCGACGGTTTGACAGAGGCCATCGATAGTTACATCGATGGTTGGTCTCGAGAATAAACCGTCGACGGTTTTGTTCAGTTACTCAGCGCTGTTTTTCGAATTTTGAATTAGGAAATTGAATAGGTTGGGATTTCGGGGGGAAAACCTCCGGGGGGTTGAAAAGGGTTTACATATATACAATGTTATATGTTGTAACTCTAGTCTTCGACACAAGATAGTGAAAATTATAATCATTTGCTCCTGTGGACGTAGGCATTTCTGAACAACGTAAATCCTTGTTTCATTATTTTATTGCTTTCATATAATCTGTGTGATTGTAATTCTATATTATTCATCTTTGGTTGTTGCATTGTACGATCCGAACGGTTTGTTTGTTTCTGCTGCGCACTGATTTGCACAACAAATTGGTATTAGAGCAATTAGTTACAATGACTTCTAGGATTTCTTCTACAAAGTTCGATATTGTCAAGTTCAACGGATTAGGAAATTTTGAACTATGGCAGAGGAGGGTTAAGAATTTGTTAATGCAGTAGGGTATGGTAAAGACATTATAAGGAAGTCAACCGGAAGGCATGGACGAAACAAGTTGGAAGGAATTGGAATTGAAAGTTGTGGCGACTATTAGGCTTTGTATGACGGATGATGTGTTATATCACGTCATGGATGAGGAATCTCTAGTGGGTGTTTGGTAGAAACTGGAAAGTCGGTATATGTCCAAGTTTTTGACGAACAAGTTGTATCTTAAGTAGAAATTGTATTGACTTAAGATGACAAAGGGTTTGGATTTGAACCAACATATCACTGTATTCAACCAGATTATTAGTGATTTGATGTGGGTTGATGTGAAATTTGAGGAAGAAGACAAGGCGTTGATTCTACATAATTCCCTACCCGCTTCTCATACATATGAAAACTTGGTTACAACTCTAACTTGGGGAAAAGAAACCCTGAATTTGGAGGGGGTCACAAACACTCTGTTAGGTTTTCATCAGTGGAAGAAAGTCAACAATGAGATTTCACAAGGTGAAGGGCTTGTGGTGAAGGGTAACCAGGAACGTGAGAGAAGCAAGTTTATGGAGTGGATCGAGTAATAATAAATCTAGGTCCCAATATAGGAAGAAGAATGACATATGGTATTTTAAGTGCGGGAAAAAGGGGCACATAAAACCATATTGTCCAAAAAAAAAAAAAAAGGAATACAGAAAATCAAGAGGGTTCATCAAAATCTACGAATGTAGTGAAAGAAGAAGACTCAGAAAGCAATGATGGTGATATGTTTTTTGTTTCATAGGGTTCAGATCACCTCATGGATCCTGGGATCCTAGATTCGACATGCTTTTATCACATGACACCAAATAAAGATTGGTTCAGCACCTACAAGTTAGTAAGTTCTAACTATGTTCTGATGGGAAATGATGCTTCATGCAAAATTGTTAGAATAAGGAATATAAGAATTAAAATGTTTGATGGTGTTGTGAGAACATTATGTGATGTTACGCATATATATACCGAATCTACGGAAGAATTTGATTTCATTGGACACTTTAGATTCTAATGGGTTTAGTTGCAAGTCTGAAAAGAGGGGTAATGATGTTGCATAAAGGTGTCTTAATGGTGATGGAGGGACACGAATTAGCAGGAAATATCTATGCACTGCTGGGTACAATAGTTGTAGGTAGAGCTGCAGCTGCAGGGTCTGAGTCAGATAATACTATTTTGTGGCATATGCGGTTAGGGCATATGGGTGAGCCCAGAATGATGAAGCTTTATAAGAGAAATTTTTTGAAGGGTGTCAAAACATGCAGGCTGAATTTCTGTAAGTCTTGGGAAACATAATAGGGTGCAGTTCAAGACAACCACACACAAGACAGTGGGGATTATTGATTATGTTCATTCAGATGTTTGGGGACCAGTAAGGGTATCATCACGGAGTGAAAATATGTACTTCATGAGTTTTATCGATGATTACTCACAAAAGGTCTGGGTGTACTTCATGCGACACAAGTGAGAGATGCTTGCCAAGTTCAAATTGTGGAAAGTGGAGGTGGAAAGCCAGACTGAGAGGAAGATTAAATGCCTCAGGTCAGACAATGGAACTGAGAACGCTGATTCGAGGTTCATGAATTTGTGCGAGTATCATGGCATAAGGAGACATTTCACAGTATGCAATACATCACAACAGAATGGTATGATAGAAAGGATGAACTGAACTATAGCTAAAAGAGCTCGGTGTCTCGGGTTAAATGTAGGTCTTGCAAAGAACTTCTGAGCAGAGGCAGTGAGTATGGTGTGTTTCTTGATTAACCAATCACCAAGGACATCACTAGATGGGAAAGATGTAGAGGAGGTGTGGACAAGCAGTGCAGTGAATACTCTGGTTTGAGATTATTTGGATGTCCAGCCTATGTGCACGTTTATAGTGAGAAAAGATCGAAGGTTGATGCAAAGTCTAGATGGTGTATCTTTCGGGGGTATCAGAAAGGTGTGAAAGGATTCAAGCTGTGAAATCCAATGGCAAACAAGGTGGTGATCACTAGAGACGTGAGTTTTTTATGAAAAAGCCATGGGCAGTGTACTCAAAAGGAAGGAGAAGATAAACAGGTGCCAGAAACTATAGCAACAATGAGCATGTGGTGCAAATAAAGTTGGAGACTCAGGGCAGAGATGACAATGTTCGGAAAGTAGGGAGTTCTAGCTTTGGAGACTAGTAGCATCATAGTATAGCTATGCATAGACCCAGACGCACTATAAGACCACCACCTAGGTATGGATTTGAAGATCTAGTGTCTTATGCACTCATGACTAGTAGTAAGGATCATGCTACTTTTTAAGAGGCAAAACACAACCAAGAGAAAAGTAGATGGATGGGTGCTATGGTGGAGGAGATGAAGTCACTACATAAGAACCAGACGTGGGAGTTGGTGGAGCTTAGAGAATGGAAGATAGGGAAAGGATGCAAATGAGTGTATATGAAGGAAGAAGCAGTATCAGAAAACGAAGGAAATAAGTTCAAGGCTTGGTTAGTAGTAAAGGGTTACTCATAGAAGATAGGGGTTCATTATGATGAGATTTTCTCCCTTGTGGTCAGACATATTTCCATCAAGGTAGTGCTGAGATTGGTGGTGCATTTCGATATGCATTTAGAGCAGATAGATGTAAAGATAGCATTTCTCCATGGTGATTTAGAGGAGTTGATTTACATGGTACAGTAAGAAAGGTTTAGTCAACTTGGATAAGATCACTTGATTTGTAAATTGAGAAAATCACTTTATGGGTCGAAGCAGTCTCCGAGGTAGTGGTACAAACGTTTTGACTCCTACATGATCCGGATTGGCTACAAGAGGTGTCAGAATGATTGTTACGTTTAGGTGAAGAGTCTTGATGATGGTTCACTTATTTTTATGTTGTTTTATGTGGATGACATGCTGATTGCTGCAAAAAGTATGACGGAGGTTAATTAGTTGATAACTTTGTTGAGTAAAGAGTTTGACATGAAGGATTTGAGTATAGCCAAGAAGATTCTTGGGATGGAGATTCGTAGGGACAGAGCTGCAATGAGATTGTAGTTATCTCATAGTAGCTATGTTAAGAGGGTATTAGAGAGGTTTAGCATGGATGATGCAAAACCGGTGTGTGGTGGTGAATCATTTTAGATTGTCTACCACCTAGTGCCCAAAGGTGGATGATGATGTTCGTGACATGTCAAAGGTCTCATATGCCAGTACGCAAGGGTGTTTAATATATGTTATGGTTTGTACAAAGCCAAATCTAGCACAAGCTATCAGTGTGGTGAGTAAGTTTCGTTCAAATCCGGGTCAACAACATTGGGATGCATTCAAGTGGATTTTTATATACTTGAGGGGTACTACAAACTATGACATCATGTTCGGCCGACAACAGAGTTATCCTTTAGTTGTGGGATATGTGGATGCAGACTATGCAGGAAACTTGAATGATAGGAGGTCTACAACAGGATATGTGTTCACCCTTGTGGGAGGGCCTATTTGTTGAAGGTCCATGGTACAGTCTCTAGTTGCACTATCTACAACTTAGTTAGGGTATAAGGTAGTGATGGAAGCTGCCAAGGAAGCATTGTGAGTTACAAGATTGATGAAGGAGCTTGGTATTCAACAAGGTGGGGTTCAATTGTATTGTGATAGTCAGAGTGCCATTTATTTGGCGAAGAACTCGGTGTATTATGTAAGGACCAAACACATAGATGTGAGATTTCATAGGATCCAAGAATTGGTTTATTCTGGTGAACTCTTGCTTGAGAAAGTTCACACTTCTAAGAATGTAGGAGATGTGTTGACAAAGCTTGTTACCACGGATAAGTTGAAGCATTGCTTGGACTTACTTAACA
Source organism: Malania oleifera (assembly GCF_029873635.1). Taxonomy (NCBI): domain Eukaryota; kingdom Viridiplantae; phylum Streptophyta; class Magnoliopsida; order Santalales; family Ximeniaceae; genus Malania; species Malania oleifera. Next base: position 51,670,637 of record NC_080427.1, on the reverse strand, counting down.
TCTCTAGATGCTAAACGGGAGGTTTCCCAACCTATTGTCCAACGTGGAGTTGCGGGTTATGTTTTCATTTTTCTCCTAAGGGATATATATTCATCAAGGTGGAGATTGTTGTAATATGTAACTCATTTATTGAGTGGAACGTATGTACAAATAAAATATGGTGAGTAAAACATAGAAGCTAGTTTGCAGAGAAAATCGTCGACGGTTTTGCAGAGTTGCATTGACGGAGTCTGGCTCAGGAAGAAACCGTCGAGGGTTTGGTAGAGACCATCGACAGTTACGTTGACGATTTGGTCTTGGGAATAAACCGTCGAAGGTATGTCTGAAATCGTCGATGGTTTTGCTTGGTTACTCAACACTGTTTTTCGAATTTTGAATTGGGAAGTTGAATAGGTTGGGATTTCGGGGGAAAACCTCTAGGGGTTGAAAAGGGTTAGCATATATACAATGTTGTATGTCGTAACTCTAGTTTTCGACACAAGATAGTGAAAATTACAGTCGTTTGCTCCTGTGGACGTAGGCATTGTTGAACAACATAAATCTTTTGTGTCATTATTTTATTACTTTCATATAATTTGTGTGTTTGTAATTCCGTATTATTCATCTTAGTTGTTGCATTATATGATTTGAATGACTTGTTTGTTTCCGCTGTGCATTGATTTGCACAACAATAACTAAATGTTATTTTAATGCTTAGATCCTTTAAAATGATGTAGAAGTCACGTCTTAAATTGCATTTTCTTACTTGTATGAATCCAAACGCGAGTCCGCTATCTTATATTTGATGAGTTTCAAATTTTATATAGAAAAAAAATTCCTTTTAAAGTCTTTCTTATAATTTTTGGTCATTGAATTATTTAATATACAACCACCGTCTTATCCATGCCTAGCTAAATGTAAGCGTAATCTACTAAATAATAATATAATAATATATTAATATGGCAAGTTTTTTATGGCACGCTTGAAAAGAAAAGAAAAATATAAAAAAAATAAATTTTCATATTTGATTATCAAGAAAATTACTAACTCCTAGATAAGAATTTTGATTAATATTACACCTCATTAATATTTGTTTTTTTTTTAATTTTTAATCGTACTATAACAAACTTTCATTTTTAATAGTATTAGTATAGAAGAAAAATTTAATAAAAATATTTTTTTAAAAAAATTCAAGTAAAGTTCTTGAAATAAAAAATAAAAAAAATAAAAAAGTGGAAAATCTATTGAGCATGTACCATGCAAGCTTGGCACTAGGTCATCACCATCACATTACTTTCTTGTTCATCCTATCCTATCATAAGGTAATTTTATTCTAAGAAAGAAAGAAGAAACGGTAGGCCAGCACAAGATGAGCTTGTCAAGAATATTGTACAATAACCAATAAAATACAGAGAAGGATAGAGCTTGCTGAGGTTGAACAAACGAGGACCGTTGCTTCACAGAATTTCTCCGAAAGGAAAACCTTCTTTCCTTGTTTGTGAGTCTATATATTATTTATATGGGCAAAACACCTCCTCACTCCTCAGTCCTCTCACCTTCACCTCTACTGAAAGGGACAAGGACCAGAGAGAGCATCCGATGACATTTGTGTAGTTGGTTTTCTTTGTATTTCCTCTGTTCACAAGGTCCCATCTCTCTCTCTCTCTCTCTCTCTCTCTCTCTCTCTCTCTCTCTTTTAGATATGCGCTACTTGTATTTCTCTATATAAATTTAAAACGGGGTTACACCACGAACTTGACGTTGGTGGGTGCTTCTCAAAAATCGAAGCTGATCGCGAATTACTATTATAAAAAAGAGCAATAAACGTAAGGTTACTCATCTTTTGCGTTTCATCCAATTTGCTTGCGTGCCCTGTTTATTTCTTGTAAGGCGATTTGGGTGTGTTTGTTTGTTTGTTTTAATTGTGTTTGAAGCTAATTCTCTAGGGTTTGTGCCTCTGGAATTTGTCGAAAAGGGTTTTGAGAGAGACCCATTTTTTATTTGATATGATGTGGATATTGTTTGCTCTCTGTATCTCTCTGTTTCTTGTTTCGTGTGTGAGACATTAGGTTGTTCATTGTGTGCAGCTGGAGTGGAGAAAAGGGAAAGGGTATCCATTTGTTAGCAGTTTAAGAGCAAAGCTGTGGCCGGAACCGATGCCGCCGAATATAGTTCATGATGCCAAGGGATTGCCTCGAATTATATTGACAGAGCCAACTGGGTCATCGGCAGAGGTCTTATCATTTTTATTTTTTTTTTTCCAGTCATGGAGTACTGTCAATTAGTTTGATGAAATGATGAAAATTTTATCGTCTTGTTGGTTATATTTCATTATTTATGAAATGAACATGTTGTGATTGCAGATGAATAGATTATTAGTAGAGTTAAAGAATTTTTTGAACTGAAAAAGATAGGGACATTGAAATAATTATGATAAGAATTGAAGATAGTTTGTATGCTTTGGATTAGTAGGAACTGGTCATTTTGGAGCCAATATATTGCGATAGACTCGTCTTGGGAGGAAGATATGCTGTGGACTGCAAAATTGATGTTACCCACTATGAATACCTTATGAAGCTCTCTGTGTTGGTTTGTTTAAGTAATTAAGAGATTTGACAATAGTTAGGGGATGTTTGTTTGATCTGAATAGCTTTTGAATAGAAGTTATGTCTAAATTGATTTCTTAAATGACTAAATCAGCCAGACATCATAGCATTTGGTGGTTGCTTTTAATTTTCTTAAAATTGTTTTGTTCCATATGGACTGTATCTCATTCGGTCAAACCAAAATTTCAAAGGTCTCTTTTCTATTTTTATTCCTTATGAAAAATAAAAATAACAGAACACCAACATCCAAATGAAACTCTGTCTCACTCCCACAATGCCATTGATGCCACCTGTGCAGCTCCTCTAAGAAAGAGTCGCCCCTTAAATCTTCGCCGCCCATGTTGCTATTGATGCTGCGCCAGACCATTGGCTGTTAATGCCCTCACCAACCTCTTTCATGTTTTCAATATACTTAATAATGTATATTTTTATTTATAATTATAAAAAAATATATGATAAGAAAAATATTATTTCATATTAAGTTAAAAGCTTTGTTTTATGTAATTATCTTTTAATTCAACTAAATAATTTTGTTCTAAACTGTTTAGAAGGCTAAAATTGAAAAACAACATATATTCAAATATTAGATATTGAATAGTTAAAATAATTTAGTAAGCAGATTTAGTAATTGGTTCAAGTTAAAATTTGAAACTATTTCATAGAAATATATTTGAATTCATTGTTGAGCACTTTTAACACTTAATTTTACCAAATGTGTTCTAGTTAAAATTTGAAACTAGTTCATAGAAATATATTTGAATTCATTGTTGAGCACTTTTAACACTTAATTTTACCAAATGTCCTCTTAGTTCATGTTGAAGATACTTCATTCGTGTTGCACTTTGGCAATATTTCTCTTTCGAATCCTTTGGAGTTGATTGCAACAAATTCAAAATTTTAAATATCCACTCCCCTTTTGAACTTGTCAAGCCAATGCATATCATTCTGTGTGGTTGCGATCTGATTCAGTGTAAAAATATTTCAGGTGCTTCTATATGGCGGACAGGTTGTTTCTTGGAAGAACGAACGAAGAGAAGAACTACTCTTTATGAGCAGCAAGGTACAGGCACTTTGAGAGATTTTGATTTAACTAAATATATTTTAAGTAGCATGTGAGGCTTAAGAAGGATCTTCCTGATATTCTGTTTGAAGCTGATGATTATGGAGTTGTCTTTGAAATGAGCTCGAAGTGTCCCCTCATGAGCTTTAAGACTTAGTTTTAAGTAAGAGCAATTAATTTCATGTGCATATCTGTGCATAACCATATTTTTCATATCCTAAATTATTAAATTTTTACAGTTTATGTAGATTTAGGAGAAGAAATTATATAATATTTGAATTGGAAGTGTGGATTGGTTCAAAGAGGACATTTCTTATGGATGAATAATACAAAAAATATGCAAAGTCAGGCTGTGTTTTTTTTAGAAAAATTTATAACCCATGATATCCATTTGGAAACATAGTCAACAATGGCAAACAAAAGAAATGCTACTAAATTTTAAAGTGCGTAACTCTGCTAATTAATAGCAATTTTTTCTTTTGTTTTATTACTGGAAGCCCTTTTTGCTCGCATAATTTCTCTCTCTCTCTCTCTCTCTCTCTCTCTCTCACACACACACACACACACATGCACAGAGGTTATCTTATACATGGCTCACTAAACTGAATTAGTTTTTTTTAAGAGTGGGCATTGCTCTGCCTTTCTCTATTCGGCCTGAACATAATTGTCCTCACTTGAGTAGCTTTGTGCTCTTATTTTCTGAAGTAACAATTCTGACCTAAAAATATTTTGCCTTATTTCAAAAGAAGTAAAAATAAAACTTGAGGCATTCTCTGTTCTTCAGGCTACATGGAAACAACCAAAAACCATCAGAGGAGGTATACCTGTCTGCTTTCCACAGGTTGGCTACTAAAGAAACCTTCAAAAATATAATTAGCATCTATTTTTCGTTCTTAACCATGTTATTTCTATGCAGTTAGGGAATTTTGGTTCACTGGAGCAACATGGGTTTGCAAGGAACAGAATGTGGTCATTGGATAGCTGCCCTTCACCTTTGCCTCCAGCCAACAGTCAGTCTTCTGTGGATCTTATATTAAAGCCAACAGAGGAGGATCTAAAAATCTGGCCACATAGGTATGCTGGCAAGCTATGTGATATCTTCTTTGCTTAAAATTGGTGCAGAATTCTGATGCCATTTATCTAAACCTGAGTCTCTACAGCTTTGAGTTGCGGCTTCGTGTCTCCCTAGGTGCTGGCAAGCTCACTTTGATCCCTCGTGTGAGAAACACGGATAAAAAGACCTTCTCTTTTATGTTCTCCTTGCACAATCACTTCTCTCTGTCAGATGTCAGGTTCGCCTACTATATATACTAGTTACTGCTTTTCCATGTTTTTGTTTTGACAGACTGCTGGAAGTTTGTTAGTGTCCTTTATTTTTTCTTTTACTGTTTTCTCTCTGTTTCCAAAATCTCTAAACTGTGTCTTTTATTTTGCGAATCTTTAAGTTTGATTGTGAAGTTCTGTATTATGTTACTCATTTTAGTGAGTTATGCAAGTAGTTTTTACTTAGTAGTAACCGAGTCTGGAAAAGATGCAATTATTTCTTTCAGAGTGGTTGCATGATGCAGTTTAATTTGCAGTGAAGTGCGTGTTGAGGGCTTGGAGACGCTTGACTACCTTGATAATCTGATGCAGAGAGAGAGGTACACAGAGCAGGCAGATGCAATTACCCTTGATGGCGAGGTACCTTTTTGGCACTATTATTTTGTTTTGATTGCTTAAACCCATACATCAAGCTAGCAAATCATAAATTTAGTGAATCGTGGTTTATATTTTCCTATGGTTCTGACAAGGTTTGGGCAGAGGATTTTCTTCATTTATAATTTGCTTAAAATGACGTCTTTTTGGGCCTTCTAGATTGACAGATTATATTTGAGCACACCATCAAAGATTGCTATTATAGACCATGAGAAGAAGAGAACTTTTGTATTACGTAAAGAAGGCATGCCAGATGCAGGTTCCTATAGTTATTTATTTAAATTTCGTTAATTGCATTAATTTAATGCATGAGTTAGATGTGTTTTCATGATCCCAATTGTGTGCTATGCAGTTGTTTGGAATCCTTGGGACAAAAAAGCAAAGGCTCTCCCAGATTTGGGGGACGAGGATTACAAAACCATGTTGTGTGTGGATTCAGCTGCTCTTGAGACCCCAATCGTCTTGAAACCTTTCGAAGAGTGGAAGGGTCGCCAAGAGCTCTCCACTGTGTCGTCGAGCTACTGTAGTGGGCAGCTGGATCCTCGGAAGGTTCTCTATGGCTTCAGCTGAACCCACATATGGAGTAAAGACCGCTTCCCTGTAACTTAGACTAGTTTTCTCTTAGTTAATGTACAATATACATGTGCTTGCTTGTATTATGTTTGTTGTAGTGTGTAGGATTCTCAAAGTGATATTAGTTTATTAAACCAGCAGCATGTAATAGTTGACATTGCCTTTTTGGTGGCACAAGTCAGCGACTGAGTAGCATCATGTTGCCTTCTGCGATAATGAGGAATGCCCTTTTAATATGGAAATATTTTTAATGAATGAATACTTATGAAGAGATGACCATTTATACATATTGGAATTCCTTGTATACAAACACCCTAAATGTGTATTTTAAATGCTTGAGCAGGTTCCCAAGATGCACAAATCAGTATCAACCAGAAAATATTGGATTCTGCAATAGAAAACACCCAGTTAGCCAGTCCTATTAAAACCTTATTTAGCTTTGGGCAGCCACTACAGATAGAATTAGACTCTTATTTGTTTCAAACTTGCCAGCATGTCTAGAAGAGAGAGAGCAAATACATTCCAAATTTTTCTTTGGTATCCTTGTCAAAGACGCTGTCGCCCAAATACATATTGATGTAGGACCTGCAGAGAAGTTCACTCTCAGTCTTGCTGACCACGTCATCCATCACTGCACCCATTTACAAATTTTTGTTAAATGTCTCTATCTAGCCAATGGAGAGCACTTGAGTATACAAATTTGATATTTGGACCTGTACCTTTTGTTTGGAGTATGTACCCTGGAAATCAAGCTATCTCAATTATAGACCCTGGTGTTAGCTTAATGTCATCTGATGCTTCACCCATGACCCTGTCATCATCAACACAGTATGTCAAGATTTACGGGGAGGCTTTGTTTTGCCATATATTTAGTTGTGATAGCAGAGGAGGACTATGACGGTTACTTGTCTGTGAGCTCCTCATTCTTTTTTCCAATGAGTTTCTTGATGGATGCTCCTAGAGTTTCATCAGAGCTCTTTCTTACCATGCTCATGGAGAGGCCACCATATACTATTACCATCCTCACTGCCATCCCTGCATCACTATCAATCACAACCTGATACATTTCTTTTGTGGGCTTTGCTGGGGCTTTCCCAATCTTCGACCTTAAAAGATCTTTCATACTCCTGCAATTTGAAGTACCTTGCACTCAGCCATTTGGAGTTTTCCAATGCTAGTTTCAGTTATTAGATTTTTTTTTTTGGTAATTCTGTCGTCAACACTACATAAGATATTTTCAATTTCAAAGTTTGGGCTACTGTCATATAATTTCTAGGTATGCTTGTTTAAACAGGAATTTGAGATTGCATCGCGGAATAAATTTTTCAATTGCTTTGTTTTACATTAAAGCTGTTCTTTACATGTATAATATCCAATTTTTCAGACTAATGGAATTAAGCAGCAGGTATGCAGCATTAATTTGTAATGCACATCAGCTACACTAGTTATGAATATGAGATTTGCATGCATTTCTATATCATATATAGTTTAAATGAATCAAAGAAGTAGAGCCGAAGCCATAAATCTTGATGCCTAGCCTAGAATGCTTTTTTTCCTCAAACCAACAGAACTCAGCTGCTTGCCATCACCCAATTTAACTGGGAAGGAAACCCCAGTCTTGGGTTCAATTTCAACTGCCACCTCTCCTTTGGTTGCCTCATCCACCTTCTCTACATGATCAAGCTTCTCACTTTTTGGCTTCTGGGCAGCCTTTGCTCCGTTCTCAGGATTCACCATCTCAATTTTCAATTCAATTTCACTCTCTGCAGACATGGGTTTGGAGCTGTTCACCTCCTCGTTCGTTATCTTTGCCTTTGATGCAACTCCAGTCCTGGGTTCAAACTCAAACCATTTCAGCTTTTGCCACCACGTTGTCCACGGTTGTTGCCATTTTTCGAAAACTATGGGAATTTAAATAGGGAGAATTAAGCTGGTGGAACCATTGAATGGGAGGAATGGTGCCTTTGGGTATTGGGTGTAAATGAAATGAAAGGTGCCCATCTGTATTGCAGGCTCACTGCTTGAATAACCTTTGAGAATTAATTTGAAGCGTCATTTTCTTGCTTCGTTAGATTAAATTGGTTTCTTGTTCTTGCTCTATTTGGTTCTGGATGCACCATCTGGTCTCTTTTCTTTGTTTCTTAAAGTTTAGCATATTGTATTCTCTATTATGTTTTTGTTTTGAGGAAACTTAAATATCTTTTACGTTAAGAAAAAATATTTTTCATTCGATATATTCGTACATTCGTAATTAAATTAATACATTAAAATGTACAAATCATTTATGAAAAAATTGCTAACTCAATAGCACACTAGTTAACAATTTTTTTTTTTAAATTCATCTCTAAGTAAAACCTTCAGAGATTTAGCAGTGCATTCGTGACAGAATGGTACAATCGAGTCAAAATATAGTATTATTATTTTGTCATATTAGTATTAAAATCCTAATTCCATGTTTGACACAAGAATGGAATGAAATTGAAAAAAATGAAATCGGAACTTTCATTTCGTTAAAACCATACATTATTTCGTTTTACAAATCAAACACAACATAAATTGTTTTGTACTGGGGTTTCAGATAAACACAAAAATATTATAAAATCGCATAAAATTACCATGTTCTTGTAAGTATTTTTTTAATGTTTTCTTTTGATTCGCTATGTGCGCAAATAATTTCAAGTCGTATTCACAAAACGAATAATGATTTTGACTTAAAATCTCAAGTCATTTTCACCTCCTGGACCATATTCTCTTGTTTTTACATGATTATAATCAACACCCTTTGGAGGCATTCAGAAAATTTTGGTGGTGGTGACGATGTGTGGTACAATTTTCATAGCCACCGAAAGGTTTATCAATGGCTTTGGGTACTCAAAATTGAAATGGTGACAAGGAAGGACGAATTCTGCGGCCTGAAATTTGAAGTAAATGGTCACAACTGGTGATGGCAACAGAGATAGGCAATTGGCAAAGCTATGAAAATGATGCACAAGGCAAGGACATTTATTTTATTAATTGATGAGTAGATGCTTGATAAGATCTTGAGAAAGTAGAAGAAAAAGGGATAAGGGGCTTAGGGAGGTGTGCTGCCTCATTGGTATTTGGCCTTATTGGGGCATCTTTCGTAGGGTTGTTCAATAATATTTGAAAATCGATCCGATCTAAAAATTCGATTCGAATCGAACTGAAATTCTAGTTAACCGATTTGTTTAATTTGGTTTTAGTTTATTTTTACGATTTTCAATTTTTTAGTTTTGCTTTTTATGTTCATGAACCAACGGTTACCTAAACTGAACCGATATATGTATTTATTTATAATATGTGTTATTTACACTTTATGATAATATATATAATATATCTTAAAGTTATAAAATTGCATGCACAAATTTTTTTTTTTTGGTTATTAATTTATTAAATAAAGTGTAAATACACACATTAAATCAAAATTCAAGTAAAATATCCTTTTTTTTTTAAAAAAAAATTATAATGGTTTGAAAATCGGTTCGGATTAGTTTAGGTTCACAAAAATGCTAAACCGAAACTTTCAATTCAGTTCAGTTCAATTTGAGTAACCGAGAACAAGCCTAATGATTGATTTAATGATTGGAGTTATTGCATATTTGGTTCGCAAAATAGTAATTTTTTGAAATAAGATAGGACATAGTAAAAATTTTGGAAATGGAGGTAATAGGTATTTTTATATATTTTTTAATTATGTTTTCAACATGTTATAAGAAAAAAAGTAGACCTTCCCATTGCAAAATTTGGGAATAATTATTCTTTATTTATTCTTTGTTGAATTTTTGAGTTTGATCCCTGGTTTGATAATAACAAACCGCAAGTAACTTATGTGTGCACTCAGTACTTGAACAGGTCTTTAAACACACACATAAGGCAAGAAAACGGAAGCCAGAAAGGACATAAAGCACACATATTCCTGGCATATTTTATGAAGTTTCATAAGAGCAAAGAAGAAGAAGACTTATTGTTTATTTTGTATAATACATTTTGTTTCATTATTTGGTCTGTAATAACTGCATCTCATGCATGATCGGCTTTTGCTCAAAGGCCATAGTCTGATCATAGGGAAATCAAAAGACCATAGAAAAGACTTCGGTCGACCAATGTCAGGTTTTTAGGCTTAATTAAAAAGCTTAAGTCGTAGACTGACCCTAGGTCCTTACACATCACTTGGAAAATTCTCTCTATCTTACAAGTCATATCTATGAAAACAGAAGTAAATTTTTTAATCTCAAATAGGACAAAAATAAGGCTCCAAGCGACCGAACCTAGAGTGTTAAAAATGGTTCGGGCGACCGAATGTGTAAACAGTCAACAGTTGACCAAGCCCCAGGCGACCGAACTTAAATTGAACTAACTGTCCCTGGTCGACCGAATGTTTAAAAGATATTTTTTTCACTGTCCTCGGGCGACCGAACTCTTAGTTCAAATTGGGCTCGGGTGACCGAATATTGGGATTCGGCAACCCAAATGTTAGATTAGGCACCTGGAACGACAAAGGTTGGGAAATCGCCTTAAAGCTCAATCGCCCGAACTCACCTCAGCCACCCGAACTCAAGAACAGACCTGTGTCTGTTTGGGCGACCGAACCTCTCAGGTAACTTAATTGAACCACGGTAATTAGGGTTAAAAACTCAATTAAACATTTTTAAAATCCCTAACTTGTCCCCCAACTGTTATTTTTGGTCAGACTCTATATATACCCCTCCATTACTCATTTTTAAATAAGAGATTCGGAAGAAAAATCCTCCCAAATAAATTTCGTGTTTTATTCATTATCTTACTCTCTTATCTTTATTATTTTGAAAATTCTTTTAAGAGAGCATACATTTTGGGCATTTATCTTCAAAATCAAAAATCATTTACTCTCTCCTTTGTTCATTTTTACAAATTATTTTGAGAGCGATTCTTGAGTCCTTCCCAAGTTATTTCCTTGATATATATTTGTTGGGAAACTCTTCTTAGCTTGTGAATCTTGCACACTCAATTGCAAGATTCAAAGGCTTGTATTGTGCATTTTTTGAAAAATATTTTTGGCAAGCAAAACCCTAAATATCTGTTGTGCTTTACATTTGACATATATTGTTGAGGTATTTGATTAGGGTTATTAAGATTCTCTTATTGTTCTTACTTTGAACAAATTATCTTGAATAAGAAATCTCACTTACTCACACATAAACATATAGATACACATTCTATTGTGAGTTGATATTCTGTATTATCAAGATCTCACTTGAGCTTAAAATCCTATCATACGTGAGTGCATTTCGAGCATATTTTTATACACATGTGCTTGCTTAAAAGCATATTCTGGTTGTACAAAATATTTCATTTGATTATCTATTGTATTCTCGACGTGTGGTTGGAAGAGGGACACTATGTAACAACCTATTACTTATTTAGCATTTTTTTTTTTCCTATCTATATATCATAATATCATCTGTTTAAAATACTACTGATAACATCCCAGGCCCAAAGGAGCACTGGGGAAGACTCTGTACGTCATATAAAACTAGGCAGCGGTAAACAAAAACTGGGAACTGCTATATACAATACCAGAGAACTATAATATTCTGAAATTTATTTACAATACTAAATGCCCAGTGACGCTATCACAATCTGAATACTACCCCCAAAACTTTGGTACCAAAATATACCTACCCTTCCAGCAAGGGCAGCTCGAGTCAAACTCTAACCGCGAGCCTGATATGCTTGCCTAACTGGATCTCCTAAAAAATAATAAGTCACTGGGATGAGACAACGTTCAGTAAGTGTAAATATGCTATTAGTAGTGTGTGGCGGCTGAGTTATATATTTAAAATACTAAAATAATACTGATGCTGTAAATCTGAGAAAACTGAGAAACTGTACAGATATAATTAATGTAATTTTAAAAAATATAACTGAGTATCTGAATCAGCTATCTAAACATACTGCTAATATAATAATATAATCTGCTGCTATGTGATATATCTGTACATAGGAACTTCTGCTATATCGTGAGATCTGTATATCATGATATAACCCCTCATGATAGGGTTGTGCGGCCCATAGGCTGGACTTACTCTGGTTGGCCTACCAAGTAAGTCAATCTATATCTATGCATCCGCCAATCTAGCCCACTGTAATCTCTCCGGGCAATCTCCAAACTTTAACATCGTCTAACCGGCCACCTCAACCCAGCTCGTTGGGGAGACTGCAATTTCTCCTAGCTCGGCTAGACGGAATCCACATACTATCTGAATTATGTGGTTGCACTATATTCTGTACTAGCAACGGTACCGTGCTCTGCTGTATATTTATCTGTCTGTAATTTACACACGGTTATGATATCATGTAATATTGTATACATATATATATATATATATATATATATATATATAGATAAATATCTTGCTGCTTTTAACATGATTTCAAAAACAACCATAACACTATAATTCTGAGCTGTAATATTTGAGATATTTGACTGAGATCTATAAATAATATCTATCTGTATTATAAATGATTTTTGTCTGTACTATCTGTAATATATGTATACTCTGTCTGTAATATCTATAAAATCTGTTGGTAATATCTGTACTATTTGTCTGTAATATCTGTAAAATCTGTATGAGTGTTATGGTTTAGAAATCATGTTATTCCGAGAAATACTGTAAGTCTCATTCATTGCTAATAATCTAAAATATCTGAAGATCCGTAATACTGTAAAAACTACATACTATATTGTAACAAACTCATGCCACACTTTGAGTAAACACAATCCCATGCTCAATTTTTGTAATTCTGCTTATAAAGATAATATTCATAATTCTCTTAAAAAGTAATCTAACCTGCATGCTTGTAAATACACATTCATAATATTCTATATACCTATTAAAAATCGCTAACATAGCATATTTCCCTTACCTTAAATCTGAAAAGCCCCTACTAAATTCTGGCCCTATACCCGCAAGGTTCTCCACTCAACACCCTGAAAACGACATCCCTCATAACAAAACATCAGTATTTTCCTACATAAAATATTTCCTATAACTGCAGGGAAAGCAGATTCTGAATAAAATACCTTACTCTAAATTTGGGATGAATTTCAAACCAACTTCTTCCACGATCAGCTCTAGCAGACTTGTAGAGAACTTTGCCAGGAGAGTCGTGGTGGCCTCAGATCTTCAATCTGGCGAGAAACGGAGCTGGGATCGAACAAAGAAGAGGAGATGGGTTTAGAGAGAGAAAAAGAGGATTCATGTGCTGTAAATTCTGTCAAAATCTGGTTTTAGAAGTACTTATAGGCCTGGATTCATCGACGAGTCCTTAAATAATTTCGTCGATGAACCCTCCTTCCTCGTCGATGAATTTCAAACTGCCTAAACCCCTCTCGGTATTTTCTCATTGACGAGGCATGGCTTCGTCGACGAGGCCCCCTTATACACTAGTCGACGAACTCCCTGTGTTCATCGACGAGGCCCTGAGTAAATTTTTCGAGTTATTACATTCAAAGTGCAATGTCATCGACGAACGCGAAGCCTGCTGCCTCCTTCTATTTCTGTTTCCATTTTCCCTCCCTCTTTATTATTTAAATACCATTATTCTTCGGGTAATTATAGACTAGCCCTGTGAATAGTCCCGGATTGGTTCAGACTTGATTAGGAGAACTAGGTGCACTAGCCTGTAAGGTGTTATAAACGGTGTCGCTCCACCCATGAAGTGAGCAACTAGTGGAATACTTAAGCTGCTACTTAAGGCGAGGATGTAGGCACAATTGGCCAAACCTCGATAACATAACCTGTGTCATTCTCTTTCCCCGCACTATTTAATTTTCCATATTTATTTGTTTATATTTCAATTTCTATGAATGCTTGGGAAATACTAAGATTGCTTTAATTATTTAAATATTTGCTTAGTTAATTGCCAGTGTGATTGGGATTGCATAGAAAGACCATAGGTTGTGAAATACTGTTGTTATCTGGTTTAACCTAAGCAAAAGTTTTAAATTTCCAATTTAACCCCCCCTCTTGGGAATACACCAATCTAACAATTTGTATCAGAGCTTCGTTGCATAGACTTAAATGTTTTTACAAAATATCGTAATGGATCACATTGGTGTATCCTCATTCGGAGTGGGACAGTCACCTTCTAGGCCTCCTGTATTTTGTGGTGTAAATTACACCCATTGGAATATACGAATGAGCATATTTGTAAAATCAATGGACCAGAGGTCCTGGCAAATGACTGTTATAGGAAATTGCATGCAAATGAATGAAAATGATTATAATGCAGTTAATTTAAATGCCATGGATATGTTATACTGTGCCTTAAGTTCTAATATCCTTCTTGAGATTATGGCATGTAAAAATGCGAGGGAAATCTAGAAGAAGTTTGAAAGGAAATATGGAGAGACCTAGGAAATGGATACCACCACTTCAGAAATATCAAGCTCAAATGTTCAGGAGGTGGTAAATCATGAGCTAATAGCATTAGCTAACAAAGAGGTATATGTACTTAACTCTACCTCAATTGATGATTCTTTTTTGAATATCGTAATACATCATGTTATGAATCATCTGATATCTCCTATGATAAAACTGTTGATAATGCATGCAATTATTCATATGATAGTTATTGTAATAAATCCTGTGATGAATCATGCTATGAGCTTATTGATTAAAGCATGCCCTCTTTGGAAAAACTTGAAAAGACTCTACTTAAAATGCATAATTTTCTAGATAGGATGTCTAAGCAGAAAATGATCTTGAAAAGTGTAAATAAAAGGCTGGCTAAAAAATTAAAAGATTTAAAAGATTTTCATGCCACCTTAGAAAAGAGGAAAATTGTGAAGGTTTTGAAAATTATTTGTTTTGAAAGAAAAAGTGAAAATTATCCTGAAATGATTTTCAAATTCACAGGCAAGAAGGATAACTCAAATAAACCCTTAGGAAACAAAAGGAAAATTTTTTTCAAAAAAGGTTGAGGATTGATTCATAAATCCCATAGTCATTTTTTTGTCTCATCATGTAAAAATAGAAGAAATAAGCATTCTCCTTCATGCATATATAAAGCTTGCTTATCTTGTATAAGAAAAGGGCACGTTTGGTTTAATTGTCTACTTAGATGTGTCAGAGGCTTAGACAAAGAAATGATGTGGGTTATCATGAAGGTGAACCTCGTAGGACCTAAGAAAAAATGGATTTAAATTAATAATACTTAATTATTTAATTCTTCCTTAATTCCTAGGTTTAAGGGTTATGATGACTATAGGCTCGGGAAGTGGTGCGTGCTTAAAATTTCAAATCTTAGTATATGCCTTCATTACACACTATTTGTATACTAAGAACTTCAGTGAAATCATACCAATACGAAAATTCAAGAAATTTATCCAATTTGAACCTAATGCAGTTACATCTTAATGATTGGGTAAAATATGAAAATATTTGTCAAAATATGTCAAAGTAAAATCTACTTCCAAATGGACAAGACATGTTTGCCTCGTAATTTATTTTAAAAGCTTAACACATATTTAATTATGAACATCTTAAGTTAAGCATATTATGTCCATTGCACAAGTTTGGAACTTAGGGAATTCATTGTATATCATTTAACTCTAAGCTTATTTTTGAGCATAAAAGCCTAATCGAAGTTTTGTCATCACTCTAGGCTTAAGCACTAATAATTATCAAGTTCTCATTCCATCAAGTGCTTATTTAAAAGACATCCATTCTCAACCAAATTAGGGGCATCCACTAAGAGAATCGAGTCTTTATCTAGTTATCATAAAATTATTCCCTTCGTACTTGAAATATAAAAATCTTCTATTTTGGTTCACCATCCTCTCGATAGGAAATCCTTACTCAATATTGTGATCATATTCAAAGGATACTTTCCATTTTCTGAAGAGCATTGTTCAAGAAAATTCATATACTCATAAGTGCTCTTGGCCTAAGCGGTTGGACATATTCAATTCCCCGTGAATATTTTGAATCATGTTCACTCATAATGAATACTCTTCGAACTTAACAAAACTTTTAATCCTTAAGAGTATTTAATCTTGTGCCTCTCACACATTTTGAGATTCATAAGAAAAGTGGCAAACATTGACTTATCACCTTAACAAATATTCATTGTGACTTTTCGGTTCGATTAGCCTAAAGCATTCCAAGCCAAGTTCAAATCATTAAAAACTCTAAAGCACTTGGCCAAGAGATTAAAAAATCCAAGGCATAAGATGGAAATAAATAGAGCGCATAACTTAGGGGGAGGATTTCTCCTTACATGACTACATATATTAAATGCTCTCATAATCATACCACATGTTTATATGCTTTTATGAACAGTATTGCAAATTAATATCCATAATGCATTAAATGATTAAATCTCCTTAATGGATAGATTATATTTTATGAATTGTTGATTGCTACATGATTGCATGTGTAGTCTAGAATGCCTCTTGCATGACGAATGCAGTAGATGTGAATTGCATGCTGGTAGTGGATTATAGGTTCTTACATGCTTAAACTGAATTATAAATTGCTTGTTTGAACCTATCAGGTACAGGTTTTATGGGAAAATATCTAATTTACAGACGGAACGCTGCCAAAATTATGATAGACTTTTCCTAACATAAAATCTCATGCTAAAGATGATTATAATAAAATTAATGTTCAAAAATTTTTGAAAGGATGATTGAAAATCAATTGAATATTAAATTTCATCCTTACATGATCATCAAACGTTTAGAGAAGCTAAGTACCATCCCTATAGAAATGGCATAAAAGACTCACATTGTAAAGACCAGAAAATTTAAAAGGATTAAAATAATTTGAAAAAAAAAATAATAAATAAAATAATAAATGAACAGATAAAAGGAATAGTATGAAAAAAAAATAATAAAATAAAATAAAATAACTTATTAATTAATTAATTGAATTAATAAATTAACTAAACATTATTTAATTGAATTAATTAAATTAAATATATGATATTTATATGTTTATATATATGTTTATAAAAAAAGGTTATAATATTATAATATAGTATATTATATTATATAATATATATGAATCTGAATGTTAAAGCATCTAGATTTTTGGATTTCAGAAACAAAGAGAAGGTTCACACCCCCCTGCGAGTCCTTTTTTGCGCCATCCCCGTCTTCGTCTCTCTCTCTCAATTTCTTGACAAGTTTTCGGCGGATTGGGAAATGGAAGGTGTCGTTGGATTCCTGGTTCTGCCACCGACATTTCTACTAGAGCAGATTTGTCATGGAAACGGCTTAGGCACTGCTCTTGGGGAAAGGTAATTTTTTTCCATTTTCTCAATTTCTCTATAAATATGCTATTAAATCGACGATTAGACACCACCACGTGGTCCTAGTCGCGATTTCCGTCATTTTGACGTGAATAAATTTTCAATTGGCGTTTTTTAGGCCCCACTCCAAAGCGAGAGTGGGATTTGGAAAATTTGACAAATTAGTTAAATTTGTGGGTATAACTGTTAATTTGAAAATTATGACCCTAGAAAATATTTAAATAGTATTTTATTTAGGAATAATTTATTGGAACTAGGAATTTAATTTCAAAATCCGGGTGAGCGCCTCAGGCATCTTTTCGGGGTCCCTGTTGGCGTAGTGCAAGAAATCAGGTAAGGGGAAAATTTATGTATTAAATCAAGTTGTTATAAATTAAAAATGGTTGTGTTATTTATTTATATATGTTTTTATGTGAATTTAAAATGTCAACCATGTTAAAATATGTTTTCTGAGCCTAGGGTTGTTTTATTAGATACTTATATGCGAAATTGAATTGATGAAAGTGGGAAATATTTTTCAGAATAATTATGTAAAAAATTAAAGGTATTTTCTAGTTTATGAATGTTAAATATGGGTTGGCCTATTTTATAGGAATATGTATGAATTTTACTGTTAAATTGTGTGGCATGAGATTCGGTGCAAATATATGTTAAATGTGTGAGATGTGGGTTAAATAAGTAAAATACTATGAATAAAATATGATATGGATTACGTTGTCTGTGTATGTTAAATGCAACCATATAAATGTAAGACAGCTAAAAGACAACCATGTTAGTAGATTCTAGCGCATTTCTATGTGGACTAACTGTAGCAGATTTTAGTGCATTTCTATGTGAACTAATTGATGATGGCTAAAGACCAGCTGTAGTACGAAGGAATGAAATGAAAATGTTATGCAATGAAATGACAATGGAATGACAATGCAATGAAATGAAATGTGAAATGTGAATGATACAAATGGGAAAGAGTCACTTAAAGTGAAACACAATGAAATGTTAAGTTATGAACATGAAAAGATGTGAATGATTGAATAATGATAGAAAGAATGGTATATTATGATATTAGAAATATGTATGTACGTAGAACATGTTATGATTAGGCGAGGCGTACCTTTTGCCTGAGGGCTTGCTGAGTAAGGCGAGTGCACTAGTAGCTACAGATGTGGCAGTAGCCGCATAACGTTCTAGGGTAGAGGGAACCTACTTGTATGGGCGGGTTGATTTCCCTATCCTTAGGGCCTTTGCTAGTAAACTATTGTTGAACTGTGTGAGTACGGGATTAATCTTACACTTTAGGGCTTATTGAGTAAGGTGAGTGCTCTAGTATGTTTTAATTGTGACCTTAGGGTTACCTAAGTATCAGAGCAGAGAGGTGTTACTTGTATGGGCGGGTAATCACCCCTATCCTTGGGTAATCTCGTGGGTAAATCTCTGCATGTGATTGTTTAGGTTCAGAAAAAGATTTCAATGTCATATGATGATTTTCAAATGAAATAAAAATGATATCTATTTACCTCATGTTGGCCACACGCTGTTTTAATATGTATGTTTCTTCCCTTATTGTGATGTATCTTACCCGAATATGATTATTTCTTTTTCAGGACATCCTCGAGGTCGAGCTTAGGGAGCTCGAGGGTATTTAGCATTTTGAGGAACTTAAAGAGAAAGGGTATATTTTTATAATACTTTGGGGGATGTAAATATTTATGTTTTAAGTTTTTATGTTTTAAGCCTGTTAGGAACGGAATGGTTATGAAAATACTGAAATGCTTTTGGAGATGTATGTATTCATGGAAATGGTGGTGATGAATGGATTATATGGATTATAGTTCAAGTTAGTAAACTCTGGTATATTGTTATATGGAGATTATGATTATGTTTTTCGCTGCGTATGTTATGGATTATGATTTATCAAGATTTTACCAGGTATAACGCGTCGGACCCAGATTTAAGGGTTCGGGGCGTTACACACATGCATCACTTCACCTTTTGAATATTGAGGCTCTTCTAAAATCCCTAAACATTATATCCCGCGCTTAAATTTTTATGATTTGATATGGAATGTTCTTGGGTCATGAACTCTATAGTATGCCTTAATATACCTTTTATGATGCATCTATAGTCTATAGGGAGACTATACTTGGCAGATGATAAAGACAACATCAATCCATACTAAGTATAGTTGTGCTTTTGGAAAAAGGGCTTATACTGCTTGGCATAGAAAATTTAATAAGTATAAGCACTTTAAAACATCTAAACTAGGATTCCAAACAATAGGGGGAGCATACAAAATTAAAATTTCTATCATAGCATGCTTCTCAATATTCCTTTTGCTTTAAATTTGTGTTTTAAAGTTTTTTTTTTTGTGGCATATGCTTTAAAATGTATTGATTTGATTGAAAATCAAAATTTGAAACGTATTGATTAGTCACAGTCATCTACTTTGCCATATGTTCCTGTTTTAATCTTCTAGTATATTTAAGATCCATATGGTTGTTTATTTTGGTTATATTAGGAATGTGCCTAAATGCTAAACCAAAATATTGATGCTTGCTTGTGTCTTATTTTAAAGTTTCTTTTTTTCAGCAATGCATCACCCCCTAGAACTTTTTGAAAACATCAAAGGGGGAAATATCTTTTTAAATGCTTTATGGCAAGAATTTTTTTTAAAAAAAACTAAATCTTTTTATCTCTTGCCTTATATATATATATATAAATATTAAAATGGCCTAACAAGTTCAGTGATTACATATGAAAATGCATGCAAACTAGTTAGACTGAAATTGTGCTCAAACCAACCATTTGTCATCATGTGCCGTATGTGAATTACAGTATTATCCCAAGAGGGGGGGGTGAATTGGGTATTTCAAAAATATTTAAGTTTATTTTACCACTTAATCCCTATTTGAATATTTAACAAAGTAATTGTAGGGGCTTGAAATTAATTCAAATTATCATCTCAATAAATTCAATTATACCCAATTAATTATCAAGTGTGTGTAATATTTATCAACATACAAACATGCAAAAGTTGATAATGAAATGTAAGAGGAAATTAAAAAGTTAAGGTAAGAGAGAAGGCAAACAGGATTTTACGAGGTTCAGCCAACCCGGCCTACGTCCTCGCCTTGAGCAACCCACTCAAGGATTCCACTAAATCCCTGTTCCTTTAACTGGGATAGAACTTCCCTTACAATCCGCTGCTTACAAAAGGTACAACTTTCTCCTACTTCGCTTATTACAAGAGGCACAACTTCCTTCTCAACCGGTTCACAACCCGAATCATGATTACAATAGGGAATTTCAATTCTGCAAAAACTCAATATTTCTTCTCAATACCCAAGTTGTTTGCACAATATTTGTTAGACCAAGTAGTTAAGGGTCTTTCATTCCTACCGTGTTTTGATGACAACAACCCATTAGCAGTTCTTAAGGCTACTAACATTTCTCTCTAAGTCATGTTTCAGCTATATAGAACGACATCTGAACCAACAAACAGACAAAGCAACTTATGCCATGACCAAAAGCACAAGCCTCTCAACGCATTCATGGACGATACACAATATACAAAGTCATCTGAAGGATGAGTGTGAGAATGAGAGAGAGACCATCTTGTAAATATCTTGTATATAAAGTAAAACTCAAAACTAAGAGCAATAAATGGGCGTATCACACACACACAACAAAATACAAGTAAAGTTATTTAAAAGTGTGAAAAGAAACCCCCAAACGGACAAGGACCTTCTTTGTACTTAAAGAAAAAGACTTAAGAAGAAGGAACTTGTCGACGAACACAGGGCTTCGTCGACGAGTGTAACACAAACTTCGTCGACGAACACAGGGTTCTCTTCAACGAAGAGATACCGAGAGGCATCTAAATTCAGAGCCATAACTCGTCGACGAACATAGGGTTCTCGTCGACGAAAATATACCAAGGGGTACCTAAATTTAGAACCAGCAACTCGTCGACGAACATAGGGCTTCGTCGACGAATTGACTGAAGAGCTCGTCGACGAATCTCCAATTTCATTGACGAACGTCGGGCAGCAGCGAACATGAAATGCTACAGAATGGCTAGTTTGACCCTTGTCTTACATTAATAAATGCCCAACGGCTCTCCAGCATTCCCCTTGCCCATTTGGTGTTTAAATAGGAGTAATTGCATTTATTCCTTACCAAGAAAGTTGATATTGTAAAAAGATCATTCATTGGTGTTCTCATTTTTCTAAGGTTTGCTCAGACACTCACTTGCCCTCTTCTTGCTGCTTTTAGTCTTGCTTCTACTCTATTGACAAGAGAACATTGAGTAAGGATTTCATTGTTGTAATCAGCTCAAAGGGAGTATTCAAGTTTACATTTATTTCTCATCTCTTCTTGTAAAGAAAGGCTCTTTGTGAACTATTGTTGGGTGTATCTAAGTGAGCACCTTGTTGAAGCTCTTTGTGAGCTACCGTGTATTGGCTTCTCCGACGAAGGAGGATTATAGTGGATTTTGGGAATCCTTGAGTTGGTCTCAAGGCGTGGACGTAGGCGGGGTGCCGAACCACGTAAATATCTTTGTGTTAAGCTTTTCTTCTCTCATATCTCCTTTATACTTTTATTGTGATTTCCTACATCTTTACATTGCAATTTTATGCACTTGCTCTTGGTAAGTTCTCTATGTTTGTAGAAAGTTAGCACATCTGTGAAGAAAGTCTATTCAAGCCTCTCCCCTCTAGACGCTCAACTGGGCCAACAAGTGGTATCAGAGTGCTAGTCGCTGAAATTTGGAGTAACATCTAGGCGAAAAGATCAACATGGCAAACATGTTTTCCCAAGGTCAATCCGTGGACCGCCCTCCTAAGTTTTGTGGAACTAACTACCCAGCATGGAAGGATCGAATTTCTATCTTTATCCAGGCCTATGACTACCGTATGTGGAATGTCATCACCGAAGGAGACTACACCTTCAAAAATAAAGACGGCGATGACATACCCATTGGGAAACTTCTCGAGGCAGATGCAAGACTGGCACAGCTCAACTTTAAAACCAAGAATTTCCTATATTGTGCCGTAAGTGATGAAGAGTACAACCGGATATACGGCTGCAACACAGCCAAGGAAATGTGGGAAAAACTTCAGGTAACGTATGAAGGCACTACCCAGGTAAAGATATCTAAAATTTATATGCTTGTAAAAGAACATGAAATGTTCAAAATGGAAGAAGGTGAAACAATTACAGCTATATTCACACGGTTCACACACATCACTAATGGACTAAAAGCTCTCGGTAAAGAGTACTCTATGGAAGATAATGTGCAAAAAGTCCTTCGGTCTCTACCGACATCTAGGCATGCAAAGTCCACAGCAATTAAGGAAGCAAAGGACCTCTCAAAGGTCACACTTGACGAACTAATTGGATATCTCATGACCTACAAGATCAAGAAGAAAAATGCTGCTGCTAAAGCTGAAGCACCCAAGAAGGCTATCGGAATTGCTCTGAAAGCCGGGAAGCAAAAAGAGATCATAGAAGAAGAGGAGAATGATGATGACAAAGAAGTTGCCCTACTAACTAGAAGATTCAGAAACTTTTTGATGAACAAACGAAATGACAAACAAAAGGAGAAAGGAGAATCGAGCATCAGATGCTACAATTGCAAAAAGATCGGGCACCATATGGCCGATTGTCCTCTCTTCAAAAACAAAAGCAACAATCAACAAGGAGACAAGAAGAGGTTCAAAGCAATGAACACAACTGAATGGGATGAACTAGATGGAACCTCAATCGATGAAGAAGTCGAAGAAGAAGACGCTCATTTCTGCTTTATGGCGGACGAACAAAATGAGATAAGTTCTGATGACGAATATCTCCCTTCATATGAAGAATTAGAGGAAAATTGTAGAAAACTTTATGTTAAGCTAAGAGCATCTAAAAAGAAACTTAAACTTTCAGAAGAAAATTA
The DNA here is from genome assembly GCF_029873635.1 of Malania oleifera. Lineage (NCBI taxonomy): Eukaryota > Viridiplantae > Streptophyta > Magnoliopsida > Santalales > Ximeniaceae > Malania > Malania oleifera. The sequence continues at coordinate 51,647,461 of NC_080427.1, read as the reverse complement.
TTCAAAATGCAAACAAAAACAGATTTGCTCGTGTGACACCTTGAAAGTTGAAAATGCATCTTCTCATTTTGAAAAAGAAAAGCTTTCTAAAGAATACTCAAACTACAAAGAGTTCACTCAAAAAGAAATTGAAAGCTTAAAAATTCAAGTAATTGAATTCTTTCAAGAAAACTCTTCATTGAAAAAGAAGGTGGAGGATCAAAGCAATACTATATATAAATTTACAAATGGTAAGGAAAATTTCGATAGATTACTTGGAGCTCAAAGATTTGGAATTTTCAAAGAAGGTTTAGGATACGGCCTATCATCTTCAGAATCGATAGGATTTGCAAACCTCTATGCTAAAAGGAGCTCTACATCAAAGAAAAGTCATGCACCTAAACTAAACCCCTCACACACAAATAAAGTCTGCCTATATTGTGAGAAAAAGTGTCACGTGTGATTTACTTGCCCCTTCAGGGGAAATAGAGGAAAAAAATATAAACTACAGATGGGTGATTAAGAACACTAACCCAGTAAGACCCAAGAAAATATGGGTACTAAAACAAATTACTTGATGTTGTGTGCAGGTATGCTTGAAGAGCGACTCCGTAAAGAATAAATGGTTTCTAGACAGTGGATGCTCAAGGCACATGATGGGAGATGCAAGCAAATTCCTCTCCCTCACCTACAAAAAGGAAGGGCTTGTCACGTTTGGAGATAACGCCAAGGGAAGAATCATCGGCAAAAGGTAAAATAGGTAATTCATCCTTGGCTATTGAAAATGTTGCTTTAGTTGATACTCTCAAACATAATTTGTTAAGTGTTAGTCAACTATGTGATAAAGGGTTAAACATTATTTTCCAATTCACAAAATGCTTAATAAATGATTTAAATGGAAATACCATTTCATAGGAAAACGTGAATCCAACATATATACAATTGAGTTTGATGACATCACAAATTGTAACATTAAATGTTTAGCTGTCACTAATGAAAATTGTTGGCTATGGCATAGGAGAGTAAGTCATGCAAGCATGGATCTTCTTCATAAAATTTCATCCAAGGAACTAGTAAACGGCCTACCAAAAGACAATTATGTGAAAGACAAAATATATGATGCATGTCAATATGGAAAACAAGTTAAGACCTCCTTCAAAACTAAGAAAGTAATCTCTACATCAAGACCCTTAGAATTAATCCATCTTGATCTATTTGGACCAAATGACATAGCTAGCATTAGTGGAAAGTTGTATGCATTTGTTATAGTTGATGACTTCTCTAGATTTTCATGGGTAATTTTTCTTGCTAACAAAGGTGACACCTGTAATGCATTTATTCATTTTTGTGGAAAAATCCAAAATGAGAAGGGAATGTCAATTATACAAATTAGGAGTGATAGAGGAAGAGAATTTAGAAATAAAGAACTTGAGGATTTTTGCAACGAAAATGGATATTCACACAACTTCTCCGCACCAAAAACTCCACAACAAAACGGAGTAGTTGAAAGAAAAAATCGAACACTCCAAGAAATGGCTAGAACAATGCTCAACGAACATAACTTGCCAAAATACTTCTGGGCAGAAGCCATTAGCACAGCATGCTATGTTAGTAATAGAGTCATCATTAGATCCAAGATAGGAAAAACCCCATATGAAATATGGAAGGGTAGAAAACCTAACATCTCGCATTTTAAAGTTTTTGGATGTAAGTGTTTCATATTAAACGATAGAGATCATTTAGCTAAGTTTGATTCAAAATCCGATGAGGGGATTTTCATAGGATATGCCATGAATAGTAAAGCATATAAGGTATTCAACAAAAGAATTCAAACTATTCAAGAATCAACCCATGTTGTATTTGATGAAACAAATCCTCACGCATCCAAAACATCTGTTGAGAAAGATGAAAGGAACCAATTCACTACCTTTAGAATTGAAAGAGAATTAGAACAACTCAAGTTAAATAATGATCAAGACACAAATTGTCAAGATACAAATGTCAATCATCTAGGATCTTCTCCTCAAGAGTCTAACCAACCAGAAGAAAAAGAAGATCATGAATTACCTAAAGCTTGGAAGTTTGTAGAAAATCATCCAATTGATCTCATCATAGGTAGTCCCTCTCAAGGAGTCAGCACCCGATCTCACCTTAGAAGTGGATGTAATCACATTGCTTTCGTATCTCACCTAGAACCTAAAAACTTTGAAGAAGCTGAAAATGATGAAAATTGGATAAATGTCATGCAAGAAGAATTAGATCAATTTGAAAGAAACAAAGTATGGAACTTAGTCCCTAAACCCAAAAATACTACAATAATTGGCACTAAATGGGTATTTAGGAATAAGAAAGATGAAGATGGAAACATTGTTAGAAATAAAGTTAGACTAGTAGCCCAAGGATATAACCAACAAGAGGGTATTGACTACGATGAAACTTATGCCCCTGTAGCTAGACTAGAAGCCATTAGAATGCTTCTTGCCTTTGCTTGTTACAAAAACTTCAAATTATTTCAAATGGATGTTAAAAGCGCCTTTTTGAATGGATACATAAATGAAGAAGTATTTGTCAAGCAACCTCTTGGTTTTGAGAGCCACACTCTTCCTGATCACGTATATAAACTCTCAAAAGCACTTTACGGACTTAAGCAAGCCCCAAGAGCTTGGTATGAGCGCTTAAGCAAATTTCTTCTAGAAAATGGGTTCACAAGAGGAAAATTTGATACCACACTTTTCTTAAAACATAAAGATAATGATATGCTAGTTATACAAATTTATGTTGATGATATTATCTTTGCGGCCACAAATGAGACCTTGTGTCAAGATTTTGCTCAAACTATGCAGGAAACATTTGAGATGAGCATGATGGGTGAGCTAACCTTTTTCCTAGGATTACAAATCAAACAAATGAAACATGGAATCTTCATAAATCAGGCCAAATACGTTAGGGAAAAGAAATTCAACCTTGAAATGGGTAAATCTAAGGTAACTCCTATGAGCATCACAACAAAGCTTGACGTTGATGAAAAAGGGAAAAACATTAACCAAAAACTCTATCGTGGGATGATAGATAGCTTATTGTATCTCACTTCCAGCAGGCTTGATATAATGTTCAGCGTTTGTCTATGCGCTAGATTTCAAGCTTGTCCTAAAGAATCCCATCTTCATGCGGTCAAATGAATCTTTAGATACTTAGCAGACACTCATGACCTAGGACTCTTCTATCCTAAAAATGCTCCTTTTAACCTCACATGCTATTCTGATGCTGACTACGGTGGTTGTAAAACTGATAGAAAAAGCACTAGTGAAACATTTCATTTCCTTAGACATTCTCTTGTTTCCTGGTTTTGCAAAAAACAAACCTCCGTAGCTCTTTCCACCACCGAGGCTAAGTATATCGCAGCCGGCAGCTGTTGTGCTCAAGCATTATACATGAAACAACAACTTAAGGATTTCCGAATCTTAGTTAAAGGTACTCCAATTCATTGTGACAATACTAGTACCATTAACATATCAAAGAATCCGCATCTCCATTCTAGAACCAAGCATATTGAAATTAGGCACCACTTCATTCAAGATCATGTCCAAAAAGGAGACGTTGAGTTGGTTTATGTTCCCACCGAAAACCAACTTTCCGACATTCTAACTAAGCCTCTCAATGAAGAAAGATTCCACAAAATTCGACATGCCCTAGGAATGTGCACTCCTTCAGACATACTATAGGATCCTCATGTTAGCTCCTACCCTCGGACTTACTCACCATACTCTTACACTTAGTTTTTCTTTTCCCTTCCTCCAGTTCTCGTCGACGAACACAAGGTATTCGTCACCGAGAAGTCCGCATAATTCATTGACGAACATAGGATATTCGTTGCCGAAAAGTTTGTATAATTCGTCGACAAACACAGGGGTCTCGTCGTTGAATTTTCCATAATTTCGTCGACGAACACAAGGCCTCGTCGACGAAAACTGTCGGGCTACTTATTTCTTCCCAGTTAAAACAGACAAACCCTAGCCTCTTTCAGCACCTCTCCTTTCTCTCGGCTCTATGTCCCTCCTCCACCCACCTTGTGCCACCTCCTACCTCTCTCGCCACCACACACGACGGTCTCCTCCACATCCTTTCAGCCTCCACGCCACCATCTTCGCCTCTTTCTCCTTCACTCGGCTGTCCCATTTCCTCAAGCTCCCTCCTCCTCTCAGCCATACTAGCTCTCTCCGTCCCTCAATGGCTCCCCGTCCTAAACGCTGAAATCTTAAAACTAAAGCCGGTGAAGGCTCATCTCGCCCTGCCTCCGATCCTCCTACGCCTGCTCCATCCAACCCCGACCCCCGCTTCATCTCCCCTAAAGCCGCCTACCGTTATCAAAATGACATTTTCAAGCGGCATATCGTCTATGGCAAAATCATCCCATCTGATTTCCTCCAGCTTCACTTCCCCACCCTTCTCACCAAGATTCAAGCCCTCGGGTGGGATGCCCTCTTCAATCTTGATGAGCTCATTTATGAAGACCTTGTTCGCAAGTTCTACGCAAATTTCGTCCCCTCACATAGCGACATGGCCGCTTATGCCACTGTTCGGGGCACCATTATTCGGCTTTCCGATGATACGTTCTCCGCGGTACTCAGTTGCACCTCTTACCCCCTTCACGGCCTCCCCAAGTCATCTTGGCCAACACGATTCGACTGGTTTGACTCACACACCGCCCTCAAGCTCATTACCGGTAATCCTCGCATTCCCGTGATGGCTCGCCCAAAATCCAAGGACCTCACTGTAGAATTTTGGGTCCTCCACCATATCATAACGTATAACTTGTGCCCTCGCACTGGTGGCAGGGATTAGGTCGCCCTTGGAGACATATTCTGCATGTACTGCCTATGGATTGGCCGTGGTATATATCTTCCCTCTTTTATTGTTCAGAATATGGAAGAAGACCTCAAAAGGCAACGCGGTTGTCTCCCGTATGGTCGTCTTCTCATGACCTTCTTTGATCACTACGACCTCATTCGTGCCGGTCTGCCTTGCATTCGTCCCGCGCCAAAAGATGTTTAATGTAAGAACCCAAAATATGAAAAATGAGTTTAAATATTAAGAGAGGGGAAAAATTAGAATTTTTCGGGTCAAAGGGCTATAAAAGGAAATTTCCTTTGCTTCCTTATTAATAAATCTCAAATATCTCTCTCTCGCTCTCTCTCTCTCTCTAAACCTCTCCCTACTCCTTCTCTCTAGAATTCTTCGCTGATCATTGACGGAATCAGAAAACGGAAGCTACCATGAGGATCGCGGAAGGATTCTCTACAAATTCTACGGATCGGAATCTCATTTAAGAGATTTTCGGGTTCCGGCGTAAAATCGAGGTAAGGCTTGGTTTTCAATTCTGATATAGTAGATTTGTAGGTAACTGTCTTGTGAACGTATTCTGTACTGTGATTTTTTGGTTTTGGAACTCGATTCGCTGTTTAGGGACCTTGGAGTTCGAGATTTGTTTACGGGGTTAAGGTAAGGGGAACTATGTTTATATTAGTTATTTTTGAAATCGAACTCGGTGGAACTGTGGTCCACGGTTCTGTGTGTGTTTTGGCTACTCATTTGGGGGGTATCTAATGGGAAAAACTATTGGTTTTTCATTATTACAGTTTTAGGAAAAAGGGGGCGACGAGCTGAATCCCGAGTTTTGTTGAAAATCGAGTATTTGTGTGATTTATATTGTGATATTGGGATGGTCGTGCCTTGACTTTGTTTAAACTGTATTTGTTTGGAAAACCATGATTTAGATTACCAAATGAGTGTGGTTTGTTTGGTTATATGAGCATGCATGTGTGTGTGATATGTTGAAATGCTAGTAGGAACGCGGTTCCGAAATTGTCCCAGGTATTGAGAGTGTCTGGCTCTATATCCGAGGACATGTTATCACCTGCCATGTAGGCAAGAGTGTCCGGCTCTATATCCGAGGGCGTGAGCCTATTCCAGCAAATCAAACCGAAGGGTGTGGATCCACCAGTTTAGCACCGGTACGATGCCATGGGAGTCGGGGACTAGCCATGTGCCGGTGGCGCCGTGTTCGCGGGTTGGCTACTGGCCAACATCGTATGTCGCGGGCCGACTTCGGGCCGAAGAGTGTGACGACACTGAGGATTACTGAACATGTGCATGTATTGTGACGAGGCTGCGTATAAATGGCCACCGTATGTGTGCGTGTATGCACTTTGTAAATTAGTACTGGAATGCATTTAACTGCGTGTATGTTGTATCATGATAACACTCAAATGCCACACACCGATATAACCTGTGTTCTTCCTTACTAAGAGGTGTCTCACCCCTACTGTACGTACATTTTTACAAGTCCTTCGGGTAACCGGAACTAGCGTCCTAGTGTAAGGAGCATAGTGGCCGGTGTACTGCGTTAGCACTTGGGTAAGTGCTAGGACTGTAGTTTTGTTGGGTTGCCATTTTGAGTTGTATTTGGGCACCCAGTTTGTATGTTTTTTTAGAGCCATGTTCTTCTCTTGTATAGACTCTGGTATGGTACTACATATGTTGATATAGAATGACTTTTTCTCGTTGCGTATATGATTATGATTGGATGTGTTTAGAGTGCCTAGAAACCCCACAGGGTCGGACCCTCATCCTTTGTACTGTATCTGTGATGATTTGTATGATACAGGGACAGGTTAGATTATGTTTTCACCCTCGGGTCCCATTTCTGGGTTCGGGGTGTGACATTTACACTGAGGCGACTCTTCGTCACATGCACTTTGAAAAGAACAAAGCAACCAACACGTGGGTCAAAGCCCACGAGCAGGGCAATATTCCCATCGATGAGGTTGAGGCTGCTCTGGAGGCCGGAGAAGAAGAAGAAGGCGAGCATGAGGACATTGTGTATGGCCACATACTGGAGTGCCTTGATGGGCTTCAACATGCCATGACACAATCCGACACTCGTCACCGCCATCGTTTTGATTCCTTGGAAGCGTCTCTTTCCCGGCAAGAAAACGCTAATCACGCTCGCTTTGACTCCCTTGATGCCTTTTTGGGCTGCACTCTTTGATCGACTGGGTCACCTATGCGAGTAGCGCACTTACTCCGCTGTCCCCCAATTTTGATTATGGCAAAGGGGGAGAAATAGATTTAGGTCTCTTTTCAGTTGTATTCGGATGTAGTTAGAATACATTTCTAGTTGAAAATATTAGCCTTAATCACTGTTTGTAAGCACGACACATATTTTGTAATGAAACATAAGCAAGCATTGCATCTTTTGAATATAAATGCTTTGCCTGTGTACTTGAATGATTGATATACTGGACTGTCATGGTGTATGCAGGATTAAATGGAAAATATCCTACTTATAAACGACGTGCTGCCAAAATTTAAATAAAATATTCTTTCATAAAATGCAAACATTAAGGGGGAGAATTTTATTTAAACTCTAAACCATTCCACTTAGTAAGGGGAAGCATTTACCTTTCAAAGAGAACACTAATGGATTGTCATCATAAAAAAGGGGGAGAATGTTAGACCAAGTAGTTAAGGGTCTTTCATTCCTACCGTGTTCTGATGACAACAACCCATTAGCAGTTCTTAAGGCTACTAACATTTCTCTCTAAGTCATGTTTCAGCTATACAGAACGGCATCTGAACCAACAATAGACAAAGCAACTCATGCCATGACCAAAAGCACAAGCCTTTCAACGCATTCATGGACGATACACAATATACAAAGTCATCTGAAGGATGAGTGTGAGAATGAGAGTGAGACCATCTTGTAAATATCTTGTATATAGAGTAAAACTCAAAACTAAGAGCAATAAATGGGCGTATCACACACACTCAACAAAATACAAGTAAAGTTATTTAAAAGTGTAAAAAGAAACCCCCAAACGGACAAGGACCTTCTTTGTACTTAAAGAACAAGTCTTAAGAAGAAGGAACTCGTCGACAAACACAGGGCTTCGTAGACGAGTGTAACACAAACTCCATCGACGAACATATGGTTCTCTTCAATGAAGAGATACCGAGAGGCATCTGAATTCAGAGCCATAACTCGTCGACGAACACAGGACGTTGTCGACGAATGGCATGAAGAACTCGTCGACAAACACAGGGTTCTCTTCGACGAAAATATACCGAGGGGTACCTGAATTCAGAACCAGCAACTCGTCGATGAACACAGGGCTTCATCAATGAATTAACTGAAGAGCTCATCGACGAATCTCCAATTTCGTCGACAAACGTCGGGCAGCAGCGAACATTAAATGTTGCAGAATGGCTAGTTTGACCCTTGTTTTACATTAATAAATGCCTAATGGCTCTCCAGCATTCCCCTCGCCCATTTGGTGTTTAAATAGGAGTAATTGCATTTATTCCTTACCAAGAAAGTTGATATTGTAAAAAGATCATTCATTGGTGTTCTCATTTTTCTAGGGTTTGCTTAGACACTCACTTGCCCTCTTCTTGCTGCTCTTAGTCTTGCTTCTACTTTATTAACAAGAGGACATTGAGTAAGGATTTTATTATTGTAATTAGCTCAAAGGGAGTATTCAAGTTTACATTTATTTCTCATCTACTTCTTGTAAAGAAAGGCTCTTTGTGAGCTACTGTTGGGTGTCTCTAAGTGAGCACCTTGTTGAAACTCTTTGTGAGCTACCGTGTATTGGCTTCTTCGCCGAAGGAGGATTATAGTGGATTTTGGGAATCCTTAAGTTGGTCTCAAGGCGTGGACGTAGGCGGGGTGCCGAACCACGTAAATATCTTTGTGTTAAGCTTTTCTTCTCTCATATCTCCTTTATACTTTTATTCTGATTTCCTGCATCTTTACATTGCAATTTTATGAACTTGCTCTTGGTAAGTTCTCTGTGTTTGTTGAAAGTTAGCACATCCATGAAGAAAGTCTATTCACCCCCCCCCCCCTTTAGATGCTCAAGCGGGCCAACAATATTTACTGAAACTTCTTTTAAAAATCAACGTAGCCTAAGCTTAGATATGTAGTAAACGCTTTGAAATCGCAGACAAGAGCTTAGCAATGAGTTCAATGATTTTTAGAGTTGTGTATACGTTCAAGGCTCCCAATTGTATGCCAAAAGTGAGGCACTAGGGTCTATAGGTTGTTTATATAAGTAATCTCATCCTTAGGATAAGTCCTGACCGTTGGATCAATTTGATCAAGTGAATAACTCGCGTGTTCTCTCGCTAAAGTTCAAATTTTTAAAGTTTCCACAGGTTCAGACAACTAAGCATTCAGTGTAAAAACCCAAAAAAAAAAAAAAAGAAATATAAAATATTAGTGGATTGATTTCCAAAAAAAAAATAATAATAAAAAATAATAAAAAAAATAAAAAATAAATAAAAAATTAATTAATCAGATTTAAAAAGAAAAAGAAAAAAAAAGAAAAAAAAATTAATTAATTAAAATTTATTTTTTTATTTATTAATAAAATATATTATTATTATTAATTAAATATATTATTACTATTATTATTATTATTATTATTATATCCTCCTGAAGCTTCAGCAAGCTTCAGGAGATTCAAGTTACTTTTTTTTTTTTTTTTTCTTCTTCTTCTTCTTCTTCTTCTTTATTTATTTATTTATCTTTTGACCTGCAACTCTCAGAACTTTTTCTCTCTCCTCACGTTCTCTCTCCCTCTCTCCTCGATTTCGTGACGGATTTTTGCCCGATCAAAAATCCGAAGATACCACTAGACTCCATTCGCTGCTGCCGTTATTTCTACCGAAGCGGATCGGTGATAGAAGCGGCGTAAGCGTATTCCTTGGGGTAAGCCATTTCCCCCTTTTTCTTTAATTTCTTGCAAAATATAAGCCCAATTGACGAACGGACACCACCACGAAAATCTAGGGATGATTCTCTACAAGTCTAGTGGGACGGAATTCTCGTGGGGGTGTCGGGCCAAAACTCCAAATTTGGGGTACGGCGATTATTAAGGGGCTTTTTTTTAATTAATTAGCATTAATTTAAAAATGCTAAAATATTAAGCATCTGAGACTGAAGTAAGATTTCTGAAATTTAGGGTTCGGGTGAGCGCCGCGGGTATAATTTTGGGACCCGCAGGCAAAATTTGAAAAAATTAAGTAGGGATATTAAATAATAGTTTAAATATTAATTTGAGGTATTTGGAGCCTAGGGAAGCTAGATGAGTATTATTGTGGAGAAATAAATTAATTAATCGGGGGAAACTGTAAATTGCAGGAATTATATTTCAGGCGCCAAGGGCGTGAAATTTTGGGTCCTAAGGAATTTCTTAATAGTCAGGTAAGGGAATAAACTAAAGCAGTAATTTTCCATACAAATTATTATTGATTATGAGTAAATTTATTTTCAGAAAAACATATGTGATATTGTGTATTTCGAATGAAATGTACGATTAGGAAAATACTGCTATGATGATTAAAATGTATATGTATGTATGAGATGTAAAGAATTCACGATTTTAGAATATGAAGTATGACTTTTAACAGCATATGTGTGGCATGAATATTATTTTATGTGAAATGTATTATGATGTGAAAGATTTTACGAACCAAGCATTTATGGAAATATGAGTTATGTTGTGATAAATGATGTATTTTCAGTATATATATACCTGAAACAATTTTGGCGCGAGGCCATATATTTATGTTATCGGCACGAGGCCGTATTTATGTTATTGGCGCGAGGCCATGTATTTATGTTATCGGCACGAGGCCGAATCTATGCTATCAGCACGAGGCCGTATTTATATTATTGGCGCGAGGCCATATTTACTATGATTTTGGCGCGAGGCCATATGTATGATTTCGGCGCGAGGCCGTATCTATGTTTTCGGCACGAGGCCGTAATGATGTTACGTATGATCATGTATTATATGTTTTCACAACCAGGATGTTAGTTTAGTTCAGACCAGGAGCTCGGTACCGTAGCTATGGGTTCATTTTGGCACGAGGCCTTATTAGTGCTACCGTCCCACGAGGGGATGGGAGATGGATAGTCGATGTGGCTTTCAGTAGAGTGTGGACATCCACCTGGCATTCCGGACCAGGGTGTGGCGGGCTCATCATACTTACAGACATATTTGATTCGGCAGTGGTCGGCCAGCCATGGTCAGGTCCCGCCTTCGGGCTGCACAACCCGTCATGGGGGGTAATACATGACACCAGCTAGTTAGTCATCCTGGGTTTGTTTTCAGTGCTACAGTTATAACAGATGATTTTATGTATGATATGATTTGTTAACAGATGTGAAAATATATGTTTACCCAGTACGATATGATTATGTTTATAGAATTATGAAATGTACTGTATACGTACAAATGCATTAAATATTCATGTTGCCACACAGCTGTATTTAGTTTATTTTCCCTTACTGAGAAGTGTCTCACCCCCAAACTTAATTAAATTTTCAGGAGCTCCTGAGAGACTGGCGGGTCAGGGCCGCCGTTGAGCTAGTGAGATTACCCTGTGAGAAGGGTAAGATTTTGTAATAGTGTCAGAGTTATTTTGTATTTGACCCTAGAGATATTTGGATGTTTGTGAGGATGTATAGAATGCTCTGGTATTATATTTTATGACTGGATGTTTGAGATTTTATGTGTACTGCTGCTAGGTTTTCCGCTGTGTATGACAGGTGTCCCCGCTACCCATGGGTTCGGGTTGACCATTTTATTTATTATGTGATATTTTATGTTAAGAAATTGAGGGACGTTACATTCAGGTTCAGACATCTGATGTTCCTTAAAGCACTAAAAAATATAGTGTGGACATAGGGTCAGATGACTGAATTGTAGGTTCGGTCTTCTGAAGTCCCAGTTCAGACGACTAAACTGAAAGTTTAGACGTCGAAAGGTGTTCTACCTGCTCTATGTTTCAGCAATTAAATTTTCAGATGACTGAACTAATTCTTCAGTCTTCTGAGAAAATTCTTTAGACGTATGAAGGAAAACTTCAGTCATCTGAGGTTGTATCTTCAGACTTCTAAGGGTACTCCTTAGTTGTCTGGGCAGACCAACTTCAGAATTTTCAATTTAGTTTTCAAAATCATTTGAGCTCTCTTGCTTTAATCTCTTATAAAATATTTTCCAAGGTTCAAAATGAGTTCTCTAAGTCCATGTTTAACCCTAGAAGGTTTTCATGAGATGCATGTGTAGGGTGCATTTTGAGCTTCTAGCTATATCATATAAAATATGCACATACATCAATTCTAAATACCCATTCCCATGACGATCTTGAACTTGACGCTTCCATCTTCATTCTTCTACTCTTTTAGTTCAATGGATTGTGCCAAGTTATGTATATATATGCTTTAATCCTTGTGGCTTCCATGACTTCATCACCTTCTGTGCATGCTAAGTAATGTTCATGCTCACATTCTCAATGCACAAATCAAATACCAAGTGATTTGTCATTATCAAAATAGGATTGGACTCATAAAGTCAACACCATACATTTCAAATTCAAATCTTTTACGGGTCCCATGATGTGTTTTGATCTGCAAAAGTTTGTGGATATTTCTAGTTTAACCATATTTAACATGTGTTCTTAATCTTTTGATGACCAGTTTTAACTGTTGTTGTGTGCTTATCTGTAGAATTTTTTTTTTGTAATACAACAATTTCTTTTATATTCCCAAATGCTTTGATATTTATATGTCTAAATCTTATATCATAAGGGAAAAAAAAAAATTTGTGCTTTAATGACAAAATGAGGAGTGTTTTGTTAAGAAAGGGGGAGTTCTCTGGCCAAGGATCTCTTTATACTCAAAATCTTTAAACTTAGACTAACCCTTTTACTGATGCCAAAAGGGGGAGAATTCATGTGAGCAAAATGTTAAATCTTTTTGTGATAAAAAAGGGGAGAGGTTTGTTGAGCAATATGTATGTGTGACTATGCTTCAATGCTGAAACTAAATGCATAATCATTTGTATTATCTTCTTTATTGACATTCTTGTACTATACTGTTGTTATATTAAATTATGCATATTCTTGGGGGAGTTCTCTGGCTAAGGATCTCTTTATACTCAAAATCTTTAAACTTAATCTAACCTTTTTGCTGATGCCAAAAGGGGGAGAATTCATGTGAGCAAAATGTTAAATCTTTTTATGATCAAAAGGGGGAGAGGTTTGTTGAGCAATATGTATGTGTGACTATGCTTCAATGCTGAAACTAAATGCATAATCATTTGTATTATCTTCTTTATTGATATGCTTGTACTGTACTGCACTGTCATTATATTAAATTATGCATATTCTTGGGGGAGCCTTTTTAGGTTAAATCTCATTTTGCTCTAATGCGTTTGTCATCATCAAAAAGGGGGAGATTGTTGACTTTTTGAGTTCGATCCCTGGTTTGATAATGACAAATCGCAAGTTACTTATGTGTGCACTCAGTACTTGAATAGGTCTTTAATTCAAACACACACATAAGGCAAGGAAATCGAAGTCAGAAAGGACATAAAGCGCACATATTCCTGGCATATTTTATGAAGTTTCAGAAGAGCAAAGAAGAAGAAGACTTATTGTTTATTTTGTATAATGCATTTTGTTTTATTATTTGGTCTGTAATATTGTGGTTTATAATAACTGCATCTTATGCATGATAGGTTTTTGCTCAAAGGTCATAGTCTGACCATAACGAAATCAAAAGACCATAGAAAAGACTTTGGTCGACTGGCGCTAGGTTTTTAGGCTTAATTAAAAATCCTAAGCTGTAATGACCCTAAGAATTATGGTATTTAAATAATAGAGGAAGGAGAGAACAGAAATTGTAAATGAAATTCAATAGGGGCCTCGTCAACGAACGCAACGCGTTCGTCGATGAAGTGGCTTATTGGGCTCGTCGACGGGGGTGTGTTTCGTCGACGAGAAGATAACGAAAGGCTATTTCTCAGCCCTGGATTTCATCGACGAAGAATAAGCATCGTCAACAAACTTCCTTTGTGACCTCGTCAATGAGGTGACATGTCTCGTCGACGAAGGCCAGTGTATAAGTATGCTAAAACCAGATTTTTCAGCAGAATTCACGCGAGGAAATTCTCTCTCTCTCTCTCTCCTTTCGTCCCTTCCCCCCTTCTCTCTAAGATTTTGAGCTGATTCTTTGCTAGATCGAAGATTTGAGGCCACCACGACACTCCTGGGAGAGTTCTCTTCAAGTCTTCTTGAGCGGATCGTTGGTGGGGCTGACTTTGAATTTCATCTCAAATTCAGGCTAAGACTTTTAATTCAGTATTTGGCTTACTTACAGTTATAGAAAATGTAGTAGTCAAAGAAATACTGAAATTTTGTTTTGAGAGATGTCGTTTTTAGGGTGCTGAATAGGGAACCCTGCGTGTGTAAAACTAGACATTATAAGGGGGCTTTTCAGAAATTAGGTAAGGGAAATATGCTATGCTAACTAAAATAGAGATTTATACCAAAAAAATATTGTAACATCCCCAAAATTTTCACCATTTTTTTTTAAATAATAATAAATTACTCCAATACCTGTATGTAATGGGCACCCCTAAGCAGCGGAAAAACATAAATCACATAACCACATATACATATATATATATATATATATAATACCAGAATTCAGTATTTTCAACCATAGTTACATAATACATCTTTCTCTCCAGTGTCAACTACCCAAAAATACAAAATCCTACACAAAACTTACCCTATCACTAGGATGACCAAGTGATCTCTATCCGCGAGCCTGATCTGCTCGCCTAGCTGGCTCACCTAAAAAATGTTAAAGTAATGAGGTGAGTCGACGCTCAGTAAGTGGAAATATGCTATTACTAGTGTGTGGCGACCGAGTCATAAAATTATAATAATAGTATTTAAAAACTGCATAATCTGACAATTTTGCACAACACATGTATAACATCTTAAAACATTTGTATCATCTGAACTTTCTATCATTCATAGTGCTACATCTTACTATAAACAATAAAAGTTGTAAAACTGTATACGTATACATAACTGTGTTTTTTCCATGGGACTCTGTATGTGATGATTTGACCCATCATGATAGGGTTTGTGCGGCCCGTAGGCTGGACTTAATTTGGTCGGCCCTCCAGGTAAGTCACTATACTCTACACTACCTCAGCCTGGCCAAACTGCATACTCTCCTAGGCACGAGACTGGCTGCTACCTAGTCAAACCCGCCCCCTCAACCCAGCGAACTGGGGAGCTGCATACTCTCCGAGCACGGCTGACAATTCCTACGCACTATCTGAGATATGTGGTTGCACTCCATCTATATCTAGAAACGGTACCGTGCTCCGTATTCTATATCTGTACTGTATTTGTCTGTAATCTTGCCACAGGGATATGATACTATATATATACATTCTATACTCTTTATACTGTTTTCATTATATTTCCAAAATAACCATAACACTATATTGCTGTACTGTGAATACTGTAATATTTGTAGCATCTTGATGCTATAACTGTGTAATCTTTTTGTACTTCCTTTCTATATAGTCTAAGTGTTATGGCATTTAGGGAAACATAACTTTCTATATACACTGTATACATATATAATCATCTGAAATAAACTGTCTATATATGCAAATTATGTCTATATAAAATCTGCAACTATCTCACTATATCTGTATAACTTGAAATACTGAAAAAAAAAAACTACATAAAACTCCATATCAACACCATATACTCAGGCCACACATGCTTTAAAAATTCATATCTTGTAAAATATCTGGTATACATGCATACATATATAAAATTTCTGATAACATAAGTAAATTTCCTAGCATAGCATATTTCCCTTACCTGATTTCTGCTAAAACCCTCCTACTATAACGGGTCCTACACCCGCAGTGTTCTCCACTCAACACCCTGAAAACCATAAATTCTAGAACAAAACATTACTATTTCTACGTCCATTACATTTCTCACAATTGCTAGAAATCCAAATTTCGAATAAAAGAACTTACCCTGGATTTGGGATGAATTCCAACTTCGTCCCACCGACGATCCATCTGGCAGACTTGCAGGGAACTCTGCCAGGAGCGTCGTGGTGGCCTCAGATCATCGATCCAGCGACTGACGGGGCCGAAATCGAAGGAAGAAGAGGGAGGAGCCGTAGGGGTAGAGAGAGAGAGAGAGACTGCTGCAAATTTCTGCGATTAAAATAAGTTTAGGGCTATTTATACTGAGGGCTTCATCGACGAGTCATGTCATCTCATCGACGAGTCCTTAAGTAATTTCGTCAACGAACCTTAACCTTCGTCGATGAAATTCAGAGAAACCCAAATTCTTCTCTCGGTATCTTCTCGTCGACGAGTCGTAGCTTCGTCGACTAGGTCCCTTTATGCACTCATCGACGAACTCCCTGTGTTCATCAATGAGGCCCTGTGGAAAATCTTTCGAGTTATTCTATCCAAAATGCAATGTTGTCGACGAACGCAAAGTGTTCGTCGATGAAGTCGGCTACCTCCTTCTGTTACTATTTCCATTTCTCTCCCTCGTTATTATTTAAATACTATTATTCTTCAAGTCACTACATTCTCCCCTCCTTATAAAATTTCGTCCTCGAAATTTACTGTTCATATAATTCATCATCCCTTACGAAACCTGCTGCCTCCTTCTGTTACTATATGAACAGTAAATTTTGAGCGGTTTGGTACTAGTCTCTATTGGTTACTTCTTTAGGCTTAGCAGGTTGTAGCTTAATATTAGGCTCTATAGGTGTCTGAGCCACTTCACACCCTAGTAAACCTGTTTCTCCAAGTAAGTCAAGCACATATTTTCTTTGTGAAACAAAAATATCTTTTCTTGACCTTGCAAATTCCATACCAAGAAAATATTTCAAGTCACCCAATTCTATAATCTCAAATTCATTAGCAAGCATCTATTTTATTTTCTCAAGTTCCTTGTTGTCATTATCTATCAAAATAATATTGTCAACATAGACAATTAGAATAGCAATTTTCCCTTCACTCGAGTGCTTATAGAACATGGCGTGATCAACTTGACCTTGGCTGTAACAATGACCCTTTACAGCCTTCGCAAAGCATTCAAACCAAGTTCTTGGAGATTGCTTGAGTCCATACAATGTTTTTTTTTTTCAATTTACTCACCTTATTTCTGCCAAGATTACCTTCAAAACCTAGTGGTAATTCCATAAACACTTCATCCTCTAGATCTCCATTTTTTTTTTAAAAAAAAAAAAAGGTATTTTTTTTACATCCAACTGGTGTATGGGCCAGGTAGAATGTACAGCTAAGGAGAGTAATGCTCGAATTGAGTTTATCTTGGCCACTGGAGCAAACGTTTCTTGATAGTCAATTCTGTATGTTTGTGTAAACCCTTTTGCAATGAGTCTCATCTTATGGCTCTTTATATTGCCATCAGCCTTGCATTTAACTGTAAACACCCACTTCCAACCTAAATTTTCCTTTTCCTTTGGTAAATCAACAATTTCCCAAGTACTGTTGTTCTGTAGTGCATTCATCTCTTCAAGAACTGCTAACTTTCAATCCGGATGATCTATAACTTCCTAAATGATCCTTGGAACAAATAGGTGAGAAATATTGGATGTAAAGGTCTTATGATTATAAGAGAGTCTATGGTATAATAAATACTTGGCAATGGGGTGTGTGGTACAGGTTCTAACTCCTTTCCTAATGGCTATAGGTACATCAAGGTCAGTAGATTGATCAACTAGAAGTGTAGTAGAAGGATTACCTGAGATTTATAAATGACTAGTTTTTGGAGGTGATGATTGATTTTGCTCTGAAATTGTAGGATGATCCTTAGTATTAGAACGATAGTGTGTAACGACCCCAAAAATATGTATACATGATTAGTGTTATAATTCTAAAAAAAAATTAAAATTAAAATTAATTAATTAAATAATTATTAGTAATTAAATAATATAATATAATATATTAATATAATATGATATAACATTATAATATAATATAATATAATAATATATATAGGTTATTGAAGGATCAGATACTTCCTCATCCCTCAGGAAAAAAAATTTCCTTAGCCCCCCTGCAATCTCTCTCTCTCTCTCTCTCTCTCTCTCTCTCTCTCTCTCTCTCTCAATTTTTCTTCCATTTCTCTGCAAAATTGAAGAACAAACATCATTTTCAAGTCCCAATTCCGCTCTTCAAAGATTTGATCGAAAAAATTTTGTCTTCTACATGTCATAGGCACCACTCCAGAGTTAGGGTAAGTGGGTTAGATTATGTCAGGTTTTATTTTAAAATATGTCTGATTTAAATTGATTATTTTTATTTTAATTATATCCATATGCTTGAATTAAATTATACTATAGGGATTTGATCATATTTGGGGTTTTCAAAATATATTGGGGATTAAATTTAAATATGGGGAGTTGATCATACCTGTGTTTTTATTTAAATATACTGAATATATATATATATATATATAAAAGAATTTCACAGGAAAGTTATGGAATTATAATTATTATATAAATTGTGTGGCATGAGTTTATTTTATTTTATTACATAATCAAGCAAGATTGGGGATTTTATGGTGTTATAACTATTACGTGTTATATTGTGAATTTTACGGTGTTATATTTATTACGTGGTTGATTGGGAATGATGATGAAGATTATTACAAATTTTATGTTGGGAAAATGATGGGATTTTTACGGTGATATATCTATTACGTGTTTGATTGAGAATAATGAGCAAGTTTAGGATTTTATACGAGATTGTGCTTATTACGTATTTGATTGTGAATAATGATGAAATTTATTTACCAATTGTATACTAAGAAAAATAATGAGATTATGATAATATTTTTATTGTATAAATTATATTTATATGTTTTAAGAACCCTGATGGTTCAAATGTGGTGAATGCTTGGTACCGTAGTTACAGAGGAATATGAGTGCAGCTACACTATTGTGGAAGTGTGGACAGTGGATAGTCGATTTGGCTTAAGTAGGGTTGTTCACACCTATTTCCGGACCAAGATGTGATAGGCAAATCGTACTTACATACATAATATTTTGATTTAGCTTTGATTGGCCAACCAAGTTAAGTCCAGTCTTTGAACCGCACAACCTGGTCATGAGGGTTAAACATGACATGTATAGGCCAAAATGGAGTCTTTTATACATATTTATATATTTATGTGATCAAGACCATTTATTAGGCCTAAATTATGATTTGAAGGAAAATATGTTTAATTTTACATAATTGATAGACAATTATTCAAATGCAGTTTTTATTAAGGTAAAATTATTAAATGTATTTTTATACTGTAAAACTCATATAAGCCACACACTAATAATAATTTAGTTCTTAACTGAGAGGTGTCTCATCCCAATTTTTATCAAACATTTCAGATATCTTGAGGAGCATACCCTAAATCAGAGTAGCACAACAAAAGCATAGATAGGATTAGAAAGAGCAGTTTGGATTAGAAAGAGCAGTTTGGATTAAAGATTTAAATTTGTTATTTGTGTATATTTTTAGAATTTCTAAGGATGTGTTGAATTTGATATTGGAGATATTGTTATAATGAGCTTATTTAGTACTCTGGTATAATGAATTTGAGATCTTCCGCTGTATAAAATTCAGGTCACTATAGTTGGTATCAGAGCTCAAGATATAGATTCTATAAACTTTAGGAATAATTTTTACTGGAGTATAAGTATGAATTAGGATAAGGTAAAGAATGGATAGGTTAGGATATTTTTTAAACATATTCTAGCATTATGCGTTAATAATAGATTTTATTTAGGGTTACAGTGTATTATCTTCTGATCTCCTGCTCTGCTTTAAATCATTTTGATTCACAAATACTCTTATTCCTCTGCTAAATAGCAGACTCTGTTATATAGTAGAGTCTCTTTAAAGAAATTCTTTTAGAGATATGTTTATCAAAATTTCAAGGACGAAATTTTTATAAGGAGGAGAGAATGTAACGACTCCAAAAATATATATACATGATTAGTGACATAATTCTAAAAAAATTAAAATTAGAATTAAAATTAATTAATTAAATAATAATAATTATTAATTAATTAAATAATATAATATAATATATTAATATAATATAATTTGATCCTTCAGGAAAAAAAAATTTCCTTACCCCCCTACATCCTCTCTTTCACCGCACTCTCTCTCTCTCTCTCTCTCTCTCTCTCTCTCTCAATTTCTCTTCCATTTCTCTGCAAAATTGAAGAATGAACGTTATTCTCAGGTTCTAATTCCGCTCTTCAAAGATTTGATCGCGGAAATTTCGTCTTCTACACGTCATAGGCAACACTCTAGAGTTAGGGTAAGTGGGTTAGATTATGTCAGGTTTTATTTTAAAATATGCCTGATTTAAATTAATTATTTTAATTTTAATTATATTCATATACCTGAATTAAATTATACTGCTGGGATTTGATCATATTTGGGGTTTTCAAAATATATTGGGTATTAAATTTAAATATGGGGAGTTAATCATACCCACATTTTTATTTAAATCTACCGAATATAAATAAATATATATATATATATATATATTTATAAGAATTTCACAAGTAAGTTATGGAATTATAATTATTATATAAATTGTGTGGCATGAGTTTATTTTATTTTATGGCATAATTGAGCAAGATTGGGGATATTACGGTGTTATAACTATTATGTGTTATATTGTGAATTTTACGGTGTTATATTTATTACGTGATTGATTGGAAATAATGATGAGGATTATTATAAATTTTATGTTGGAAAAATGGTGGGATTTTTACGGGGATACATCTATTACGTGTTTGATTGCGAATAATGAGCAAGTTTGGGATTTTATGCGGGATTATGCTTATTACGTGTTTGATTGTGAATAATGATGAGATTTATTTACCAATTGTATATTGAGAAAAATGATAAGATTATGATAATGTTTTTATTTTATAAATTATATTTATATGTTTTAAAAACTCTGATGGTTCGAATGTGGTGAATGCTTGATATTGTAACTATAGAAGAATATGAGTGCAGTCACACTGTTGTGGAAGTGTTGGCGGTAGATAGTCGATTTGGCTTGAGTATGGTTGTTCACACTTGTTTCAGAACCAGGAGTGATAGGAAAATCGTACTTATTGACATAATATTTTGATTTAGCTTTGGTCGGCCAACCAAATTAAGTCCAGTATTCGGACCGTACAACCTAGTCAATGGGGTTAAACATGACATGCATAGGCCAAAAGGAAGTTTTTTATACATATTTATATATTTAGTCCTTACTTACTGAGAGGTGTCTCACCCCAATTTTTATAAAAAATTTCAGATATCTTGAGGAGCTTAGCCTAAATTAGAGTAGCGTAGTGGAATCATGAGTGAGATTAGAAAAAGTGGTTTGGATTAAAGATCTAAATTTATTATTTGTGTATATTTTAGAATTTCTAAGGATGTGTTAAATTTGATATTGGAGATATTGTTATAATGAGGTTATTTAGTACTTTCGTATAATGAATTTGAGGTCTTCCGCTGTATAAAATTCGGGTTGCCACCTAGTGCCTCTAGTATAAACACGAAGCTCATAAGAAGGATTATTCTGTAGCAATTCTCCCCCTATTTGTGATTCCCTTATACTTTGTACAAGCAGATTGGGATTTCCATTTTTTTCACTATTTAAAATTTTAATTCCTTGAATATTTTGTAGAGAGATGTCAATGTCAAGGAAAACATTAGGCATTGGTATAGAAGTTTGCCAAAACTGTTCTTCACTACTCTCTTTCTCCCCCTGAAGATAAGTTTGGTTAAACTAAGAGTGATTTTAAAAAAAAAATGACATCCATGTGTACCCTCTCTTATTGGGAGCATATCCAAGAAACACACATTTTTCAGCCCTAGGATCAAGTTTAGATCTAAGATGAGCTGGAATATGAACAAAAATAGCGCATCCAAATACTTTTAGAGGCTGATTAGAAATTATCCTATTATCAGGAAAAGATTTTTTAGGCATGCCAAAGGAGTGATATACTGTAGCACATGGGTAGGCATTCTACTAATAAGGTGACAAGCAGTTAAAATTGCATCCCCACACAAATATTTTGGAATATGCATAGAAAACATTATAGTTTGTGCAACCTCAAGTCAAAAGATGATTTTTTCTTTCAGTGATGCCATTTTGTTGTGGGGTGTCACGACACGTGGATTGATGTTGAATCCCTCTTTCCTTCAAAAAACTTCTCAAAACTTGGTTGAAATATTTTGTACCATTATTCGTTGATGAGAATCAACAAACACAATCAAAGGATCTATTGCATGTGCCTGTTGGGCCTATCACTAGAGCGAGATCCGAAAAGATCAAAGAAGCACTTCATAGGCTGATTCAAGATATTTGGGCTTATTCAAAAACAGGGCACTCGAGGCTTGACCCAAAGAATGATGAAAGCTTAATAAACTTAATCCAAATTTTTGATGGAGCTAATCTTGCTTAATGGTTGTAATCTCCTTATTAATGGTGTGCTATTTAATTGGGGGATTTGACTTTTTGACCTTTTATCTTTAAATTTAATTTGTAATTTGTAAGATAACTTAGCTTGCATGGGTTTGTAGTAAGTTGTGAGAGTCATTAATGTGTCTAGTAAGTTGGTATATTTAATGTCCTTGTCTCCCATGTTTGTATGGGAATTGCTAAGTATTTAATGTCCTTGTCTCCCATGTTTGTGTGGGAATTGTTAAGTGTTTAATATCCTTGTCCCTCGTGCTAGCTATATATATCTCACCATTGTAAGAGCAATTGATCATTGAATAGAAATCAAGAAAAGTGAGGATTTGTTTCTTCTTTTGTTCTTTAGAGAACTTGCGAACTTATCAAGGATTCTTCCTTGTGGCGTTCAAATTTTATACCTTCGGTTCATGATTAATTTATAATCATTGAGTCGGGGTTTGTTACGTTATACTTTTGGTTCACGTTTCATTTATAAACGTTGGGTCGGAGTTTCCTATCAAAATCTGAATTTTAGCTTTCATGGGCAAGCATTCCAACATTGTTTACTGGGTCTCACTGCGTGTCGATTGAGGTTCGCATCATTTGGTATCAGAGCTTAGGCTCTAAAATCAGGTTTACTATCTTTTTATCTTTCGTTTCTTGCTATCATTCTATCTTTTTATCTTTCGTTTTGTTTCATTGTTCTTATTCTGTGACGTGCACCAAGTTGAAAAAAAAAAAAAAGTCAGAAAAGAAAAAAAAATAGGAAAAAAAGAAAAGAAAAGAAGGAGACAGTCAAAAAGAAAAGAAAGCAAAAAAAAAAAAAAAAAAGGTAATATTGAAGCAATAGATACTATCATTTGGTACTTATTAATGTTTTCTTTTTCTCTTGAATCGTAACTTTTGTAGTTTCATTTCTCTAAAAAAAATCTAGTTTTTGTCCTCTCCCTTTAATTCGTTGTTTCTATAATATTTTTCTTACCGTCGGTATTAGTTTAAATTCTACAAGTTGAATTTCTTGATCACGTTTGATAGTTCAATAAAGAACTGAAAAGGGGAAACTATGAGTGGAAAAAGGCAAGAGAGTGTGAGACTAATATCGGGAAAAAACCAATTTAAGAGAGAAACACGAGTGTGAGTGACATAATTTAAGTGCAAACACGTAAGGGAGTGTTGTGAGGAATTATTTCTAACATTTTTTTTCTATAGTTTCAAAATATGTCTTCCAGGGGTGACACATCAAACAAAGAAGGAAAGGACGAGTCGTCTTTCATGTTGCAGGCTATACAACAACAATTTGAATGCATGAACGTGGTGTTTAATGAGATTCGAGA